>NC_143440.1:24649393-24952424 GCF_987193195.1 Phasianus colchicus
ATAAACTTTTGGAGGAAGCTATATGTCTTGAATGCCTCATGCATTTAGTGTCCTACATCAGGTTTGAATCTTACTTTATTCTGCTGAGCCTGAATGTTTTAATCACTGTTCCTTTCTTTCTTCAGCGTCTGTGAATGTGCTTGTTCAAAACTGCAAGATTTACAATGATGCTAGCTGTGATATATCTGCAGATGGGCAGCTACTGGCAGCCTTCATTCCCAGCAGCCAGCGAGGTTTCCCCGATGAAGGAATATTGGCTGTGTATTCTCTGGCACCCCATAACTTGGGCGAGATGCTTTACACAAAACGATTTGGTAAGATGCAGCAAGAAGTCAGGGAGGGTGGGGATGTGAGAAGTTACCTCGGAACTCAGCCTTCAGTGAGAAACACAATGGTCTGAATGTCAATGCCTGTCTACTGTAGTAACAGGAAATACAATATTGGCTGTCTCACTAGCCACAAACATAGCATTGCTGGGGGAAGTTTGTAATACTGTCTGGATATTTAAGGTGCTGGTAGTGGGTAGTTGCTGCAAGACAATTTTTTACTTGAAGAACTTAATTGTCTTAGAAGGATACTTGCAGCAGTAAAGTGTCTTCACAAGATTTATACTCATGCAGGTCTCCTTGTTCTTTTTTGCCTCTTACAAGAATGAGCTTTGTATGCTTTACGTTATTGGAATGCGAGAATGCTAGAAGAAGAAACTGTGGGAAAGATATGTCAGGAGGGATGTCAACCTTTGAGTGAAGTAACTACTGTTCTGTTTTATAGGCCCTAATGCCATTTCTGTGAGCCTGTCTCCAATGGGCAGATATGTAATGGTGGGACTGGCTTCCCGACGTATCCTATTGCACCCTTCCACAGAACACATGGTTGCTCAAGTCTTCAGGTTGCAACAGCCCCATGGTGGAGAAACCTCTATGAGGGTAAGTATGTGTGTATTCTGTTTCTGTGAATTTTTGTCAGTGATATCATGCTGCTTTGGCTCTAGCCTACTAGTTAGTTGTTGGTTTATGACAGCAAAAAGGTGACATGCTCCAGGCTCACTGCATAATAAACATATGTAGGGATTTATCACAGAGGTATGCAAACATGACAGGAGAATATAAATTTAACAGAATTTTAAAACCTTACTGTGGTTTCAAATATGATGACAAACAAATATTCAGTGTCATATATGTGTAAGTCTAGATATCACTCATAGTACTTAGTAGGTGTTTTCTATTTTGGGGGGTTACTATGTGTCTATCTTGATCTGCCTTGGGGCACTTCAGTTGGCTTTGCTGTGAGGGAGTTTTTTGGTTGAAGTTTCAAGATTATTTCCTAACATTCTTAGAAGGGACTTAACTTCTAGGAATGACCACCAGCTGTTTCATGTTAGATTTGCTTACCATGAGGCTGACCATGTTTTTGACAACTAGGGTGTTCATGGCTAATTATTAATAAGCTTTCTACATGTAGGAGTACATGTAGGCCAGCTGTGGAAATGGAATTTCTTTTCTGTACTTCTGCTTTGTTGCTGAGCTGTGACCCACCCTGACTATTCAGAATGTGCATAAAACTGCCTTTATTCAAACAGACACAGAGTTAAGAGAACGTATACAGCTTGCCTCATTCATCAGCAGAGAAAGACAGCTGCTCAGTAATAGTTGAGGATGGTAAAAGCCATGTGCAGTTGAAGAAGCAGAACTAGGTAGTTTCTGAAGCTGAAATTTGGATTCAGTGTTTTTTTTTTTTTTTTGCCATGTATTCAGGCATCTTACAGGAGATAAAGAACAACTATTCAAGAATGCCTTTTCATTTTGGGGGAGTAACATGATTACAGTGGAATTGCTTCCATGAACAGCTTTTCCCTCTCTGTTTATATCTTTTTAAAGGTCCTTCTGATTATTTTTCTTTTGGCAGAGCCTTCATAATGTACAGGAATTACACTGGACCATTTGACTAGTGGCCTGGCACTGGGGAGAGAATTTACCTCTGGCCCAGACTGCTAGGTTCAACTTCATGCTCTGCAGTTACTGTCTGGGCTGCTCAATATTCAGGGAGGGTCACATCAGCTACATTGTTACATGAGCTGATTTATCAGCTGATGTTAAAATTCATGTTTATCTTCATCACCTGCTCCACATCATGAGGCAAAGTAAGACTGATAATGAAGATATTCTTTAGTGAACCAAGTCAGCATGTTTTTAGCCCCGATTCTGAGCTATCATTCTGGTAAAGGCCTCTTAAGGTAAGAGACAGATTAAAGATCATTTGTGAAAACAGCCGAATTTGGCTAGTAGGTATGGTTGGTGAAAGCTGTGTGGATATGACAGGATTACTAATTACGTGGATTCGGTATCCTGCTAGATCCTTCTAGTTTGCCCTGGTACTGATTCATTCATTTTCATTTAGTCATTTTCAGATCCCAAGTTTTCAGTGCCAGATAAGGGAGTGTCACTTCCCATAGTCTTTGTACTGTATCATAGTAAGTTAAGATAAGGAAGTCCTATTAGCTACAATCACGTCTCTGCATGAAAAGCTATGGTAAGATTAATTTCTCTCATCCATTCTTTACATTTTCTCTAAGCTCCAGTTGCTGCAGCTTGTAGCCATTCTTTTTGGACACATGTTGTGTAACTCACACAATCAGTAAGCTTTGGTCTGAATTTCTCATTCCAGTGTCTTCCATTTATTTTTTTCATTTCCATTTTGCACATACTTTCTTTCCCCAGTGTCTGTAATATTCTTTAAATGCTTGTATCCTTGCTCTTAGTCATCATTTAGCGAAGTAATGCTTTGTATTCCCTTAATCTTTTCTTATGTTTCGGTCTCCTAGCTTTAGGTTTTTAAATCCTAAATTCTCTCCAGAATAGCCATTTTTTCCCCTCGTTCTGGTATATATTTGAATCACAGAATTGTAATGGACCTCTGGAGATCATCTAGTCCAACTCCCTGCTAAAGAAGGTTTCCTAGAATAGGTTACATAGGACAGCATCCAGTCTGGTTTTGAATATCTCCAGAAGAGAAGACTCCACAGTCTCTCTGGGCAGCTTGTTCCAGTGCTCTGTAAAGTTTTTTATCATTTTCAGATGGAACTTCCTGTGTTCCAGTTTGTGCCGGTTGCCCCTTGTTCTGTCACTGGGCACCATTGAAAAGGGCCTGGCCCCATCCATTCCTGCCTAGCAGATATTTGTAAACATTGTTAAGATCTCCTCTCAATCTTCTCTTCTCTAGAACTGGACACAGATGTGGCTTCACAAGACAGAGTAGAGGGGGAGAATCTCCTCTCTTCATCTGCTGGCCACGATCTTTTTTATGCATTCCAGATGCCATGGGCCTTCTAGGCACACTGCTGGCTCATGGTCAGCATGTTGCCCATCAGGACATTCAGATCCTTCTCTGTAGAGCTCCTTTCCAGCAAGTCATCCCCATACCTCTTCTGGTGCATATGGTTATTTCTCCCCAGGTGTAGGACTATACACTTGCCCTTGTTGAACCTCATAAGATTCTTCTCCTTCCTACGTATGTAATGTGATGAATGCATGTAATGTGATAAACAGAGTCTTGCTAGAACTCCATAGGGGATGTTTTTTTCAGTTTGTTTGTTTGTTTTTCCCCTTTGGAATACGGAGCTTTACTTATACATTTCTTTACTTACATTTTTTGTTACAGTACCTTGAAAATTTTGTACAATTTTTCTCACTCTTGCTTTGCATCACTGCACCCCTGTCTTTTTCATCTGCTGTAGTTCTGGATTATTTTTCTCCAGATGGTGTGCATGTATTCTAAAGGTTGCTTTTTTCATCTTTCTTGCACATATATTTTTAGCTTCCAAAAGCTTTTCCCCCACATTCTCAAATCTATCCAGTCTAGCAGGGTTTGTTAACTAATTTGCTGCTTTTCCCCTTTCCTGCACCATGATTAAAGACATTTAAAATGTCTCATTTCTGACTGCTTTGGTCTTTCAGTTTTCTGCCTATGTGACAGGGTCACAACTAGATCAATTTAAATTAATTTGGTTAAAGAGCCTTCCTGTTGGATGACGTTGGGTATAGTTTCAGCATTCTGGTGTGTTGTTGGTTGCCTTTGTGCAGTCTGCAGGACCAAGCTTGAAAAACATAAGACTGTTAATCTTGTAAATGTTATTCCTTCATCTAGTGGTAGAAATTAGTAAATCAACTACTGGCACCAGAAGATCTGTCGCTTCTTCTATCTTGAGTTTTGTGATAGCTCCATAAGTTTGTAATACTTTTTAGGACATGCAAAATAAAAATAGAAGTTTAAGTAGGAAACTTTATTCATAGCTCACCATCTTTACAGTGACTGCTGCATTCATATTCAGTTGAGTAAAAACCTGTTTGCAGCTTAGCCAGTATGCAGTAGAAAGAGTTATAGAAAAAAAGGCACTGGTGGAACTGTATTCTTCTATCTCTAGTGTGCACATTAGAGAGAATCAGAAAGCATCCTCTCTGCTTCTGTGCCAACAGTTTGTAATATAAAGCAATTACTGTTATACTTCGTAATTAAAAAGAAGTCATATCCATGTTCTGAAGCAGTTCTTTGTGGATGTTTTAATTGTGCATTCCTTGCAGAACTCCCCAGAGAGAAATTCAAGAGAAATGCTGTATCAGATAGTATGCAAATTCTTAAAAGGTGTCTCAGGATTATTCCTTCCTTTCTGACACCATTTGACTACCTGTGAATGCATTGGGAGAGCAAGGCTTGGCAGTGTGGCTCCTAAGTTGTTGCAAAAGCTTGGCAACCTGCTGAGAAGTGATACAGTGATTACTTCTGTTTCCTTTCTCTGCATCCCTGACTAGTAGTGAGGGTAACGCAAGTTTCCATTCCTCAGATAGTTTTCTTTGTCTTCCTGTTGCAGTAGAAGTTTTGAAGATGCAGTTAATTAGCTCTGGTATGTGTAATAGCACCTAGAAATATCCCGGCTGCTGGTGTAATTCACAGAGCTGAAGGAAAATGTCCTGGATAGTATAATGGAGCATCTTGATAGTCTGTATATATCTTGCTTCTTCTATTCAAGAGAGATTGGGTAGAGCTAAATAGGTCAGAGTCATGATTTTACTTATGATTTGTGCTTACAAAGGGAGTAAAAGTAGTAAATTCTCGTCTGTTGTGATAGCATAATGAGCTAGAGATCCATGCTCTTTCTGCTTACTCCTTTAAGATTTAATCTGCTTAGCATTTCAGATAGAAACCTTCCTTTCCTTAAGAGCAAGTTTCTTTTTCATGTTGAGATTTAAAGAGCTTGCTAGTAGTACTGACTTCTAACAAGAATGTTATGCACAAATGTTATTCACATTATTCACAAATAAACCTTGTTTTGTTTCTCTCTCTTTTCTTTTTTGGCAACTAACAAACATATCTGAAATCTGCCTGTAGCTGCTTTTAGCAGATCTGTAGCTTGGGATAGTGCGGAAGCAGTGATGCTGGGAATTGTCCTGATACAGATGAGTTTCAGAGATGGGAGGTTTGGAGAAAGAACACAGGAATTTTCAGCCTATTTTGAAATTGTAGGTGGAGATGATTTGAATGAAAAGTATCTGCTTTCACCTGCTTGGTTCTGGGATGATTTCTGTATTCTCTGTGACGCCAGGAATACATGGAAGCTAAAGAATATAGAATAATGTGAACTTAGAAAGTTGGAAACTTAGAATAGCAAGGATCATAATGCTCTGGGTCTGTTACCAATGCATATTAGTGAGAAGAAGGCCAGAAGGTATTATTTTTCTGGCATTCACAAATTCTGATGTCCTTGCTTTACTTAATTTTTTGTTTTTATTTTACCCTAACTAACTGAAATCACAGAAATGCAATTAGTATAATTCAAGTTAAAATAAAACTCAGAAAGGAATTTTTAAACTGAGGAAATGAAGATTCTTGAAAATGATTGAAAACTTGATTGACACAAAGCTAAAAAACTAATTGTGTAATTTGTGGGGAGTGAGATGACATAACCAATTCCTGTCTCAAGTACTGCATTGTGATTTGAATGTAAAAGGAAAACCCAGACTTCGCTCTTGGAAAATTAAGAGACCCAAAATTAACTCCTGACAAGGTGAGTGGCAGTGGCAAAGATCCTGTTGAAGTGGTTGGTCTGTGGTCTGGACAGAAGAGGCTATGTGTGCACTTTGTTGTAAACAAGAGAATTCCAAATACTGCAGGAAGAAAAACCTAAAGCAGAAAGGCACACCAAGGCACAGAGACAAGCTTTCCTTCAGAGTATTAGATCTTGACTAGGAGAATGCACAGAACAAATGAGAAGATGTCAAATTGTATTGAATACTCAAGTGTCAACAGAATGTTTTCAGTATGGGCAGCAAAGGGGATGGCATTGCCACACCTCATTGACTTACTTGGATGCATTGTGAGTGCTCCTGCAGCTGTAAGTGAAGGCTCTTTAAGCCTGATAGCAAATGGCTGTGCACATTTGCTTCACTGAGAAACGAGTTATCGAGAGTTCTGACAAAACTATAATGTAAAAAGAAAACTGATGGGAACGTGTGGAGATGGCTTGCCATAACAAGTCATCTCCATCAGAAGAATTCAGGTAAACTGACATGCATCTGAAAACAAGAACAATTTAAAAAAAAAAAAAAAAGGTACCAACTTCATGCTATGTTACTGAATGAACGTGCTTGTTGATATGGTCTCTTGTGTCTTCATTTGAGAGAGATTTTGACATCTACAAGTGGACAGAGGGAGCTCTTGACTATTCTGAATAGAGCAGAATGTAGTATATACAATTCCCACCCTAAGAAATTTTCTGCTGCTGGCAGAAATTGAACCAGGTAGATGCTTCTTTCACAGTCAAAAGTCCAAGCCAAGTCACTGACTGAATGTCTTTCTTGATACCAGGAAGAGGACGTGGGGGCAGAACCATGTTCTTATTGATACGGAAAATCTCTCCTTTTGATATACAGAGGAGCATATAATAGACTTGTTATGGCCAAATGGTTGGTTATGCTCTATCAACCAGTAGATTCTAGTTAATTTTATAAAACAGGGCATCCAAAACTCATGTTGGGAAGCACTGTTATATAGAGTGCTGCAGATAAGAACTGGATTCACTATCAGAAAATACTATGCTACATTGGTGTTGCAGATGGCATGAAAAACTTCATAGATTTGCATGTTTGAGTATAAATGGATAAATAGCGTGTTAGAAAGGGGTAGTGAAATTGTTATCTTGACTGGTTTCAACCATGTCTGCATAAAGGCTGCTGAGACAGAACTTAAACTGTAGAAACTTAACTCAGTGGGTTACCTTCAGAAAATACTGTGTTAATATCTCATGCAATGGTTAAAGATGTAAGCAGTATTGGTTGTAACAAATTTGTGTGAAGAGAAACGGCATCAGTTCTGTATGGGCTTATTTTGTGGGATACAATAGTAAGAGCCAAGACTTTTTGTTTAATGTGGGGGCCAGAATTAGGAAAGTTCAGCTCCAGCAGTTTGGGTAAAATCGTGAGCCCGTTTGCCCTGCAGTAGCTACTACTTGCTTCAGTGCAGTTGGGGACATAGTTATAAACTTGGTAGGAATAATTATGGCAAAGATGGTTCCACTTCTGAGGTGATTTAGGTTCAGTCATCTTACCAAAGACACCCTGAGGAAAAGGAGCTTTGGTAAATTGCTACCAGGTTTGTGCTCAAGTCACCACAGTCTGGGAAGACCTGTGTAATTTCATGAAGATTTGTCAGTACCTCTTCATGCCATTTTTCTTGAATTAAATTTAAGCTAGCTCTTTTCTCCAGCAGTTATTCCTTCCAGACGTGTAGGCAGCTGGATGACAGCCTCTTATCACCCAGATGAGGGTGCACATAGCTCTGTCATCAACATATTGTTGACACTTGATCTTGTATGCCGCTCTGTTGAGGCTCAGCAGACAAAGAGTAGGGTGGAATGGCAGCTGTGCGCACATCCTTTGCTCTTGTCATTAGATCTTTAACATATTGTGGATTTTACTGTTACAGTCTCAGTGTGACATTTAATGGGGAATTCAAAGGCAGTGCTTTTGGACTGCAGTCTGAGTTAAAAGCAAAAATAAAGAGGCTTGTCATTCCTTTTGCCATAGAAGTGACCATATTTTTATTAGATTGTTCTAGCACTGACAGCTGTCAGTGATTTTTGCAGGAGACAGCAATGGCTGGGGGCACAGTCCTCTTGCACAGTTCAGTTCACTTTTGTGTCTGCACTGAATATATACGTATCTATCTTCTGTCTTGCTAACACCCCCTTTGGCATTCATTTTTTGTCCTTTCATCTGTTCCAGCCACACACACGCCTGACTGAAAGCACAATTGTTTTGTTTGGCAGTTTCTTGCTTACTCAGCCCTAGTTTTCGGATCCAGGCTTGAACCAGTCGCCAAAAGGGCTTTTTGCAGGTATTATCCTGGTTTTGCAGCCTCTGGGAGACTGGTAGCGAATTAATGAGCTGCTTCACTGCAAGAGTGTTATCTTCATGGAGAGAGCTTTGTTACCTGAAATGATCAGCTTCCTTATGTAACCTAGCTCTTGGTAATGTTTAGTTATTTAAAAACTACTTAGTAGTTGGACTGCAGACTTGTGAGATAAAGTACTAGGTGATAT
The DNA here is from genome assembly GCF_987193195.1 of Phasianus colchicus. NCBI lineage: Eukaryota > Metazoa > Chordata > Aves > Galliformes > Phasianidae > Phasianus > Phasianus colchicus. The sequence continues at coordinate 24,657,984 of NC_143440.1, forward strand.
AATGCCAAGAGCTTGCCTAAGAGAGGAAGGGCTAAAGAGAAGCCTGAAGAGAGGAGTGCTGTATCTAAACCTCTCCTGATCAGCACTAAGTTATGTGACCAAGTATGGTCACGAAGAACCAACAATGCTTTATATTTGTGCAGAGTTTCTTGGTTAATCTGCAGACACTTCAGATGCTGTCTCGTTTTAGGAAATAGATCAAGTCTCCTCAGTTAAGGTTTCAATGGTTGCTGAAAATAAAGGATTAGCTCTCAGTTAATTCACCATGGCTCAGAAAGCAAGGCAAGGATTTTCAGCACTGGCAGCAGATGCAGAAAAAGGCAGAAAGAGGTTTGTTGTATCAGAAAAGAATGAAGAAGAATTTCATGTATGATCTTATTGCATCTGGGGTAGATAAATGGAGTTGAAAGAAATTTTATTTGTACTGAGCATTAGATGATAAGATCCATTTGAGGATAAGACTGACAAGTCGAAAAAGATAAGTACATTATTTTTGCTTCTTCCATTTTAACGGAAAAGATCTAATGGAAGGACGTGTCTGTTGTTGGCAGGAATTAGGTTTGGGGGAGGGGATGAGTGCAGCACGAACTAACCTGTTTAATAAGAGGAGACTTAGAGCAAAAGAGCAATTTTTTTTTCCTCTCCGATCATTGGAAATGCATGCATTTTTATTTACATCTGCAAATAGGTACAGAAAGGAGACTCCTTCCAGAAGGGAGATTTGCTTCATTATAAAACATAGATTGATGTACATTGTCTTATGAATTAATCTATAAATCCATTAGTCAATTATTCCAAAGAGTATTTGTTTTACTTTGCCTTCAAGGCCCTCTGCTTTAGACAAGCTCAATTCTGCTGCAGAGGTCTGTAGGCTTTGTGGCAGTGCATAGTGTAAGCCTCAATTTCAGCAGCTTTCTTGAAATTCATAAATAGAAAGTGGAGTAAAGAATGATAATCTAAGCAAAAAAGGGAGTGTGTTATTTATTAAGAAGGTCAAGTTAGGATGTCTGTTTCTTATTATATTTCTGGACCTTAAAAAAAACCAAAGAGCTATTTAAAATAATTGGCAGCATTATAGAAGTCAGTGATGCAGGTGGTTTCCTGGCAGCAAAACAGAGGACATACAGTGCTTTTCGTGGAGCAGTAGATGCTGCTTCTAACCCAATATGCTAATGTCAGATGTGAATACGTTGACTTAAAAAAATGGACTAGGTGAGATCTTTCAGTGGCAATACCCTCTTGGGGTGAGTAAGGCAAAAAGCTGTCTTGAATTGATTTAGGTACTGTTCAGTCTCAGTAGTGTGATTAAAGTTAAAAAAGGCGAGATTATAAACTTCTGAAACTTCAAGGTCAGATTGTAGAGCCGAAGATGAAGGGCAGATGGGAAAATGCAACGTGCGTGAAGCCCTCGTTGTACTGCTTTTGTTTTCACTCTGCTTTTGCCTGCATGTCGTCGCTGCACCTCATCTGCTCTGCAAATCGCAAGTGCAGTTTGCAATTTTTTTACAAGCTGCTACTACTACTGTTTGAAGGCCCTTTGTATTTAGTCTTTGTTTTCACCTGTAATTTCAGTGAATGTAATTGCAGTGTTGTGAATTGATTGTGCTCTCAAGATTGCATCTTACTATATGGTTCATGTAGATTTTATTAAAGTGTATTACCTAACAAGGTATCTGTTCAGGATAAAGCTCTAGCATAGCTGCAGCTACACTGAAAAGCTGTGCTGTCCCCAGGTTACTGTGATGGTATAACCTGTACCCATACAAAGAGTACGCTGTTGATCTGCACTGTATGTGCATAGATATTTCATTGTACTGTCAACACTTGTCTCTTGTGCCTGCACAGGTCTAACATTTCTCCTCATATCCCTCTTTTCTGAACCTCTTTTCTCTGCAACCCAAGTCAGGATGTGTGTGTCTGTGAGGCTTTGGGTTTTGCCAGTCCCCTGGTAAGAGTGGCTGCTGCCCAGGAAACAGAATATGACAGCTGTACGGAAGTGGAAGAATGCAAGAGCCAGGAACAGAGCAGCACAGGGTGGTCAGGGTATCACACCTCTGTGCCTGCCATCAGCCTCAAGTTAGAGGTGTGGTGAGAGCTCTCATTCTTCCCTGGGCACTACATGTTAAATCTACTTGCCCTTTTGGCCTGTGTCCTTTGATGCAGTAGCTTTGTGTTGGTATTGTTCTCAGGGACGAGACAGCCCCGTGCAGGATGGTGCTTGTTTTGCAGCTTGATGTTCAGGTTGATGCTTTCGATGCACTTGCCATCTTTGTGTTTGGATTTCCCTCTGTACCTTAGTTCCTAGCATTCTGTTCTTACTTGCGCCTCCCTGCCCAGTTTCTATTTAATACTTCTTTGCCCTTCAGCCCTGTTTAGATTAGCACACTAGATGTTTCTCTTCCTGTGTGTTTTCACAGCTTGCCTCTGGTGACAGCACCGACTCAGTTGAAAATTAATAATTAAATTTTAGCCTAGTGCCTGATAAACCAACCTCATCTGCTCCAGCCTTTCCTCTCCTTTTACCTGTCAGGATGGAGCTTCACGGATGACAAGATTTCACCACGTAAACAAGTGAACAGCTGCACCCCCTCCCCACTCACTCTTTATCAAGGCTGATCTAGCAGCCCAATTTACTGCCTGGGCTAAGCAAAGGTAATAGCTTGAAATTTATTGGCATCTTGAAAGGAGATGCATCTAGTTGAGAGCAGAAATGTCTCTATTGAATTTAAAAAGATAAACGCAAGAGTTCCTGCTGAGTTTCCCTGCCCACTTGTGCCAACTTTCTCTTCTTCTCCAGCTTCAAAACATGTTTTTTCCTTCTCGAGTGCCAGCAAGAAGGGAAAGATAGGTTGCACTCTGCTGAAGAAGCAGTCATCAGTACTCCCCTGCTTTCTTTTGCTGTGAGCAAAGAACTCGCTGTGAAAGCAGCATGGTGCCTGCAGCTTGCTCAGTCCTGGTGCTACTCAGCCCAGGTGAGTTTCGCAGCATTGCTGCCAACTGGCATCAACACGAGCTTGGGGCAGCCTGCTGCTTTGACTGACAGGATCCTGGTCCAGCTTTTTATTGTTGGCAGATCCCATAAATAGAAGTAGAAGGTGGACTTTTGAAGAGTGTTATTAAATGGCAGCAACTTCTCTGAGGTGGAACAGGAAGGAAAGAGTGAAGCACAAGGTCAGTAACTAACTATAGGGCTTTGAAGAGGAGAAGCTTGCAGCAAAAAGCATTCCTGCTCCTCCAGGGCAGGTACAAATTAACTGTCTAGCTCTGTGTATATGTGTTGTGCCCAGGGCTCCCTTCTCTCCGCTCGAGTCAGCAGCTTGATGCTGAAGGAAAGATCATCGGGGAGGATTCCTTGAAGCTGTTGCAGCCTCTCTGTCTCTCTGCCATAAGTAAATATTTAGTTTAATACCTGAGTGATTGTAACAGGTGCCACTGTGCTGATGTGCCAGCAGTGACAAGTTGGAGGGAGAACAACAGTGGTAGACTTCAGGTGGCTTTTGTGCTCTGCATGAAGCAATCTTACTGAATGCTTTGGGGGGCTGTTTGTTTGTTTGTTTTTTGTTTTTTCTCTTGCCTTACAGCCCTTCTTTCTTTGAGCCATCTTTCTCCCCATGTGAATTCAGTGTTACTCCTAGATTAGTCAAAGAAGTTGAGGGAGGGTAGAAAAGGCACACCAAAGAGGTAAATAGCTGCTTCTGGAGCAGTCTTTGAAAGCAAAAATGCACAGGCATAAATGACCCAAGCAAACCTTTCCTTACACTTCCATGGTTATGGGCATGTAGAATGGTAGCATTTTTTCAGTGAGTATTCCTTTCCCTTTGTATTGCTGTTGCCTTTTGTATGGAAGCTTAGCTACTTAGACAGCGTGGTATTCCTAGAGGAAGACTTCTCTCCTTGCCAGCATCCCTTGCAGTTAGAGGAGTAATGGAGTTCCTTTGGAATCTCCCTGAATTGCATAGAGATCACTGGAAGTGTACTTTTATACAAATATAGGCAACAGTCTGATGTGTAATGTAGCCTCAGTTGTGTGGGTACTAAAGGAAAGGAGCAGGAGCTTTCTTGCCTGCTGACATGACAGTGTATTTATACTGCTGCCAAGAAGAGAGCAGCTTGCCAAACTGATAATGCTTGTTTGGGCTCGAGCTTCCATAGGGATGCTCTGAAATGCCTGGTGGGGCAACTCCTGAAGCTCCCAATCCTCAGACTTTGCAGTGTTTACTGTTAGAGAAACATATCACTCAAAACCTTGTTTCAGAATGGCATCTGAAAACAAATGAAATGCAGCTGCCAACTTAATAAAATGCTGAGTGGCCACATCTAATGGTGTGGCTCTGTAATATTGCATTAGTAGTACAGCAGTACCATGGGAGAGTTTGCCATTGGCTATGGTGAATTGCCTGGAGGCTTGATGTGACTGCTGACAGTGATTATGGGCTGATAGTGTGATTCAGCATGTTTGTTCAAAATTAAAATGCTAACCTGTTAAATAAATGCTAACCTCTCTGGAGACTGTGGTATGGTGTGGTGAGTGCCTTAAAGATCAGAGGGCATTTACAACAGTGGTTCTGAACCCTTGCACATCAGCTGTTACATGTGGCCCACAACTAGTTTGTGGACCAGCCCTAAAGAAAGGGAAGTGGAGAATTATCAACTTTTTGCATCTTTATTGCTAGCTGTAAGAGTGTTTGAGGATTGGCAGTAGTCCCTTGATGTAGAAGCTAGAGAATTGTGTCAGTTTGAGATTCCAGTAATAACTTGGAATGTTTTTCCTGGAATTTCAGACCTAAAAAGCATGAACTTGAAGTTCCTTATGGGACCCTTCTCAGGATATTTTGCGATTATGTAACATTCCTGCTGGCAAAGATGTGTGGTCACCCTACTGTATTTTCAGGCTAAGTAGTTTGGCTGAAGTATCTCAGTAACTTCATTCAATTTAGCAATAGAGGAAAACCGAAAAAAAAAAACCAAACAAACCAAAAAACAAACCCCACGATGATCTATGGAGAATAATGCTTCCTGGAAGGCTTCTAACCTTCTTTGAAGAGAGGGACCTGCCTGCTGATGTTGAAGGAACTTTTTTTTCCCTCCCTCCTCTATGGATAGAGTAGGGGGTCTTGCTAATGGATGCAATTGCAAGAGCTGATCTGTATGACTGCATCAGATTGATTAGCTGGGTCCTGGTTACTGCTGCGAGTGGTGATTATGCCAGTACAGCTGCTCTTGTTTTTTTATGTACTAATTACCACACGCATGGATGTCACCCTTAACGCTGCATGGAGTTGTCCCATTAGCGTGGGAGTGGGAAGCAGCAGGGGAGGGGAGCTTTTTGGTGTGTTTAGAAGTGTACGAAGAAGTGGAATGATGAAGCATCTCTTCTTATACAGAATTGTTAAGCCATCTTGCCTTTGACATTGTGTCCTCAGCCAACATGTTTGCAGGTTGTCAGGATTTCCATTGGGTGCCATTTACTGTGAACACCTGGATGTTGAGCAGGAGCTGGCAAGTCCCTGCCTCAGCGTGACTGGCTGGTGATCTGTGGGACGGTAGCTATGCAAGCTGACTTGCCAGTGTGAGAGAACTTAGAACTACCTCTAGCAGGCTGCTTCTCAGCTGTGATGCCTTACAAAGGTGTTCTCAGGAGAAAAGCTGAATAGCTGAAGAAGGATATGATAGAATACTCTTGCAGTTCTTGATTGATGTGGAAAGCTGCAGCTCTGGAGCACTACTCCCCTTTCCCTTTCCTCCTCCTCAAAATCTAGTCTCCCCATCTTAGAGTGCACCATTATCTCCATGGTAACAAGTGTTTCCAACATATGTCTGATTTTTTTTCCTCTTTCCCATTATACAAAAAGCAAGGGGGAGAATGGGGGCAAACGTGACAGGGATGGGTTAGACCTACATAAACCCCAAAGAGCCTCTTCCTTTGAATGCTGAACTTCTCAAAATACTGCTGACTGCCTAGAGATATCTGGGGCAAAGACTGACCAGCTTCTGTCACAGAAGAGAAATCCTAAAGGATGTTCGCTTCTCTAATGTGACCTCCTCAGAGAACAGGTTACATGTGTTACTGATTATGAGAAATAATTTTGTTACATTCTTTTACTCTGGCTTGATTTTTTGTCATTACGATGATCCACATGAAGGTTCTAGGTGTTAGTTATTGGAGGGAGTACATTTGAATGGTCTCTGCTTCAGACTTACCAAGTTAAACTATCAGACAGGCAACATGTGCAGAGGGGAGAAGAGTTGAAGAGAAAAAAAGTACATAAGTTGTCCTTAGACCCAGTTTGTAATGCTAGCTAATGAGACCTATGCTAAGGAATTGTTAGTTCAGGCCACCTCAGCAGTGCAGTGGTGATTGGTCTGCATTCTTGTCTACCTTCATCCTCTTGTTCCAGTGCATCCTAGTTACCTTTCATGCTTTCTGGTCCAGCACCATTCCTATTTTCTGGGGAATCTGGAAGAGATTTGGGGATGGACAGAAAACTTGTGTCTCAACTTGAAATTAGCCCATTGAAAATGTAGCTTCCAAGTCCAAATTGCATACCAATACTAGCTGCAGGACAGCAGGTTGTAGGAAAGCATTAAGCTGTAGAAAAGATGTTTGCTTTTCAGAGCTGGAAAGTATCTGCACAGATATAATCTGATCCATTTTATTGTTTTTGCTTTTCAAGTTCAATACACTTCAGATACCAAACTACTGCAGACCAGGAAGCAGAGCTTGATATTTGTCCTACAGGTGCATGGAGTTTTCATTCTCCTGTATTGCTGCAGTGTTTAGGAAGCAGTTTTACAGCTGTGCTAACTACCCACAGTCTTAACAGCTCTTCAGTTCTCATTTTAGTGTGGGTAAAATGGATGCAAGGGGATGTGAACTGAGTGATTTGTTACTTGCAAACTTGTGCCATTCATAATTTCTGGACATTAATTTATCTCATCTGTGTCCTGTTGTTGTGGGAGGTGGTCAAACTGAGCGATTTTCACAAGACTGTTTGAATGATTAAAAATATATGAGTTGTATATTATTTCTGTGTAAGGTTTGTTTTGTTTAATAGAAAAAAAAATGAACTGTTGATGCTGAAAGCCCATGCACTTGCCAGTTTCCTGTTCCTCCCTGGTGAGTTAAGATGAGAAGTGAAGGCTAGAAGGGACCTAGTTGTCTTGCTGTCTGATGGCTGTGGTGTTTGTTCCCATCACTTTAACTCTGCAGCCCACTGAATGACATGCAGAATCTTGTGGTGGCAGGATTTCTTATGTTCTGCAGCTATGTGCCAATCTGTTTGTTAAGCACTTAGGGGCATGTGTATGTTTCCCTAGCAGATGCTTGCTCTTGCTGCTGGATTAGTGGTTTCTTTTAACATCCTGTAAAGTGACGTGTCTTCTTCGCCAGCTTTGTTGCTGCAGGGAGACTGAACATTTGTTTATTTGAGCCTCCTCGGCTGTTGTGCCTTTTGTCTTATCTAGTAACTTCATGTCTTTGTTTCAGAGAGTTTTCAACGTTCTGTACCCAATGCCTGCTGACCAGAGAAGACATGTCAGCATAAACTCTGCTCGCTGGCTACCTGAACCAGGCCTAGGATTGGCATATGGCACCAACAAAGGGGATCTGGTGATTTGCAGACCAGAGTAAGTGTTTGCTTTACATGGAGTTATAACTGCTTTTGTTACTCTGTTCTTAGGCCACTGAGAATAAGATGTCTTTTCACTGCTTGGGTCATTGTACTTGAAGTGTCTTCCCCAAATAAGTAGTCATGATACTCCTTTTGGACTACAGCAGTGTCAACACTGTCTCATACTATCTTTGTTACTTTTGCTGACTTATGAGGAGCATCTTACTAGCTCATTTTATTTCCCATATCTGTCTTGTATTTCTAAACCTTTGTTTTATATTTGTCTAGTGCAGTGTCTTTCAGTCTCTTCGGATTTAAGACTTCCAGAACTTGCCAATGAGTGTAGCAAATACAAGGTGTTAGAGATACATTTGATATCCACTAGCCACAGGTTGAAAACTGCTGACCTAGACTTACCAAATATTTGTTAGTGTTCGAGTATGAGATTCTATAAACTGCAGAGGTTTTTGTCATGATTATGAGCAAGCCAGTGAATTGTTTTGATCCTCACTTGAAAGCCCAGTGTTGTGATGTGTAGACTTCATCTCTCTTTTATTTATACAGTGCCATAAGGGGTGTAACTTTGCCTTTGTAAACCTGCAATTAAGCACAATCTAATTTAAATGTTGTGTCGCACAGATGATGACTGAGAGTGAACAGAAACATAAATCACTTTCAGTGTTCTTGGTGGTTTATGTACAATACCTTGGGACCTTGTTCTCCATTATCTTGTGCAAGGGGTTCTTTTGGAACAGTGCTTCTCGTGTTCTACAAGAATACTTCAGGGATTTCTCTACTTCAGTTGTTTTCTGGTATTAAGCTATCTTGGTATTCTTTCGAGTTATGTTGAAGCTTTTTGTAACTTAGAGTCTGGCCTATAGAAACTTGCAGCACTGCTGGAGATCTTACCAAATGCATGTGGACTCCATCTGTTGTGCATGAGATCAAGCATGTGGTGCTTGTCAATAGTCATATGATCAGTGTGGAACCACTACATAAATCAGAATAAATATGTACAATTGTAATAGTGACTAATACAGTACAGTCTTCTGGTGAAATTTGCAGTTAGAATTCAGATTGGACCGATTTCAATAGCACAAAATGCCAGTGCTCTTCAAAAGTCTCTCTAGTTCTCTTGAATATAATCTTACATCAAGGCCTTATTTATACATGAACTTCTACAAGATATTATTATGGAGTAAGTTGCAATCACTCTCTTCCAGGAAAAATGACTTTCGTCAAGACTAGTTTCTGTACTTTCTAAGCAGAGGAATAATTTGGGAATAGTGGCTTTCTTCTTCTCAAACGCTAGTTACTGTAAGTTACATTCTGTATAGAGAAGTGGTAAGATCTAGTCAATTGATTATGACTCGTGAGATGAACTTGGACAAAAACCTGGGGAAAGGAAAGGAAAAGGGGTATCAAAGTGGTTTGATTGAATGTCCTCTGCAAAGTCAAGCTTGGCCTGCCTATCTCAGCTTGCCACATTCTGTGTTAAATATCCATTCTGGTGCTTGCAGTTGCCCCCAGCTGAGTGCCATGTCTTTTATTGGCATCTCCCTAATTAAAGACACAACAGGAACTCCTTTGTGTGTTACAGGTGCACTGCTAGTCTTTTTGAGGCATCTCTGCGAAACCTTTCTTAGCTCACCTAGTTGTTTTGGACATATTTCAGTCTCCTTATTTCCATCCTAGCAACAGTCATGCACAATTTCAACAAAAATGAGCTTTTTGAATATGACCATAAGACAGTGAATACAAAAGTGGAATACTTTTTAGTAGTTTGATCAGAATGCTTCAAGAGGTTCCCTGCTGGTTGGTTGGAATAACTGGTGCTTCTGATGATTACTGCAGACTTCACACAAACCTCTTTGGAGCAGGATTCCTGACATGTTCTGTTCTCAATTGCATCATTTTGTAGGCCAGTAACAGCCAGATTGACTAAAAATTCTGTGCATAAAGGTTTAGATATTCATTGATCTGAAGAGTTTGCATTGCGGCTCTAACATCAGGACAAGCAAGTAAGTAACTCTATCAGAGCAGAAGTAGTTTGCATCTGCGATGTCTGTTCCAGGTCTACCTGGAAAGTCATCAGAGAAAGAGGAGAAATTCTAATGTGTAAGTGGCACATCAGTATTCTTGGCTTAACAGACTTAATATCTGATGACTTTGATTTGAGAAATGAGGGAGAAAGATGAAAAGTATTTGTGTGGTTTCCATAGACAGTAATGTAGAAGGGAAGAAATATTAAATTAGGAACTAAGCGATTGACAGAGTATGATATGGGGATAGTCTAATAAACAGCAGGGTTCCAAAAAACATTGCTCTGCTGAAAACATCCCCACTGTTTTAACTTGGCAAAGAAAACAGTGGTCAGTAGCAAGCAACTGAGATGGTTATAATTCCCTGGGTCTTTATTCCCATGTACAGTGAAAGCATTAGAAACCAAATACTACAGGGCTAACATAAACAGGTTGAAATAGCAGCTGTGCCTCATATACAGGGCTTGAAATGAAGAGTTTAGGGAAAAGAGTAGGCTAGAAGTACAAATTAACACACAAATAATAAAGCATAACTTGGAGCCTCATGGGCTGATGAGAGGTTATGCAAGTAGTTCTTCCAGAAATCTAAAGAAATTGGAATTAAAATCAGAAGTTTAGGACTGTATTGCTGGGTTAGTATAGCACTGATGACAGTTTTTCTTCCAGATGGAAATGGGGAAGGTCAGGATATGCTGGCAATCCATAATGTGAACTCAGTACACAGACTTATGGGGTATGTTTTAAAGGAAGGGGAAATTAAAACTATGAGGAGTAGGTTCAAGTGCAATATGACTTGACTGTGGTAAGTTACAACAGGTGGATACCTATCACTGAATTTTATTTACAATAAAAGGATTTGCTTCAGGTCTTAACACATTTTAGTAAGGCAATTAGCATGTTGGGACTACAATAAATTTAGTTAAATTGTTAAGAATTAGAACAAGACCTGGTAAGGAGCAACTAATGGTCTGCTGAAGGAAGGAATACAGCAGGATTGAAAGCTGAACACTATCACAAAGGAAGTTACTGATGGATCTTCTTCAGAACCTATTCTGTGGCTGGTTGTTATTGCTGTTTACACTAATACCTTGTAAGGGTGTGCTGAATAAATTTGCAGAGAATGTGACATTATCCTTGTCATTGCAGAGAAGGATCAGAGTATCACATAAGAATTGGATTGCATTGAAAATTACTGGAGCTATAGAAATGAGATGGAATTTAATAGTACAAAGTGCACTTAGTGACTAATAACACTGAGCTCAGTAGTTAAAATGATAGAGGGGGGGAAAGGCCTGAAGTTTTTGTTGATTGTAGTTGGTTGAGCCATCAGTACATGTGGCTGTAAAAGCAACAAATTTATTTCTAGAGTGAGACACAAGATACTTAACAGTAGAGATAGCAGAATGTTAGTATTGCTGTAGAAGAAACTAGATACATAAGCAGAAACAGTTTCAAATTCAGCTATTCACATCTAGTATTGTAGTTGAGAATACTAGCTGAGAATAGCAGCTAGTAATGTCAGTGGAACGAATATCAAAGAAGACCTGCAGCTGGGGGTCTTCAGCCTACAATTGAAGGCTGAGGAGGAGGGCTTATATAGCCTTTCCTAAATGCCCAGGAAAAAAGGACTGTTTACACTCACATACTTTTTACTAGTCATTCACTATGGCTAGGTTATGGCTGCAAACTAGAGACAGGCTTCTAATCAAATGATTCCTGCAATAGCTTGTAAGTTGTTTGGGTGGGTGCAAAAGGCTCAGATATTTGAAGATGGCAACTATGAGGTGCGTTAGCATTTACCACTCACTGTAGCCTTGAGATCTAGCACAAGGGGTTTGGCAGAGCCGTGTGGATTTCTTCCACCTTCATATTCTACTGTGCACTGCCTTTTCTGTGTAGTTTCTAGTGCCTTTTAGCCTCCTACAGGCTGTTTCTCATGCATTGTATGCTGCCTGACTTCGAATGTAACTATGGCTTGTGCTAATGCTCACTAGGGTCTTGTATGTCTTTCTTGGCTCTCCGCAGCACAAGGCTTGGTTCTGTTCCTGAATCCTTGATATTTTTCAGTATGGAATGAAAGCCACGGTGTCCCATGCAGTGGAAACATCTCTACTAAATTAAAAAGGAATTTTTATTTTTAGTGCTTATAACCTTTCCTATCCTGTCACGTTCTATCAGGAGCTTTCCCATTCAGAAACACCCCCAGAGCGGATTCTCTTGTAGAACATGAACAGATCAGACTGAAATTGAGAACAAGCAGATTGCATGCTGCTGTCTGGCCATTGCTGGCTTCTCCTGTAAAGGATTATCAAGGGAGAAAAGCAGAGTCCACAAATCAGTTCTTTGTCATTTCATCTTGAGTTCCTCCAGTGGCCAGGCATACATTCCAGAAGGTCTCAGTGCTCAGATGCTTTTGAAAATACTAACTTACAATCCCCAGTGTTATGAGAATGATGTTTCAAAAACTGAACATTGAAGATACCTTGCCTAGGGCTGGCTCTGTAGTGCAGGCATCTGCATGCAAGAGAGGCACATTTCTTCATCAGACAGTGCCTCTGATAATGGAATTAAAATGCCTCCTGAAGTTGCATCTGATTCAAAGACTACATCCCATGGAATTCTCTCATTGGAAAGTAGGTGTGGAGAGTCTCAAATTAGTTCAGTGCTATGCAGTGTGCATATTTTAATTCTTTTAAGTGAGCTCTGCCTCTAACTTGAAATAATTCTGTGAAAATTCTTTTCACAAGGAATGTCAGTGCTGAGTAGGATTCTTGCAGTTGTCTGCAAATGTCAGTCCAGTCTTTTCTTCCTTTGAGTACTGCATATGCTCTTATCTAGGGATGGGGACAATGTGTCTGCAGTTATCAGTGCTGGTAAGAAGATGGTAATCAATACTGCTGCTTGCTATGTCCTGTCTGCTGGTTGATTCCATTCATAAAGCTCTTCAGCCTTCTGCAATGATACCTTCCAGCAGCACAAGCCCTGGTGCATTTTTTTTTTTGCCTTTTAAGAATAACTTATGGAGGATGGAATTAACAGTAAGTCAGGAGGAGCTGTCTTCCTTTATGTGTAACCAAGGGATGTTCACAAACCTGCCAGGGAGTATTTCCATATCTGTTAATTGGAACAACTAGTGGAGGTATTGGTTAGGTCAAAGTCCTCTCTGCAAATTACTTCTTGAGAGGCAACGTCTGGGCAGTGTCTTCTGGTTGGGCCAAGAAAGCAAATCCACATTCTGAACTTCTACTGCCTGTTAACCACAAGGTGCAGTGTATTTTCCAAGTGAAGGTAGAAGATGTGGTTTGATTGATAAAAAGATGAAAAAAAAGGGACAAGGTTGCTACCTTTGGATTTTGTTGTTCATACATTTGAATAAAAACTAAACTGAATTATTTCCAAACTGTGGAAAGCCTGAGTATCCTGAGTGCCAAGAGGCTTGGACATTGCAGATGCATGAAAAGTAGAGTGGTAATATGGAGGCTTGAAACAGCATCTCCTTTCTGATCTTGTTTTTATTCCAGTTCTGTTTCCATTTATGTATGTGAATTTGATATCCACAATGAATGATGGCATTAGGTAGAAGATATCCTCATACAATTCCATTTAATACGTCTATGAATCCTAGAGATAAAATCTGACAGCTGCTTTAAGTCTTCAGTTATTAACAAGTTCATTTCCCTCACCCCGTTCAAGAGATGCGGCAGCACTGACTTGTTAGTGACGTTAGTTTTCCTCCATGGGATAGGGAAATTGTTCAGAGCTCAGTGGTAAAGAAACTGAACCTGTTGCTTACTGGTTTGTTTATAATGCCACTGTGCTTCTGCAGGACCTTACTAGTTCTCAGACTGAGTGGCAATCTTTCTATCGCAGAACGCAGCCATGTACTTCCAGAACAGTTACCAAATGCTTTACTTCATTCTATTCAGATCACATCTGCCACCTTCTCTTCCTTTTCTTTTTTTCTAGTTCTATCTACAAAAGCAATTAAATTTCATGCAGTCAATTATTTGACTTACTAAATCCCCCTGCCTACTGCATGTGGCTCATTCTTTCATTGTTTTCAGATTTATTCTCTTTTCTCTGTTACATTACTCTCCTTAATGATAAAAGTTGCATTTAGGAGAGAGTAATTGTCACATTAAATATGATTTTCTTTCTGAAGAATGATGCTAAGTTGGCTTTTTTGGCCTTTTGTCACTTTCCCATTTTATTCTAACTTTTTCAACATTAGGTGTGACTGTCTCAAAAAGTTAACTTTTTTTTTTCTTTTTTTTTTTTCCTTTTTAAAATTAATGAGTACAACTAGCTGCTGTGCCCAGCTTCATCTTTTAGCAAAGACTTTTCCTACTCCTAATTGCATAAATACCATTGGATTTTTTTTAAGTAGAGACTTCAGAGAGAAAATTCAGTATCTCAGCCGCTTCAAGTCATCATTGATTTTATCCTTAGCCTCACTGATAAATAGACCTTTCTTTATTCAAATACCATTTTCCTCATGCTTATTTTTAGAATGTCTTTTCCCTCTTTGGCAGCACCAGTCCATCCTGCTTTCTTAGAACCTTTTTTCTTTGCAGGTCCATATTAGACTTTCTTTCTTGTTTGGTTGTTTGTTCCTTTGCTTTCCAGTAAGATCATCTTTGATCTTCCAGGCTTTGATCCAGTTTATTTGTGGAGTTACTGGTTGTCCCTTACACATGCATTTTTCAGCAAGGTTGATTTGAGCTAGCAAGTGAAACAGCCAACTTTTTCTTCATTTTCTTTCCCAATTTTAAACTCACAAGCTGCATCCTGCTGTAAATGATTTCAACTCTGTGTCTTCAAAAATGTAATTGCAGTAATAATTGTGGAGGTTTGGATTTTGGAGCAGGTTCCCCTGCATGCCGAACTGAACACTTTCAGTTGTCTGATTTCAAAACTGCGGAAGATAAAAGCATAGAAGTTGGCCTGCTGTTGGATCTTATTGAGACTAGACCAAGCCAGGGTCTTGGTTCTGGAGTTTGGCAGCTTTGTATGTGTTCAGAGCAATATTCTATTTGAGGAAGGAAGAAAAAAAAAAAATGAAAAAAGCATTTGCTATGCTTGCTGATTTTAAGCACTTATTTTGACATTGATTTCTCCCATTCTAAACACATTCTAAACGTTTTCCTGGTTTAGTATGTTGGCATAAGGTCTACAGAACAATCTGACTTCAAAGTTGCTGTCTTTGAATCAAAGTGATTGTTAGTTTCTGCTAAAACTCCAGTGAAAGTTCAAAGACTGACGTGTGAGTTTGGCTCGTCAGACTTGTAGCAGTTTAAGATGTTTAAGGCCTTAGAAGGCTTAAGCAATTTGTACTCCCCTGAAGTCTCCTAACATTGTAAGTTGTCTAAGCCACTGGAAGAGCTCATAGATCATAAACAGCTTAAGATACTCTGAGGGTTCAAAGCTTATTCAGAGCATACTCTGCCTATAATCACTTAAAGCAATTAACAAGGCTTTGGATTTTCAAGGAATTTAAGCAAGTTATCCATCTTTAGAGCCTGGTTTAAGGTGATACTAAGCTGGATAGTTCTTGTTTAGGGAACCTAACAAATTCCAGAATGTAGAGGAACCTTTCAGAGGGTCTCCACATGCCACATACGTGATACTGTGGAATACAGGCAAGCTTTTGAGTGAGAAGAAAGTCAGCAAACATTCAGGAAATTCTTCTGCCCTGTTTATTGCAGGCTATTTGGCCTGCAGGGTATCTTCTTATGCACATAAACATCCATTTGTTAGTAGTGTTAAAACTACTGTATTGTGCACTATATGACATGCAAAGATCTTACCAGCTTTGCAGGAGAAAATCTTAACTCAGAGTCTTCCTTTCTTTGTGTTTTGTCCATCTGCCTAACAGTGTTGTAATAATATAAATATTTTTCATTGTTGCCCCAGTATGCCACTCCAAATTGGGATATGTCTCTCCTAATGTCAGAAGAGTTGATATCTCATTACAACATGGGTAGCACAGGAGTGAAATACAGAGGATTCCCAGTTTTCTTTCAGGAATGAGTTGTAACTTCTGTTTCCTGCTGAGAGCAGCATGAAAAAGCTCTCAACAAAGCTGCTTTAAAAAGCAATTGTGGCACTTTGATAGAGGAATTTGCATGGCCATGAAAGTCTTCAAGAGACTTTTCTTGTCCTTATTTTCAGCACAGATTTTGCTGTGTAACTTCATGTCCCTTTAACCATGACGTTGTTCTTAGGTCCCAAAATGATCAAACATTCATACTTTCATACAAAACTCTCTCCTTCTGCTCTGTTCAACAACAGATGCTTAATTTTTTTTATCACTCGTGTTGAAAATTTCTGAATCTAGGGCCTTCTTCCCAGGAATTCCTCTTGCACTTTCTGTTGATGCTTCTTCCATGGTAGTCCGGATCAGAAGAAACCACTCAGTTTGCACTCTTTCTACTTTGTTAATTTCTCTTTCTCTTTGAGGTCTCTAACAGTTAACTGAAGGATAATTTCTGAGCTTAAATGTCACATTTTCACCTGAGGAAGAAGACTGTTAGAGATGTGCCTTCTGTAAATCTTACCCACTGACTCCAGGAGCCTGGATTGTATCCAGTTTTATTTGCCCCCTGGTGGGCAGAACAAGTTCATGCATATTCACCCTGTGGAGACAGGAAGCTGTTATTAGGCACTGGTGCCTCCAAATTAATAAGGCTGATCTTATTTAAGTGGTGTGAGTTTGAAGGGTGCCTCTTAAAAATCCCAGTATTTAACATAGCTGACAGAATTTCACAAGTGAATAAACTGGGCCAGTCATCTTATACAGTATTCTAAGTTGAGTTGGCATCCTCCCTGAAGCAGGCACGTGGCTACCAGCTGCACCAAGCTGCTTGCTGTCCTGCTTTTGCAGCACCTTTGGCAATTTTACTAAGTATCAGGATGAGTTTTTAAGTAGTTGCTGCTTTCCATGTAGGCAGAGCTTGCAGAATTCTGGAAAACTAGCAGGACGTATGACTGTAGGGATCCACACAGTCAAAATACACCTTTTGCTACCTGTGAAGAGATGATCTTTTTTTTGCCCTCCTGGATGTGATCAATAGGATAATTTCATATGCTACTTAAATACCTGTGACTCTTAAACTTGTGTTCTGCGATTTACCTTGTTAGACATTCCTATATTCAGTCTCCTGCTCTTCCCTGGCTAATCATACATGGACTGTGCTCCAAGGCTGTGCTCTGAAGTACGAGGTGCCAGTGAAGCTGCCACCTTGATCAAAGGGAACTACTGCCCAGCAGTGCTGCTCCAGGAATCCTATGCTGATTCCATACAGTTTGCACTGCAGCCAGTTTTCTCTTGGATCTGCTTTTGCACGTGGTTCATCGCCTGTACAGAAGGCTAAATATTTATGAAGTAGGATGTTAGAAATGATTGTTTGCCTACCCAGGCAACGGCCGAGAGTGCCAAACTTTGGCTTGTACTGACAATAACGTTGCTTGGCTAATCATGAGAGCCAGGGATGGGGCTTGCTGTGCTGATCAGCACACGCTGGCGGAAGAGATAATGAGCTACTGACAAGGATGCATCTGGAATCTGTCCAGGCATTGCATTGCATGGAATACCACGCACTGATTCTTCTTTCCTGAGTGAGAACAATGGATTCCTGTTCCTGATATGGTATTACCTTGCTTTCTGTGACTCTCCCTATATTTGTTTGATGTGGTTTGAATGCAGTAAGAGTTAACAAGTTTAAGCAAAGGGAGGAACGTGCATCATGGGGAATTAAAATCCTTTGTAAACTAAGCTGGCTCTTAATGATCTTGAATGGGCAGTATATTTGAGAAAATAGCCTTGAAGAGTAACTTAGAGGAAATGAGCATTGGCAGCATGAAAATCTGATATTCACCTGGCTATGTGCTGCAGTGCTTTGCAGTGCAGTATGTCTGTTCCATGCTGGGCTTGCCAGGAGCTTACATGATAGAAATGGGTTTGTACTAATACTTTTATATGTAGGGAGGGATTGCAGGCAGCAGTGTCTTAATCAGAAATTGTAGCAGACAAATTTGTTACTGTTGAGTATTTCTGTGTGTCAGGATCTGAAGGAGAGAAATGAACTTGGCCATTGTTGGTACATTCTTCAATACTGGGGATGACTCAAGTGAAAAAACAGTAAGCAAGTATTATTTCTGCCTTTCTGGACATCCATAACCTACTTGCAAATGATTTCTTTGTTTTGCCATCTTGGTGCTGAGCTTTATTGTGGTAGAATTGAAGAACCTTTGTCCTAATTCTCCTTCTCTTCAACCCCTGATTTTGGATATACCAGGTGGGTCATTACCCAAATGTCTGTCAGTCTGTGCTGACCGCTGCTCCATCAGTTTACTCCTCAAATACTATTTAAAACAGTGCAATAAGTAGTGTTTCATCTTTTCTTTCTCATTATGTGTGAATACTTTCATCATTAACTCCTAGAGTTTGATTCTGTATTCTTCAGGGGATTGTACATGAGCTGTGTAGCCCAGTGCAGGAGGAGGGGCTGTGTTATTGAAGTTGTCACTACTTGGTACTTAGCAGGCTCCACTCAGAGTCCTTATTCAGCTCTCAGCAAAGCATGCAAGTCTGTGCCCTTCATCTTCTTCAAGCTCGTTAATAACATGAGCTGGACAGAGGCTTGCTCTGCTGGGAAAGCCTGTCAGAGAGCAGCTCTGTGTCTGACAAAGCTAATGGAAATTTCCAGTGAGGGCTTAGAGACAGCCATAAAAAGAAAAAAAATAAGAACTTGACTAAATGGTCTTCACTGTCCATGACTGACACAGTGTGGAGAATTGCAATTTTTCACCCGGAAGCCTTCGGCAACGAATGTCCTCCTTACTGCATCCACATCCAAGTGGCAACATGCTCCATGCTACACAGAGCTTCTACCTTATGCCCTGGAAAATGTAAAGGGCTTCCAGCATTTCCATGCCTGGAGTTTGATGGAGCAAACGCTAAATGCTTCCTGAAAAATATTCATTTCTCCAGTGTAAGCTCCTCTTCTGTGAAATGAATAGTCAAGCCTTGATTTGCAAATCTCCTGGGAAACGTGCTGCAAAAGGCTTGCTAATTTACAAAAATCAAGCAATATTTTGCAAAGGGCGTAAAAAACCCTTTAGTTTTTCTGCCAAGGGAGATTGCACTGTTTTAAATAGGTGTGCTTAAACCAGTGCAAATCTTTAAGCTTAATTGAAAATCTGTTTTAACCAAAGTAATTGTCTTACGTGCTTAAGTTGGTTTAAGGCACAAATATCTGATCAATTTTCTAATGTAGACAAGGTCGAAAAACTGTCACTTAACCCATAAAATAGTGGCATTTCCTTGATGAAATATTTGCAAATCGTGAGGTGGTGATCTTTGTATAAATGATACTGCCCAACTGATTCCCTTTAGTAGGTTCAGGCATTTGCTTTCTCCACTGTGCCTTGATGCAATCTGAAGAATCCTTTATGTAGTCTCCAACAATCGTCCTAAGGCTGTAAGGTGGATACCTGCCTTATAGCTGTGAATTCCACAGCAGAGAGGTGTACGTGCTTGCAAAAGAAAGCAAAGATCATGCTTTACCCCTGGAAGTTTCTTATAAGAGGTGGAGTTGGGAAAGAGTGAGTTGTTTGGTTGGCCCTGGTGGAAGAAAAATGCTGAAGGGTAGCAGTGAGAATGCTTACTGCTGCAGGAGAAGTGCCCACTGCCTGTTCTGAGCCAGTTTTCTGGCCTTACTGGTAGACATGCTTAGTCGTGGCTAAAGAGCCAGGTTGAAATTGTGGTGAGGCTACTGAACTCCCATCATGACCAAATCTTGTGACCTTGGCTTAAATGTCAGAGTCAGCAAAGGCAGTAGCAGGACCAGCTGCCACAGGCCTTCCTCCTGCAAAAGGAAAACAAAATCCTCGGTTCTCGGGCAGTAAATGAGCAGCTAATAGGTTCTTGGCAGTGAAACATGGTTGATAAATGGCAGCATTTAAAAGCAGTGTGCAAAGTCATGTATTCAGCGGAATGGCTATTGATTTCACTGTCCAGAGAAAGGTGTGAATTGACAGCATGGAGTTGAACTGGGATTTCCTATCCAAGATCCTGACTGTACAGCACTGAGCTTCTGCAGAATGGGTGGGAGAACGGACAGGAGCATTTACTCCTGCATTGTGTGTCAGCATGATGCTGGTATCATGATGCTTCCGTAGAATTAAGTTGAATCACTCAAATGTGTATGTGTGTTGAGCTTTCTGTGTAGTACAGGCACTTGGGTGTTTGGGGGAAGGAGAGAAATGCAGGATTGCCAGCTCATGGTTTGCCCTGGGAAAGATTTTGCAATCTTCTGGTTTTTGGAAGTGGAAACTGACAAAAACAAGTAGTTTGCACAGAACGTAGGTGAGGAATACCAGTCATATAGGTGACTGTGGCGACCATGCCTGTACTTCGGAAAGCGTGAAAGTGTGAAGAGAGAGTTAGAAGAGCATGGGTCAGTTTGGCTCTATTGTATAACAGCTGCAAATACCAAGGAGGTTATTTTTTTCTGGAAAATTTCACTACCAAGTTAGAAAGTCTCCCTTACCAATGGAATGTGTTGCTTTGTGTGACAGTTAGGTTTCAGTGTACAAAGGTTGAAACAACAAGAGAGGGACTGGCAGGTGTGCAGTGGTAGGTTGTCATGTCAGTAAACTCTGAAGTCTATGTAAATCAGCATCTCCGTATCAGCTGCTTTCATGGGATATAATACAATGGAGGGCTTGCTCGGCAAAAAACCTGTAATGATCACTTCTGTAGATTCTGTGCATGGTTCTGTTGACCTCATTTTCTCCAGCTTTTGCCCTCGGCCCCAGCCTGAGATGCTGTTGCCCAGCAGCCATGCCCCAGGCCTCCAGTAGGCACAGCTTAGCCATTGCAGCACACTTGACCTGCAGCATCCTTCCCTTTTCTGAATCGGAGTCTTACAGCAGTTCTGCTGAGCCATCTCATTATGGAGGATGTGTGTTTTCATATATACATGTAAGCACTGTATTTATGTTTATGCCTCAGCCATACTCAGCTACCAACAACATGTCCTGTGTCCTTCTTGCAGACTGGGTGAATGCTCTCAGATTACCTGAGGAGTGACCTGTGTCCCCCTCTTCAGATGCAGTTACTTTCTGTCTTTGCAGGACTTCCTTCTCTTCTTTTTCTCCAGAGCAAGGTCCTTTTGCCACACCATCGATCCTGTGAATGGAGAAGGCTTACAGAGTGTGACAGATGATCCTTAGGCTTATATTAGTGTCCCTTCTGTTATCCCAGGCTTCAAATAACTACAGTCTTATCCATGCTCTAGCACTGTATGTAGGCAGGGCTTCTAGACTGACTAGGTCAAATCCCATAGTCACCTGCTTTGATCCTGTAGGAGAATGCTCTGAAGTGGATACTGTAATGTAAAGATGGATGCTTAAGAGCATCCATTCTGTATGTGGATGCTCTTAAGTGACTACAAGGGCTCTTATTTCTGTGTGGTATGGAGTAAGTTGGAATTCACTGTTATCCTCTTTCTGTTGAATTGCTGCTGGCTCTCAGAAATTGTAGGAGGTATACTTAGATCATCATGGCTACAACAGCTTAGCGTCTTCAGCAGTGCAGTGGTGAATAACAATACATTGTTGACCTTGCTTGTTCCTGTGAGGTGATTAATTGGTCCTGGATTTACATATCTTCTTAGACAGTGCACTGTGAAAACTTTGTTGGAGCATCGCTGTTTTTCTAAACTTAGTAACATTCATTGTAAAATTTGAGTTTTGGACTTTTCCGGCACAGATACAGTTGATCTAGCACAAACACTTTTGTGGAAAGTTACCAAAATTACCTCTGAGTCTGTCCTTGCTCTGCAGTGACCGTCAGTGGGAAAGCTGCATAGGGATTTATTTATAGGTAAAAAGAATGAAAACCAACAAAGAAACTAATTGTCAAATATAGAGCAGTGTTTTACTTAGCATTACCTAGAGCAGGAAACACTGGCAGACACCGCAAAGAGAGCTGGTCTTCCCATTCCAATTCTTTGTTTAGTCACTTGGAGGTACGGTAACCTGATTTTATACACAGTTGTATGTCTTCATTTCCTGAAAATTTCTGTGCTCATATTGCTGTGCTTCAGTGCTAATACTGAATTGAAACGAATGGGATATTCCAGAACTATCTGGGTAATACAATACTCAGTATTTGCAAGTGATGATGAACCCCTGTAATGAAAACATGAACTGAACTAGACCTGCATTCTGTGTGGGACAGGGATCAGCACTGTCTTCCATGCTGTGGTGATGTAATGCATGCTTGTTGAAACAGTGTTCTGCCATACTAATAATTTTTTCTTTGATGTTTCAAGGGCCTTAAACTCTGGAGTTGAATACCACTGGGACCAGCAGAATGAGAATGTCTTCACTGTGCATTCCAGCAGCAGGAGCACTGAGAGGCCTGGGTGAGTCTCCTGGGCGTGGGTGACAGCAAGCTGACCCTTTTTACTGGTTTCATTACATCTGACAGCATCACTTTTTCCCATTTGTTCCCTTTGCACCAGCTTTAAAGACACAATTTTTGTTCCTTTTGCACTACTGTGTTAGGCCACTTGAGATGCTTCCAGAAAGTGAGACGCCCAAAAGTGCTGCCAGAGATAGTGAAGTACGTGTGTCATCCATCGCCTAGATAATATCCTTGAGCAGGCTGTAGGAGGAACATGTGGAGCTTCAAGCATCAAAGATGCTATGCTAAGTTAATGGTGCCTTTGGAGAATAACTGAACAACATAGTGCTCATAGAGCTGAGTGCAAACCCATTGGGTGGTCTCTGTGAACGATTTTCATCCTTTTGGTTTCTAGTCATGGGACAGTTGTTTCTCAGGACTGAACTCTAAAAATAAAGCTAAATCCGTTTAGAACCCTGTTGGCTGCTTCATTCAGTCTACCTAATAATGCACACATGTGTTTAGTTATCCTAAACACAAAGATGATAGTGCAGTACCATGCTTTTTCCCTGGTGAAAAGTGCTTCTCCTTAAGCTCGTTTTTCTTGTCAAGAGTGTTGCAGTCTTGTTTCTGAACTATGAGCTTCAAGATTCCAATGAAGTTATGAGCTGGTGTCTGTGCTGTCCTATAGCCTTTGTCTGACTGAAGATGAACAATAAACAGTATAGATTCTTTGTTTGCCATGAGTGGATATTGCCACTACTTGCGGTTTTTTTTTGACAGTGTATATCAGTCTTGTGTGATGGGCTAAGGAGCAGCCTGACAGGTGGGAGCTTCATTCCCTCTTTAGGGGAGTCAAGCATCAGAGGCAGAAATATTGCTTGAGAATGAACAAGCTCCTGAGAGAGGGTCAGAAAAGCAAGACAGGTTTCAAAACCTTATGAAAGAATGTTGACCGTGAATGAGGCAGTCTTTCCTAGAAACTCTTTACTATTCCCAGCACTTACAGCCAGAGGTCAGTTTTGGAAAGAGCATCCAAGCATTACCAGTATTCAGCTTTTGTAGCTGAATACACTTCAACTGTTTGTCTCTGAGAAGCTAATGAGCCTTGAGGCGGTTCCTGTTATTTGCTTTGGAGAACAGAGAATTTCTCTTGTCTGACTGGAACAAGCAGAAATGCCTGCCAGAGAGCATTCATGTGTGATGCTGACAAACTAGGAGGTCCAGATGAGGGAAAGGATACAGGCTGTACCCTCAGGAGCAGAAACTGTCCTGCTGCAGAGAGAGGTGGTATGTGTGTTTATGGTCCTGCGCTGCATTTGTGTTGCCAACTGAACTCAGTGACCCTGAGAGCAAGTAGTTCTCCAGGCTGTGGTACTTCAGGGATACATATTTAAGCTTGTCAGACACACTGCTTCTGTGGAAGGGTGAGTAGACTGAAAGACTCTCTTAGCCTAAAACTGAAGAGACCAGCCAGCTGAGGTTGGAGAGATGTGTCTGTCTTTAAGTGCAGATGACCATTCACTCCAGCCCCAGCCTGTGCAGTGGCTGGAAGCTGCCTGGTTGGAGTGGAGACAGGAAGAGGCTCAGGTGAATGCTTCCATCTTGCTGGGATGTATTGCCTCCAATGCTTATGATCATATTTGTTTTTCTCTCTTTTCAGAACCAGCAGAGCCACGTGGAGGACAGATAGGGACATGGGCCTGATGAATGCCATAGGTCTACAACCCCGAAACCCCCCCACCTCTGTGACTTCCCAAGGTACCCAGACCTTGGCGCCTCAGCTGCAGAATGCCGAGACTCAGACAGAGAGGGAGGTGCAAGAGCAGGAATCCACCTCTGCAGGGACTGGGGAAGGTGAGGAGCTTATTTGTTTGACAGAATTTACCTCATGGGTGAGCAATTTCCATATAGATTCCATATCCCATGGTGCATTTTTACATTTCTGTATCTCTTCAGCAAAGATTTCTCCAGCCTAATTTACTTGTAGCCAGGCCAAAATGATCATGGCAATTTGTCTCTGCCCATATGAATAGAAGAGTCTTTTTCATATGCTTTTACAGGGCAAAATCAGCTTTACAAAGACACAATGATCTCAAGAAAAGCTAGATGTAATGACATCACTCTTCACAAATACTCTGTATTGCAACCGTCTGTAGGACTGCAAGCTGCTGAGTTTCATCCTTAGCAGTTGGTCCATCAACCTCTGCACCTGAAACCCATGCAAGCTTCACAAGCTTAGCCTCGGAATACAAAATAAAATACTGTAAATTAATTCTCACAGAGGCAGATATGAGTATTCTGCTTAGTCTGATTGATGGAGGCTGTGATGAATGTCCAGCTCAGCTACTGGAAAACATCTCTAATGTTTCCCAGTGTGGGAGAAATTATCAGCATATAAAGGGCTTTGAGCAGCTGATGTGCAGTTTCTTTATGATAACAAATCACTGATAATTTGAAAGCATAGTAATTTTGTCCAGGCTTCCTGTCTATGTACTGAGCCATAGCACTTGGGTCCAACTCTGAAAGCTTGATGTTGGACTGCGTGTATATGGGAAAGGCAGAGAAAATTAAAGGGGCAATTTTGAAAGTTCATGATAACCCATTTGGCTGTGGAAAGCAGCCCCATGACATCCATATCTGTATGCTTTGTGCTCTGACATGGTAGAATATGCCTTTTGGCATGCAGCTCTTCCACAGTTCCCACTCTGCAGCATCCAGCACGCGTGATAAGATTTTGTGTTTCTCTGATATTGGCTCTTCTGTTTAACGTCAAATTGCAAATTCCTGATCTGTGTTGTTTCCTATCTGCTAATCTCAGCAATTAACTTCTCTAGAACATTAATGCAGTTGAGGGCATGTGAATTTGACTGGAACACAGAACGTCTGGACAAATGTTGAGCTTATGGGAACTGTTCCTTCCACTGAATGTGATATGCAGACAAAGAACGGGGCACAGTGTGCAGCAGCTCTGGGAGCTTCTTGCATCAGTGCAGTGATGGCTGATGTTGCAGGTGTGGAGGCCTCTTTCTGCTCTGTTAAAACAGAGAGCTTAAATATTTCCTCCCACTGCTGCTGTTCTGCAATCATCTAAAGATTTCCCTTCTTCATTCTCTATAACCTTTCCATTTTCAGATCTGAGTATGGCTTGTAACTAGACAGTTAGTGAGGTGGGGAAGAGTTGTCCCTTACTAGTGTTGTGGGCAGAGTTTCTCTGTAATGGAGTGAAACATGGAGCATTCAGAAGAAGAAGAGTGTAAGAAAGCAAGCCAAGGGCAGAGACCTCTTGTTATCTGTCTCTTGCTTGAAAGAAGAGTGACAGTTTCCACATCTGGTGTGATCTCTGACTGAAACTGTGCGCTTTACACAAGTGGCTTCACCTACAAAATGGGCTGTCCACTCTCCTTTCTAGTATACAGATTCTCAGAACAAAGGAATTATTCCCTGTGCAGACGGGTGCACTGGTGACAATTCTGGTGTTCATGCTATGATCAGTTCTTCTGCAAGTTGCAAAATACATGTACAGCTTGAGCCCCACTGATGTTGCTCTGGCATTGTCTGTTATTCTAGCATCATAAACTCTTGTGATATTCACTCAGTGCATTCAAGCAGGTTAGACTGGGTGCTGTGCTGCTTTTCTGATGGTTAAATTTGCCCATTGTATCTACCGTAACTATTTGTCTGTTGAAAGGCAAACAAGGTTTCCTGTTATCAGGATCTAGATGTCAGGGACATTCAGTGAAGGGGGGTGCAGGGAGGGGAGGGGGGGAGAAGTGTTCTGCCATTAACTTGGTGTATAACCTAGGGCAAAATATTAATCGTCTACCAAATGGGAATAAATCTTCCCATACAGCACACGAGAGGCTGCGAAGATTAATTAGTGTTTTGTATGGGGCTTTGAAGATGTAAATCACTGTGTAAGGGCTTAGCAGTATTATCAACAGCAAAATGGATAAATCAGATGTGATTCTGAGTAATGTAAAGGAATGTTTTAGCTATCACCTTGTCACAAGAAAAGAAAAGGAAAAAAAAAAAAAAGAACACAAAACAAAAATCTCTGAACGTCTCCCCAAAAAATTTAAAAAGAAAAGTGCTATCTCCAGGAGTGAGGTTCTGTGCTGTGTGTGAGCTCTGCTGTTGTGGGGAATACTGGCTCAGGACATTTCTTGCAGATATGTGCTTACTGTACAAAAAAAAAAAAAAAAAAAAAAGTATGCAGAATTGCATCAGAAATCTAATTAAGCTCTGTGGTGGTATAAATAGTTTCCTTTTCTCATGCAAAGCTCTGCGGGGACTTTGCTGTTCTGATTATCTTTCTACCTCCTTTGGAGGAATGAGTATGTGATGACTTTATTAGAAGTGAATCCCTCTAATGTCTATATGGCTTTGTTTTTCAGCAGTTGATAGCTGCCTTGTGAGCTCTGCTCACCAGCCACACATGAACCAAGATAAGATACATTTAGGAGAAAAACTAGGAGAGGTACTGAGAAATGCCTGGAACAGTGTTCCGGCTGTCTCCTGCTTTCTTTTAAGCTGACAGACATATTGGAAATTGTAATAGAATTGTAACTTGGAGGCATTCTTAATTAAACACAGTCTTTTGGGGCATGATGTAAACATTTGCCCTTGCAAATGGGCATAATGAGGAAAGGCTCTGTATTCAACTGGCAAATAAAATTTCACTCAAAAATCAGCAAGATTCTTTATGAGTGTTAATGACCTCTGTTTAACCTTTAGAAAATGTAATTCCCAGTCCAGATTGTGTCAAGCTGTGGCTGACACTTGTTCAGGCTGCTGAATGTGTGGAGAGTGGTGTGAGCAGCGGTGGCTGCCAGCAGCTGGAGCTGTGGAAGAGGTGCTGCAGGAAACTTGTCTGGTTTGTGCCCATGCTGTCTCTGGCTCTTGATTGTATATTGATACATCTTCGAGTTAATCCAATTGTTTTTTTTTAAAGGAAAGTAGTATTTCTGAAAACTAATAGAAAGACCTGAGTGGCAATTGTCATCTCAATTCCTTTCATCTCTGTTGTCCCTGGGGCTTAAAATTCAGCTAGTTAAATGCTCACTGTACTAGTGGGCTCCAGTTATGAGCCGAATTTGCAGCTATCAGAATGCTTGTTGTCAGTGGATTGCTATCTTGCCTGTCTCTGAAGGAGGAATGTGTTGACTGCTTTCATGCAATACAAGGTTTTTATTTTTTTTAAATGTATTCGAATAGGTTAAACTCACTGGCCAGTATCCTGTTTAAATTGATAGTGAATGGATGTCACACACACAAAACTTTTCTGGTATAAACAGAGAATCCTGAAGTTGCCTAAGCTGCAATTATGAGCACAGTCAGTGTGCCTAGATGCAGTGTAATACGTTTAATCTGAGACATTAGGAACATGTGCTGAGGGACTGCATGGGCAGGAATACCCTGATAGCAGCTAAGCCTCACATGTGCTATGAAGAAACATACTGTTTAGCATTAGCTGAACGTGTTTCTGCCATGCTGTTGTCATATGTGATGTGACTTTTTGTGATCAGTGTGGGAACTGGAACACCAGGGCTCTATTTCCAGATCTGCCTCTCATTCTCCAGGCAGAAACGTGGGCAGGTCCCTTAACCTTTCATCTGCCTGCCCATCTGTGAAATGTAACGTGTGCTATAGGATTGCAGATCTGTACA
Source organism: Phasianus colchicus (assembly GCF_987193195.1). Lineage (NCBI taxonomy): Eukaryota > Metazoa > Chordata > Aves > Galliformes > Phasianidae > Phasianus > Phasianus colchicus. Next base: position 24,685,720 of record NC_143440.1, read on the forward strand.
GTGTATGTTGTGTGCCCCAAAGAACTGCAAAGTTCACTTTCTCTTTAAAGCCCTCTGAAAAATGCTCCGTGAAAAAAATAGTCTTCAGGTACTGTGCAAGCCTTTACAGTGCTAAGTACTTCAAGTACCTGACTCTCTTGGGATTAAATTATAGAGCAATTTTTAAACTAATTAGAAAAATAAGTTTCACTCTTCCAATCACCAAGGTAAGTTATTGTTAAGAAATTGGTTATGAGTCAAAGCAGCTGTGCCTTTTCTGTTTGAATTAGCCACCTCAGATAGGGAATGTGAGCATGCTTCTGAGCAGGTTGGAAAGGAAAGTAACTGGTAGTATTTCTTCTGGCACTAAGGGAGATGCCATTATGCATAGCTGGTTAGGCAGAGCTGTGACCCTCCCTTTCCTCTCCTTCTGCAATACATGAATTAATTTTAAAATGCTATCTTTGAGCATCTGAATTAGTGGGTCAGCTCACACCTCAGAGCTCTTGTTCCATCTACTCTGAAGACTTAGGTATCTCTGCAGTACTAACACTTAGCACTAATTGTATAGCTCTGTTTGCAGGCATAGCTAGCTACTGCTTGAGTTTAGAAAGAGAAAAGCAGAAATGTTCCTAATGCCCACCTACATTGACAGATTGCCAAGCATTTTGCCTTTGTAGTCTTCTGTACCGAATTCATCCTACTGGAGTAGCGTGGTGGAGGGCTTCAGCAGACAGATGCGTTAGCTCGGGAGTATCCTTATTTTGTTAACTGTTGGAGCCAGTCACCCAGAGTGACAGAAACCCTGCGGTCTTTGGGATAATTACTCTCAAGAGTGATTTTCAGTGTGTAACTTGTGGGATTGATGGGGGTTTGGAACTCTGGAAACATCACTTCAGTTAGGAGTAGAAAAGGTTTGTGGGAATAGCTTATTACTGGAAGGGAACAGAGTGTTGTTTCTCCGTACTGTCAGGCACAGAATCTATGTGTCTTTATCCAGAAGTGCATGGACCCTTTTGGGATTACTTCCTGCCTTTTGATGGATTCTGACCCAGGGACAGCTGAGGTAGAAAACAAATTGCTGGGTCTTACACCTACCTACTCCACACACTGTCTGTTTCTGGAACCAATTAGCTTAGTCTTCTGGATTTTGTCTTCAGTACTCTGTGAGTTTTTTCCTTTATCCTTAGGGTAAAGGATTTTATAGGACTTGGGAGATCAGAATGTAGTTTTGAGCATAAAATAAGAGGAATTGCCTTCTCTGAATGGAGAGAGAATAAGATATACAGTCATGTGGCCTACTGCTCCTGCAAGAGCTTTGGTTATGCTTAAAACCTGTGGAGTCTGAAAAAGGTGTCACCAGAACAGGATTTCTCTCAGTCCAGATTTTATTCAGCTGTTGGATAAGTAGTGGAGCTTGACCACAGGAAGCTGGAATTTCTGGTGACCTCAGGTTTGGGTTTACGGCATTTGTTGTTTTGGGTAAGTGCCTGAATATGTAGCCTGAATGTCCACTACATGGAAGTTAGCTTATTTCACTTGTATGGAGAACTAGTGTGGCCTGCCTTGGCAGCATGGTGAAGAACATGTGTGGGAGTCACCAGTCAGTAGAAATAGGCTGTTATGTGAATCTGTGCTGTAGCTCAACACAAGGCACACTGCTCAGGAAGCTTTGCTCTGATCCAGTCAGCTGAAATTGAAACCTGAGGAGAGTGGGAGGGGAGGACAACTCTCTAACTCCCAGAGTGGAGGTGCTTCTTGGCCACTTGAATGGCAAAGCTGACTTCTGGCCTTTGATAGTCTGTCTTTCTGACATTTCCAGCACAACCGTGTCTCAGTCCTTGTTACCTGAAGGCTTCTAACTTTCTGATTCCTGCTATGGCATCAGCCCTGGCCTATTCTCTGAGCAGGCATGTGCCTTCACTGGCAATTCAGCCATGTAGTAATTAAGGGTGTGGGAATAGCAGGAGATGCTGCGGTGTGCGCTGGTGCAAAGACTCCTCTTGTGAAGCATGTGTTTGTAATGTTAAGGAGTATCGGCTGGGGATCCTGGCTGATTCACAGTTCCAGCACTCCTGCATGGGCCAGTTTATAGCAAGCGATCTGTCAAGAGCACAGTACCTGCTGTTCCAGGGCTTGTGTAGGTAGGGTGGGCTGGCACTCCTCTCAACCAGGTTGCACATCTTGGCTTTCTCAAGCATCCTGTCTGGCCTGACCAGATGGTTGGTAATGAAGTGCTTATGACTATGCCCCCAGAAGGAAGCAGCAGTGAATTCAAAACCATGTTTCTCAAACCTTCCACTTACTCCTGCTCAAGATTGTTGTTCCAATGTTACCTGGCATTCATGTTTTTCACACTGAAGTTTCCAGTCCTTCCAATCCTTTCTTCTTCTGTTCTCAGTCTTGCTTATGCTGGTCAGTCTGGTTCCTAGCTCATGCATCACCCACATCCTGGACAGGATTTCTTTGCTGCAGTTATTGGCCGTGCTCTGTGCATTCGGTGTTCTTGCACAGTCCTCTGGGCTCTGCTCCAAATTCTCTTGTGATTACTGGTGTCTCCGTGGTCTCGCTAATGCTCTAATCAAGGAGCTATGTAATTGCTGTATGCATGGTTGATATAGCAGGCTTACTACATTCCTGGCAGAAAAGGACTTATTCTGCTTGTGAGAATTAAGCTTGCCCTTAATATCTGCTGTGTTTCTACAGCAGGGCAGTATGTCAGCAGGCTTGCTTGAAGAAATTAGGTATACTCTGTGGTGGAGGAAGTCAATGGTATTTGATGCAAATACCACTGAGACAGAGAAGAAAGGGAGTAAGCTGTCACCGACTGACTGCATAAATGTTAACAGCTTTAAGTATCTTGTTTTTTCCACAAAAAATAACATCTACAGCAGCATGGTGTTGTCTGTGCTTGAACATCCCAGCTCCCATACTGGAGACACAATCTCTATCCCACAGTCCCAGGTGCTTTGTCTTCCTAGTCAATGTGGCATTTTGTTTTTTGTTGTCTTTTAACTTCAGCCTACATCTTAGCCTTGTTGACATTTGTGCTGATTTCTTTGGTGCCAGGAAAGCTCGTGGTTTTCTCCTCCTCTAATCAGCACTGTGATAGCTTCGTGGAGCTGAGAGTGAGATTTATCTCTTTAATAAGAATCGTCAGGATCCCACTGTGGAATGATTCTGGTAGTTTATGATTACAGATTGTTTTCCCCAGACAGTCTGGTTAAGGTTTGTAGCAAAAGGAGAATGGTGAAAAACAGAACTGGGCTTGGATGTTCCTGCTGTGGGGTTTAATCTCCTACACGGGCTATTTTTCTGAGAGATTTTCTTCTTCAGAAGTGATCTTCAGCAGCCAAGGCGTCTGATAGTGGTTCCCTCAGAGCTCAGTGCAACCAAATTATGAAGGGAAGTCTGAGGGAGAGTAGACAAAGATCTTAAGAGATGTTCCTCGAAAGATTTCTGTTGAGGAGAGCAGGAACCTACACACTGGACTTCTTGACAGAGTGCACTGCATTTGTTTGGCATTTCAATGAAAGTTACAGAAATGAAATATTGGGATTCCTCTGGAGCAAAGCCTGTTTTCTGTCCCAAGCATGTGCCCCATTATTCAGCAACCCAGAGCATGTGTTTTCTTGGTGTTTTAGTCTGCCTGGTACACCAAAGTTGCTTTTGCTCTCTCTTTGCAGGTGAAGGTCCAGAATATGGGGCCAGTGGGGAGGATGCCCTGAGCAGGATACAAAGGCTGATGGCAGAAGGAGGCATGACTGCTGTGGTCCAGCGGGAGCAGAGCACCACCATGGCGTCCATGGGTGGCTTTGGCAACAACATCATCGTGAGTCACCGGATCCACCGCAGCTCTCAGACTGGTGCGGAGTCCACTGGAGCTGAGGGCACATCAGCACATCAGTCCACCTCACAGCAGCTGGCAGCTGAGCTAGAGGGACGGATCCTTTCAGAGTCTATGCAGCTGTCAGAGCATGGCCTGAGCCCGCGGACATCCTCTGGCGGGAGTGAAGGACGAGGCACTGGTGATCTGGATCTGCCGGAGCAGGTCCAGTCCTCCATGGACACTGAGGGACCAATTGAATACAGTGACCTAACTAATAATAACCATCTTCCTGACAGTACCAACTTCTATAGTAATGACAGCACCAGTGGGGAGTCGCGGAACAGGTAGAGATGAGTTGTGTGTTGGTGCTACCCTTGTACTGCTCAGCAGAGACCTGTACCTCACAGCTGGCCAGAAGCTGGAAGAGTAGGGACGTGTGGCTCCGACAGGATGTTAGTAGTTCAGAGGGTTTCTATGTCCTTGGTGAGTGGTAACAGATAAGAACTACAAGGAAGCCATGGGCAAGAAAGCATACTATCTTAACTTCCAACATTCCCGCTGCTGAATAATAACAGGAATATAAACAATACTGGCTGCACCCCAAGCAGATTTTAAAGTCATGTGGGATCTGCTGAGCTCAACCATGCAGTTTGGTCAGTGTCATTCTTTGTCATGCTTCTTCCCTTTCTTCTTTCCTGCCCTTTTATGCGTATGGGCTGATCAGTAGAGTGAAGGGAGATGAGCCTGCAGCATCCTTCTGGAGACTAGCAGCCCTCCTGTGCAAACCTGGGCGTGGTGCTCCAGTGCTGTTGCTGGAGCAGAGGAGTCTTCCGGGACACAGTCCTGTGCTGTGGTCTTTTCTGGGAAGAGCTGGAATTCATCAAAACCTGCATGGCTCAAGAACTGCTTACCAGTGGGGATCTTTCCTTCTTAGAATTAGGCTAGTACTTGTCAGGAACCTAAGCAGAGCTGCCATATAGATGAGTAGAGGGACAGGGGTTACTGCTCTCCAGTCAGGTTGCAGTTCACGCAAGGATACTCTAAGCTGTGCCAACATTAACATGAATGAGCCATCCCAGTGGTTTCATGGTGCCAGGACTGAGCTGCACCTCCTTGGCAGGGGGCAGGAAGTGTCTTTGAGCTCCAGGCCAGGGTGTGAGGTATGGGTCTGTGATGTAAGGTGTTGCATGTGAAATCTTGACCTTGTACATGTAGTTTCTAGTGGAGAAATCAAGGCTCTGATATTCTGTTTTTAGTCTCAAATGTGATTTTCCTTTTCGTTTGTAACTCTCCATCCCTAGCAGGTTTGTGGAGGAAGGACGGGGAGAGTGTGAATGCTAACGAGGGAAACACCAAAGATCAACGTCATTAAAATATGACAAACCCTTGCTTGACCTACTGTCTTCATTTGCGTGATGAATGTCTGTGGGATCAGCTATGGGAGATAGGTACGTCCAGCTCAGAAACTCAAGGTAGCTTGCAAATGTCAGACAAGGGTAATTCCCTTCCCGGAAGGATGGCAGGCTCAGCGTTGGAGTTGAAGGCCTTCAACTATGCAACAGAGAGGAGGAATAGAGACTCTCAATTGGAAGTTGCCTTTCAACCAGTCTGGGAATGAGCAGGCACTTGTGCATTTCCCATCATTCAAGTACTGCAACAGAGAGAAAGGGGAGCTCTGTCCTGCTCAAAATGGTATGTAACAGCACTGTCCACCTCAGGCAAGCAGAGAGAGATCTGTCTTGCTGACCTCTTAAAGCAGAAAAGAGATGCAATGTCTGGCTGTCCTGGATAAAGGAATGCACGCCCCAGCGTCTGTTACCGCTGTCTGCACAGAGGGATGCTTCCTCTGCCATCCGAGCACCTGCCAGCAGCTGCTGTGCTTCTGCTCTGCTCTTCTAGACTCTGCACTGCAAAGATGTTACAATAAATAAGGCTGTCATTAGGCAGCACTCAGGCTCCCAGTCAGAAGAGTCTGTTAGAGAACATTAAGCAAATCTTCTCTTAAATCACAGCCTGGAAATGAACCTTAAATCAAATCAGCTGCTGCCAGGCCTCATTGCAGAGTGTTAATGAGACTCTAAAACCTGCCCTGAGCCAACCACATCTCTGATCCGACAGGAGAGCAGCCTGAAAAACGGGATTCCCTTGTGTGATGAGGAAGGCTTCATGCATCCCTATAGCATCAGCGTAGGGTGGCCTGAGGATGTGCCGACCCTGGGAGCTGGAGGAGCTGTGTCTCAGCTGAGGACTCACACAGACAAGACGGCGCAGGTCTGGGCAGAGCTGTTTACTGCTCTGCTTGAAAACAAAAACAGAGCCTGGAAAAAAACTGCTTCTGCTTCAGCTCATCCTGGCATCTCCTGTTCCCTCTCCTTGCGTGGTTTCTGGAAGAGTCTTCAGGCCCATTCTCAGTGGATGTGTTGCAGAGCATTTACAGATGTCCATTTCCATAATCAGAGCCAAACTATCTACGGAAAAATTTCCATCATGGTTGGAGCAAGGTCTTCTGGGCTGTCTTGCTTTAGCAAGAGATTCTCAAAGGCCTGGTGCCATGGAGGGGCACTCTGTGCAGGGCCCAAAGCTGCTCTGCTGGGGGCTGCCACTTGGATCAGGACCTGTCCCTGTTGAGATGCTGGCAGAGCGGCAGTGAACTCCAGTGGGAGCTGCAGCAAACTGCAGCCACTCACTTGGCATCGACTTGGGACACTTTTGAAGTTCCAAGCAGTTGCTTGTTTGAAGCTTGTGGGGAAAGCCCACAGATGATGTAAGGCTGGGGGCCTGATCAGAGCAGGTAGCTTTGGTGTTCCTCCTAACCTGCTCTCTAGCTTTGGGCCAAAGCGTGGTGACCGCCGTGGCCTGGCCTCTGTGCTTGTACAAGTTGTAAGCAGGAATGGAGCGGGTGGGCTTACTCCTCGGATGCTGCCTTGGATGTGCTTTGTAGACTTCTTACTATGGACACAAAGCTAGCAGGTGTTCTTTGACCTTGTGTGTGAAGAGCATATTTTATTTTTGGAGTGCAGTCCTAGAATATGCCAAGTGCAGCTCCTCTCCCTTGCTTTGGACTCCTTAACCCAAGAGCTGGAGATTGGTTAGGGCAGGGCTGATCTGAGCTCTGGCATGGGCCTGTGGCCACCCCACAGCCTGCCCAGCTGCCTGAGGTACAGAGCACTGTGCAGCACAGGTCGTGAGTTTGCGAGGCTCCTTCCCAAAAGCCTACAGCTTATCTACTCACTGCAGCGTGATAACACAGCGTGGAGGCAAGCACCCTGCCAGGAGCGAGGTGGAAATTCAACACGAGCTGCCTGAGGAAACCAAGCTGGAGCCACCCGTGTTTGCTGGCCCAATTTAGGAGGCAAAATGAGAGCTTTGCTGCTTAGGAGCAGGAAATAATCTTAAAAACCAAAAGCTTTTCTCAGCCTTAGCTTGTCAGGAGTCTTTTAATGTGCTAACAAAATCCTGGGGAAAGGAGAAACGCAGTGCTGAGAATTTTATTTAGCTTTCAAAAGGGTTTTGATGAAGTCCCTCACAAGAGGCTATTAAAGAAAGTGAGTCACCTCCAGGGTGAGGGGTAAAGTCCGCCTGGAGATGAAAACTGAGGTGGGAATGGGAGGCAAAATAAGAGCCAGTTCTTGGTGTGGAAGGAGGTTAATGATGGGTTGGCCAGGTTCTGTAGGAGCCAGAGTTCTCTAAACACCCTAATGAGCTAGAAGAGTAGGGGAACAGCAGAAGTCCCAGTGTTATTTAGGTTAGCAAGGAAAAGAAAGAGAAGGAACCAGAAGCCTGGGGCCCTGGAAATATTGGTTGGAGCTGCTGTGCTGGAAGGGGGCTTTTGTGTGAATCCTTTGCACTACTGCCCTGTGTGGGCCCGGCTGCAACCCATGAGTGCTCCAGCACCAGGCTTAGCACGCAGCCCTGCGCAGCAGCTGGTGGGGAGATGGGCACAGCCTGGCTGCAGGGAGCCTTCCCCTCCTTTGTGGCGGTGGCTTGTTAAGGCATGCAACCACTCATCGTGACTCTTCTCATCCACAGGCCTATGGAGGCCAGCAGCAGGTGGGACTCCTTCCAAAAACAAGTGGGTTTCTGCTGCTGCCAGCCGTTCTCTGGCCTAGGCAGAAGTGCAGTTTGCTGGGCAGCAGCAGCCCTCTCTGCTCCCTCCCAGTCTGTCAGAGAAGCCATTCTCTGACAGGAAAAGGCAAATTAATTAAAGTGTTCAGCATGTGAGGCGTCTGCCTCTAATTGGGATCTTGGTATGCAGCACACAATGTGACACTGCTGCCAGCCCTGCACTGGGCTCGGCACACAGTGGGGGACAGCCTCCCCCTTACAGCTGCTGCCCTCAGCATCTCCAGCCCCGTCATGGCACCCCTTCCTCTCAGCCCCTGGAGCAGAGGCCTCTGCCCGCTGCCACAGTGTGCTGGGCACACTCCAGGGACCGCAGGGATTTGTTTCCCTGCCACATCCTGAGCAGAAGCCTTTCATCTGCTCCTGCCTTGGATCGGGAGCTGTGGGTGACGGGGCCAGCAGGAGCGCATGGTGCTGCCGCTGGGAGAGATGGATGGACTTCAAAGCTCCAGGACCTGCTGCCTTCTCAGGTGCTGAAATCAGAGAAACACTCATTTTGAAGGTTGCAGCTATGTTCCATCGTCTTGCCTTCCCTCTTCTCCCAGATTCACAAAACAGTGACATCCCGAGAGCACTGGGGGCTCTCTCCTCCAGACTGGGCACTGCTGCCATGTGGTAGGGCAGCTGTGATGGGCAGTTAGTTATTTCTGAGCACTTCAGCCCCAGATGGGCTCAGCGAGGGCTTGTGTGGGCTGATGGAGATGGACCAGCAGCTGGCACTGAGGCTGGCACTGAGGCATATAAATACAGAGGCCATGAGGGGTTGTGCTGGTCTGTTTGCCGGCTGCAAAAGTTCCTGAGAACTAATCACCTACATCAAGCCCAATGCTAATTAAAGCAATTACTTAGGGAGGAAGTGAGGCTGGGCCTGCTGCTTTGCTGCAGGCGCTAAGTGCAGCTCCAGAGCAGTAGCATTTGGGCTGCAGGGGGACACGAGCTGGGGGCTCAGGCAGTGCTGGGCTGTGAGGAGCCCCGAGAGGCTCCTGGCATGGATTTGCTGCAGTTGTGCTGAGGACTGCTGAACCTATGGTGTTCTCATGTTGGGATTTCAGCTCTGGCTGACAAAGGTGGCTGCATCGGCATAATGCGCTTATGCTCCTGTGAGGTATTTGACGTGATGCATCGTGACAGCACCATCAGAAATTAGCCCTGCGCAGTGCTTGGTGGGCTCAATGCAGCCAAGTGCACGGCATGTGCTGGGGACATGGAATGTAGGTCGTGGCCCTGAGACAGGGCCAGGGCGGGGGGCATGGCGTGGCAGGGATGAGCACTAACCAAAGCTGCTCACTGCCTCTAAATCCAGCTTGGGGAACACCTCAGCTGGATTCCAGTGACCAAGTGAAACGAAAGGGCTGTGGCACGTTTGCTGCAAGGTCTCTGTGCCTCTGCTTCCCATGACTCCTCTCTGCCAGGGAACAGCACAGTTTATAGGCTCTCACTGGATGACTCTCTCAAGCACCTTCCTCCTGCTCTTTTTTCACTCCCTCTTTACTGTTACTTATCTTATGCTCATCAGCTTGAATGGGTTTTTCTTCCTAGGAGTGCTGCCTCCCACGCAGTTAATGACACTGACAGCAGCAGGACGGGCTGGAGATGGTGCTTGCTGGGGCTTGGACCCAGCCCAGCCACCCACTGCAACATAGGGCGCTTGGGCTGCTCCTCCACTCTCACTCTTCCTTGCTTGCTTCTCCCCTAGTCCTGGAGTTGGGGGTCCATAGTCTCACTGGAGGGCACAACACTGTTCCCTGCTGTGGGAGAGGGTCTTGGAGTACTGCTGGTACGGGCAGAGCAAGAACTGCTGGGGGGGGAAGGAGGAGAAAGGCTGCATGTGTATGTTTGCACACCCAAGTGTGTAAGGGAGCTGGATGGGAGGATGGCATGCCAGGATGGAGGGCCTTCTGCTGTTTTCTCCTCTGCTGCACTCTGCTCCAAGAGCCTTACCTAAATAAATGGTGTAATTACTGGGAATTAAGGGGAGGTGAAGGATTGATGCCAAAACAGAACCTTCTAATTTCCAACTGCACTGCATCCTCTGGGTTTCTCTGTGCATCCTCTCTCAGGGCTTCTCTTCCTCCCAGCGATATCTTCATTCAGATGGAGTTGGAGAAGGAGATGGATGGAGACCTCCTGGTGGGAGGCTGACTCCCCCCTCCCTCTGTGTGAAACCCCATGGGCCCTTTTTGGCAGTGTCTCACCGACATCCCCTCACAAGGGCTCCTGCCCTGTGCCTCCCCCTCACCAGATCCTGTGCCCCAAAAGGCTGCAGGCAGCTCCTACCCGTCACCCTGCTCCCCTCCCCTTCCCCGCAGACACTGCACTGCGATTATCGTAATGATCCCCGACAAGGCACTATCAGGAATTGTGGTGATAAATCTAAACAGACAGCTTATAAAAAAAATAAAAACAAACAAGCCACAAGCCCGGGCTCATAATTTAATACAAGGTTATTAGCCTGGCCAGTGGAGCATAGAGCTCTCTCCTGCTGCAGCCTTGAGCCTCCTCCACCCCCAGCTCTGCCGTGAGCCCCAAGCAGTGCCCAAAGCCTCGGCACGGTCTCTGCAGCATACAGGGATGTGGAGCCCTCCCCAGCCCATCCTGCCCTGGGATGATGGTAGTGCTGGTCTGCCTGGGGTGCCCTGTGCCCCATGTCCCAGCAGCACCAGACAGTGCACTGAGCAAAGGGGACGGCTAGTAAGTGGGTAAGGGCCCAACAGAGCACCCAATTCCTTAGCTTGGGAACAACTCACACCTGCATTTCAACTTGATTCTTTTCCCTTTTTTCTTTCTTTTTTTTTTTTCTTTTTTTTTTTCTTTTTCTTTTTTTTTTCTTTTTTTTTTTCTTTTTTTTCTTTTTTTTCCTCTGGATAATGGGTAAAAAGAAGTGATTCAAAAGCACTTTACCCCTTCCATTACCCAGAAAGCAAATAAGCATTGCAAGAATGGGGACTGCAACACAACAATTATATTGAAATATTCCAAGTCGTGCTTATATGGCAAATGTGACAAAATTGAGTGCAACCTTAAAATAGCAGCAGTGATCTCTGAAAGCACAGAAGGCAGATGCTGCTGAGCGGTGAGGTGTCAGTGCCCTCCTTTGGCTCTGCCCAGATTTGGGGTCCTGGCCGTACCCTCAGCTGTTCTCCTCCCTTTGGGAGAGCCCCCAGGGCCTTGGGTCCCTGCTGGGGGGAGCAGTACTGGCACTGCTCCCCACACGGATGCTTCAGTGCTGCTGCACAGGGCCGAGCCCCATCTCCACCTGCTTGTTCCCTCTCTCGGGTTCTGAGTTGTTTTTATTATATTTTATTATTATTATTATTATTATTTTTGGCTGATAGATGGATTAGCATTTATCACCAAGCTGACTACTGGTGGGTTATTAGAAGTGATTTGCAAGGTAAATAGTTCCATCATCAGGCACATTTTCTTTAGACCAAGCCTGTATTTGAATGAATATTGATGAATATTAAAGCATGTAGATGGGAGCACTGGGTTCGGTGGAGGCTGCTGGGGGCAGGGATGTGCTGGGGGGAGGTTTCCATGAGGTGCTGGGGGAGCTGTGCGGGACGGGAGAGGTCTTGAGTGCCTACCCGTGGCAGCTGGAGCCCATCAAGCCAGCGCAGCCCCATTGGCTTGGGAGCACTCAGCCAAATGGGTGCACCCAGAGCGCAGCGGTTTTCCCTGACCCTGATTTTCTTCGGGAGGGAAGAAGGAAGAGGAAAGGGTGGGGTGTGCCTGAGGTCAAGGCTTTGGGCCGCGGCCTCGAAGGCGCGTTCTCGCAGCTCCCCCGTGGCCGTAAGCGGCCCGGCTCTGCCTTCGGGCGCTGCCAGCGCGCCCTCCCCACCCGCGGTGCCACGCTCGGTGCCCGCTGCCCGCCGCTGTCCGCGGTGCTGCAGGGCTGCTCGCCGCGGTGAGGGGCGCTGGGGGGGCTCACGGCACATCTGCCGGGGGGGGGAGAGCACATCTGGGGAAAGGAGGGGGCACACGAGGGTTTTTTTTTGGGGGGGAGCGGCGGCGCGGGGATTGGCCGCGGCACCGTGACGTTGTGTTCTCCCCCCCCAACCCCGTCCCCAAAGCTTTCCCCCGGCGTTTGTGGAGAGGGGGGGACAAACATCTGGGGGCGGCACATCTGGGGGCGGGAGAGGGAGGGGGCGGGGAGGAGATGTTGGGAGGGGGGGACCGGGCCGGGCCGGCAGAGCCGGGTCCTCCCCCTCCCCCCGCCCCTCCCCGCCCTCCGCCGCACGGCGCCGCCGGGAGCCGGGTGCCGGCCGGGGCCATGCGTGCCGGAGCCCCCGACGGCGCGGCGGAGCTCTCGGCGCTGCACCATGGCCGCTGAGAACCGCTCGGCCGCGGGTGACGGCGCGCCCTGGGGGTTGCCCGGTGAGTGCCGTGGGGCCGGGGATACCGAGGGTCTCTCCGTTGGGATCAGGGCAGATGATGGGACACGCGTCGGGGTGCGCGGTGCCGGGAGGGAGAGCGCTCGGGAGTCGGTGGGGGCTCTCCTCCAACTTTCCTGGGTGCCCCCGGAGGGGCCCTCCACAGCGGGAACCGCCGTCGCTTCCCGGCCCCGGGGGGAGCGGAGCGGTGCAGGGCTGCACCCAGCGGCGGTTCCGTCCGGGCAGCGTCGCTCCGTGGTCCGTGCCCGCAGTGCTCCGTCCCGCGGCTCCGGGAGCATTCGCTTCTCCAGTCCTTCCTCTTGGACGGAGATCTGTCTCCCGGACAGGACGCTACGTGCGTTTTTGCCTTTGCTTCCCCCTGGTTTTGGGACGAGATGCCCTCTCTTTCGCTACTTTGTCCCTCCCTACCCGGGACACGCAGCGCTGCGCAGAACCCCGTGCTACGAAGGGCAGCGCTTCCCCCGGGCCGCGCATCGCATACAGCTGCCCGCGGCCGATGGATCGGGCAGCCGCACACACCTCGTTCCCAAAATAATGACATTGGCTTCAAACCGAGGAACGGCCCTTGGCGTATTCTCAAATCAGTGCAACGCCAGGTTCTGTCCTTCCTCGCTCTGAAGCCCTCTGACTTCACTGTGGCCGTGATTTCAATCTGCTACTTGACAACACCGTGGTTGGCGCGTTGCTTCCCCAGCTGCAGAGCAGCAGCCACACCTCTGGGCTCTTACTGGGACCCCGAGCAGCAGTGGGATGCTCTGAGCATTGCTACTTCCAGCGCCTGGCGCTTGGGCACCTGCCGTTCCCCAGCCGCGTTGCTGCCACGCAGCCCAGGGCTGCGGCTGTGTCACCCTCACAGGCAGCCCAAGGAACAGCCACACGGCCCCGCGTTGTGCCCTGTGTCTGCTGGGCAGGGGCACACAGGAGGGGCACCACCAGCATGGTGCGCTCAGCCACGCGCCGTGCCCGCGGCAGCAGGTCGGTCTGTGTTCTTTCATAGAAGAGAAATGAACTGAAATGATTAATTAATGCCATCATCCAATTACTCTGAGTTTGCAGAAGGAGCATGGTTTTTCTCTTTAAACTGTCCCCACGAGGATCCTATTGATATCAGTTTTTGTCGTGGTTGTGGTTTTTTTGCTTTATTCTTTTTTGTTTGTTTGTTTGTTGTTTCTAATGAAAATGACAAACATCTCCCCAGGAAAACAGCCAAAGTCAGATAATAAAAATAACGAGCTGAGGAGGAGCAGCAGTGCCCAGCAGCGCCCAGCAGGCCTCAGCCCTGGAGCTGCTGTCCCTCAACATGCTGAGACACAGCCAGCAGTGCCAAGGGCAAGTGGGCACTGCAGGGTGAGGGATGGGGGGAGAGTGGCAGCAGAGGGAAATGGGAGCTGTTTGCAGTGGGTGCCACCTTCGGCACCAACATGGCTCACCTGCCCGTGTACACAGAAACACGGCATGAGGTTCAGAGCCCAAACAGCCCTGCTGCCCCTTGATGCCCCAAAATGCCCATTAAAGGGCATTGTCTATTCTCTGTTGGCCGTGGGGATGTGCCCGTCTTGTTCTCCATCAACCCAAGGGAGGTTTGCTTGCATTTCAGCATCCATCCGCACTGGCTCTTGAGCCGCACAGTTAAAGGACAGCTTTGGAAGCCACAAGGTGTGCGCTGGGGCAGTGAGACAGAAGGATTTTGCACTGAGCCATTCCTGTTTGCATCCCCTCCCACCTCCATCCCCACTCCTCAGCCTGTGCCAGTACCAGCGCCAGCCCCAAGTGATGGGGACACTCAGCACCCGAGCACCACTGGAGCTCCTTCACACCGGCGTTTGTGGGCTCACTGAAGTCCGCCTGGAGTTGGCATTCCAAGCAGAGCTGCCTTGGCCCTGTGCTGCTGCCGTGACGCAGAGGGGCCGGGGGAATGCAGGAGCCGTGGCAGCTGTTTGCTCAGCCTCAAGAGCCCGGCAGAGGAGCTCCAGCGGTCAGCCTGCAGGAGGGGCAACAGCAGCCTGGCCTTTAAAGGCAGAGCCCTGCGCAGTGGGCAGGCTGCCCCAGTGCTGCTGAGTGCTGCAGGGAGAGTGGGCAGTGCCTGGAAGCCAAACGCTGGAGACCCGGAAAAGCAACCCTTCTGCTGCCATGATGGCCTTAATGCATTTTGTGGCTCCACAAAGGGCATAACAGCAGCAGGCATTGGCACTGCCTGAGTGCCAGCCAGGCATGGCAGCGGTGGCACCTCAGGGCACCAAGCTACTTGCACCTGGAGGAGAGTGGGGTCAAAGCATGAAGTCAGGTACGGAAATCACCGAGATACACAGGGCAGGAGCTGACTGGTCCTGTAGCACTAAGGGTTAATGCTGCCTTGGTCTGGGTCCAGCAGCGCTGGGCTGATTGGGCTGTGGGAAACTCTGAGGTTTCGGTTGTGCAACGCCAAGGGCGGAAAACATCACTTTGTGCAAACATGATGTCCATGTCCAGGTCACAGGGCGGATCCCGAGTGGCAGCTCGGCGCCTGGACCCTGAGCTTCCCCGTGCCTCCTCGGCTGGGAGCGGGGCTGCTGGGACAGGATGGGATGGGACGGAGCAGGATGGGATGAAAGGGATGGGACAAGTGCCTTGTGGAGTCTGTCCAGGCTGGGCTGAAAGCAGCAAGCAGGGCAGCTGTGATCCCTGCTCCCCCACAGCTGCCTTGGTTTCAGTCCCAAGCTGTTCCTGCTGCTCTCTCCCCCCAGTCCCTGTTCTCCCACAGGTGTTTGATCCCAGACACAAGGAGGGCGCAGCTGATGTGGGCAGACACCTGTTGCTGTGGTCCTCTCAGCCTCTCCCTCTTTCCCCTCCTGCTGCTCTCCCCTCTCCCCACCGTATCTGCACCTGGCTGCTGTCAGAGCTCCAGCCCAGGGCTATAGAAGACCGTGAGCATCCCGCTAAGGCAGGTAGCATTCATGCAGCAGGCAGCAGCGATGTAGCTCTGTCCCAGGCTCTGCCGAAAGCCGCACGCATCCCGAGCGCTGCGGGAGGGAGGGATGCTGGGAGTCCGGGGAGGCCCAAGGCCGGCAGCTGAGATTGCTGCAGCAAGAGGGCCTGGGGCTGAGTGCTGCGGGCAAAGGACAGCGTGCAGGGCCGAGATCCGGCTGGTGTCTGGGACTGTGTGGGCACCAGCATGGGAATCGCCGTGAGATGCCCCCCAGGCTCCGGCCGACGGGCCGAGCACGGCTGAAAAGAGCCAACTGCCGCTTATCAAATTGCTGGTTACGGTAATCCGTCCCGAGGATCCAGTTTTTCCTTTTTCAACCCAGAAGTTTGCAGCCTGACCTCTGGGTGGCATCCGCGGACGTTTGGATCGAGCCTCTGCCGTTCCCTCCTCGTGAGCTGCGCAGGGGGATGAGCTGCACTTCCATCTTACTTTGGGCAGCTGGGAGTACAAGCCTCTGCCATGCCATTAAATGCACTTAGAGGGGTATGCTGGTCTATAAACTTAAGTGGAAACAAAACAAACAAAAAAACCTAACACAGCAATCTTATCTTAGTAGAAAAGAAAGACAGTTTTGAGTTGGTTTTTTTTTGTTGTTTTTTTTTTTTTCAAAGCAGGCTTAGGGGCTGGAGCTGTACAGGAGAGGAAGATCAGCTTCCCTGCTCTGCCCACCCAGCACTTCCATTTCTTTCCCCTTCTGGGAAATGCTCCCTCACTGCAATTTTGGTCCACTGATTATTTTTAAGACCACTCTCCTCTCACTCATCACCGCGGGGGTCAGCCAGAGACATCTTGGTTTCCATGAAGGCAGTCTGTCTGCCCATTATCTCCCACACCTGCCAGGGCTGGGCTGTGAACCCATCTGAGGCTAATTACCCTGAAACTAAAGCCTGGCTGGGCCCTGGGCCTCAGCCCAGCTGTAAGACGGGCCAGATCAGTGCCCAGTAAGATGCTGTGGGATTCACATGGACGTCTTTGGGCTGAAGCTGCAACAAAATTTGCTGTTTTTCCTGTCCCAGATTTCCTCTTCCAGAAGGAGCTGTTTGCTGCCAGAGACACAGGTGAGCACTAAGAGCCATGGCACGGCCCTTTCCCAGGGCTCACAGCCACGGCTGGACAGATGCACGGACGACCATGTGTGACGTTCTTCCTTTCTGTCTCCGTT
Source organism: Phasianus colchicus (assembly GCF_987193195.1). Lineage (NCBI taxonomy): Eukaryota > Metazoa > Chordata > Aves > Galliformes > Phasianidae > Phasianus > Phasianus colchicus. Next base: position 24,702,171 of record NC_143440.1, read on the forward strand.
CTCCTTGCAGACCCCATGCACAACCTCTCCGCACAGCCCTGGCAGGCGAAGATGGCCAACCTGACCTATGACAACGTCACCCTCAGCAACCGCTCCGAGGTGGCCATCCAGCCCCCCACCAACTACAAGACGGTGGAGCTGGTGTTCATCGCCACGGTCACCGGCTCGCTCAGCCTCGTCACCGTGGTGGGGAACATCCTGGTGATGCTGTCCATCAAGGTGAACCGTCAACTGCAGACTGTCAACAACTACTTCCTCTTCAGCCTGGCCTGCGCCGACCTCATCATTGGAGTCTTCTCCATGAACCTCTACACGGTCTACATCATCAAAGGCTACTGGCCACTGGGGGCCGTGGTTTGCGACCTGTGGCTGGCCCTGGACTACGTGGTGAGCAACGCCTCAGTCATGAACTTACTCATCATCAGCTTTGACCGGTACTTCTGTGTCACTAAGCCCCTGACGTACCCGGCCAGGAGGACCACCAAGATGGCGGGGCTCATGATCGCAGCCGCGTGGATATTGTCCTTCATTCTCTGGGCCCCTGCCATCTTGTTCTGGCAGTTCATTGTGGGCAAGAGGACAGTCCACGAGAGGGAATGCTACATCCAGTTCCTCTCCAACCCGGCGGTGACCTTCGGCACGGCCATCGCTGCTTTCTACCTGCCCGTGGTCATCATGACGGTGCTGTACATCCACATCTCGCTGGCCAGCAGGAGCAGGGTGAGGAGACACAAGCCCGAAAGCAGGAAAGAGAGGAAAGGAAAGTCCCTCAGCTTCTTCAAGGCTCCCCCAGTCAAACAGAACAACAATAACTCCCCCAAGAGGGCCGTGGAGGTGAAGGAGGAGGTGAGGAATGGGAAGGTGGATGACCAGCCCTCAGCACAGACAGAGGCCACTGGCCAGCAGGAGGAGAAGGAGACCTCCAATGAGTCCAGCACAGTCAGCATGACCCAGACCACCAAAGACAAGCCCACAACGGAAATCTTGCCAGCGGGACAAGCACAGAGCCCAGCCCATCCAAGGGTGAACCCGACTTCCAAGTGGTCCAAGATCAAAATCGTCACCAAGCAGACCGGGACCGAATGTGTCACCGCCATCGAGATTGTCCCAGCTAAGGCAGGAGCCTCTGACCACAACTCCCTGTCCAACAGCCGCCCTGCCAATGTCGCCAGGAAGTTTGCCAGCATCGCCAGGAGCCAAGTGCGGAAGAAGCGCCAGATGGCAGCCCGGGAGAAGAAGGTCACCCGGACCATATTTGCCATCCTGCTAGCCTTCATACTCACATGGACTCCTTACAACGTGATGGTCCTCATTAACACCTTCTGCGAGACCTGTGTTCCTGAAACCGTGTGGTCCATCGGCTACTGGCTCTGCTATGTCAACAGCACCATCAACCCAGCCTGCTATGCCCTCTGCAATGCCACGTTCAAGAAAACCTTTAAGCACCTCCTCATGTGCCAGTACAGGAACATTGGCACGGCCAGGTAAGCTGGTGCTCAGGGACCACTTCAGCAACGTTATGGCAGTCCTCCCCTTCACCTCCTTCACCTGGAGGGGTCCTCTGCTCCCTCTCACAGAAGCACAGACTGCAAGTGCTGGCAGGTGATGCCCTTGAATGCTGGCAAAAGTCCACGGCGCCTCTGAGCTGCAGCACCTCCAGCCACCCTGGGCCCAGGGACTCACTGAGGGGCTGGGGAGGAAGGCGAGCTGAGGCCAGGTGTGCTAACCAGGAGCCCTCCCAGCTCCCTGTCCTGGATGTATTGGCTGACAGGCATCAGTACTCATCAGACTGGCTGCCTCTTCTCCCTGTGGCTGACCGTCTCCCGGCTGTCAGATCTTGTTTGCACATGAACGCTGGGTGCTTTCAATAGCCTTGTAGACTATTTATTACCCAAGATGAAAAGAAACAGGGGGGCCCAACTTTTGCCAACCACTTTAGACCTGGTTGGCTTGGGTGTGCGCACAGAAGGCCCTCGGACCATCCAGTCATAAGGAGGTTGGGGCTGTGCCCAAGCAGCAGTGGCGAACTCCCTCCTTGTCTCAGTGTCACCTCCTGGCCTAGGGACCTGCGGAGACAGTGTGGGAAACCTGTCCCACCGTGGTGGGCCCAGGGAGGACACAGGAGATGACTTCTGAGCTTTGTAAATGGACATAACCCCATGACTACTGTTACTGCGGAGTCCTCAGCATGTGGGGTCCCACCAGCCCCTCCTGGCCCTGTGCGTGCAGCCCAGGCCCCATCATGCTGTTGCCTCACTTCTGCCAAGGCTGGGGCTCTGCTGAAATGTGGAGACACTGCCGTGTCTGTTTGTCTGTCTCACTCCATGTCAGGGCAATGCCGTGCGACCTGGAGAAGGGCTGCTCTGCCCCCCTCACTGCCGCTGCCTTTAGGATCCTGACATAGCGTTACCCACATTGCCTGGCGGGTTGGTTTTGGGTTTTGGAGAAGTGTTACAGCTACAGCTGACCCCCAGCAAATAAAGACCTCGGACCAGAAACCAAAGGCCATGGGTTGAGGATTCCATGTGGTGTCGTCCTAAGCATCCCATGGGCTCTGATAGGGACAGTGAGTGCAGATGCAGATGGTCCACAGGAACATCCCTGTGTGTACCTTTGTCACCCACCACAGGACAGGGGTGGGAGCAGGAAGAGGGCAGCGGCCCAAAGTGCTGCTGAAATGAGGTGCTGCTGTGGGGCTGATGTGGGTGGCATCCAGGCTGTTGTCCCCAGGCACACAGTAACCGCTCTGCTCCCTCTGGTCCCAGGGGATTGGCAGACACCCCGGTGGTGCCATGAACCCCACACCAGCACTGCCTCCCCACAGCATCACTCTGAGCAGAGATGGATGTGAAGGTGCAGGGCCAGATCCCCTTCCTCTCCTGGGGTCCCTGCCCCGCAGCGCTGCACAGGGATGGCAGGCAGGGTCTGACTCATTTATGTTTTTTTAAAAAGATTTTTATTTGAAAAGAAACCAAAACCCATTTCCCAAAAGAGGTGAGAGCATCCAGTCGGCACCACTCAAAACAATGGTCAGTGTGGCTGCAGCAGCCCCCAGGGCAGTGGCAGCAGCTTCCCAGGGCCAGTTGGTCTGCTCTCAAAAAAACTAGCGATTAAACAAGGCATCTCGGTGGCAGAGGAAGTGGGGAGTGGAGGAGGAAGAGGAGGAGAAGGAGAGGAAGAAGGCTGGAGCGTGGCTCGTTGTGGTGGGAGAGGCACATGTGTCCAGGACTGATGAGGACGCCGTCCGCCCCGCTCTAGTCCTTCCCCTTGCCCTTCTTAGCTGTACCCAATGACCATGGAAGATGTGTTAGCATTATTGCGGCCACCAGTAGCTCCCTGCCCAGCTTTGGCCCTGAGTGCTGCCTGGGGGAGGTGAGGACTCACCTTTGGCCTTGGCCTTCATCTTGGCGGCGCAGGGCTTGCTCACATAGACCACCTCCTCACATTGGGCATTGTACAGCGCTTTCTTCAGGATGCCTGAGCGTGTTTTCACACCCGTCTGTGCACTGCACCCTCCCCAGCTCTCAAACTTGTACTTGCAGTCAGCTGCAGGAAGAGAGAGGCATTAGGAACGCGTGGCCCCACTGCAGCCCCAGTCCCCCCACAGCCACCTTCGCACCTCCAAACTTCTTCTTCCAATTGCAGGGGATCTTGCACTTGAGCTTCCTGCTCTCATCGCCGCAGGTGCCCTCGCGGTAGCCCAGGCCGCAGTCCTTGCTGTTGGGGACGCAGGGCCCCCAGCGCCAGTCCTGGCACTCGGAACCCTCCTTCTTTGCCTTCTCTGCAAGGGAGGTGGTGGCTGGGAGACGGGGCGGCACAGCCAGACCTCCCCGTGCCCACCCGGACTCCCGCTCACCTTTCTTGGCTTTGGCAGCCTCGGTGGTGGCGGCCAGCAGCAGCAGTGCCAGGAGGAGGAGGAGGCCCCGGGGCTGCATCCTGCCTGGAGCAGGAAAGGAAGAGATGGGCACCGCGCATCGCCCCGGCCCCAGGAGCGCAGGGGCTGCCACGGTGCCTCGGCCCGGCCCCCGCGGAATCCGGGGGCGGAGGGGGGAAGAAACCCATGGAAAGCGAACCCCCTGCCGCGAGGGGCCGGGAGCGGAGCCAGCGGAGTTCGCACTGACGGATACGCGCAGCGTGGGAGCTCGAGGAGCGCTTTAACGGGAGAGCGGCGCCCACTGCCGGCACCGCGGCTCCCAGCGCATATCCGTGCGTATGCCGGGCGGGTGAGTGCGTGTGCACGCGTGAGCGCTCTTACATGTGCACGCGCGTGCACCCAGCTCTAAGTGCTGAGCGCTGCCCCCTTCGCTGGAAGCCGCCCTGCCCGGCCCGGCCCGGCTCGGGGACATCGCGACCGTCCCGCGGCGCTCCCGGCGCACGGAACGCAGCCTTCCACCGCCCGTACTCCCCTCGCCCCATCCCGGCCCCGTCCCCAACCTTCCTCGCTGCCCCGCGCGGACTGACCCCGCATCAGAGCCGAGGGACGCGCCAGGTGATGCCTTAAAAGAAGAGCCCCGGCCCTTCCCGAGCATCGTGCCTCGCTCCCGCCCCCCCGGCATCCCTCGTCCTGACCGAGACCGCTGGGAGCTCCGGGCCCCCTCCGACTCCCCCAGGGCCGGGGCAGCGGGGGGCCTTTCCGCATCCATCCCTCCGCCGCCCCTCGCCGCGCGCCCCGCACGGCACAGCGCTCCGCTCCCAGAAGCGTTCCCGCACCCCCTCCCCACCCTCAGGATGCGCCCCGCTCCCCCTGGGGCTGAGAAGGCCTGGCCCCCACCCTACCCCGCGGGAACCCCGGCGCCCCCCGAGCCCCTTCCCTCGGCGGGGCGGGGGGTGCGGCTGCGGAGCTCCGCGTGCCCCCACCCCTCCGCTCACCTGCGGCGCGGAGCGGCGCCGTTGCCTTTTGTGTGGCGGCCGCGTGCGGAGCCCCGCGCAGCGCAGCGCAGCGCAGCACAGCGGCCCCTGACGTCGGGCCCCGCCGGCAGCCCGAGGTGGTCGGAGCCCAAAATCCCCGTGCAAGCCCCTCCTCTGCCCCCCGGCAGCACGGCCAGCCACAAAGGCGGGCGGCGGGCCGAGGGGCGGCCCCGGGGGCTGGGGGAGCTGCTCAGCGGGGAGGGGCCGCGCGCCTCGGCTCGGCTATCGGGGGCTCGAGCCCCTGCGAGGGCATCCCTGTGTCCCTCTGTACCCGCGTGCGAGCGCTGCAGAGCGGTCCGGGGTTCCGAGAGCCCTTCGGCGCTGAGCCTCGGGGCTCTGTGGATCGCAGGCGCAGCCCCGTCGGTGCAGCCTTCGCCGTCTGCCCTCATAGACGGATCCACCACCACCTCTCCCCACGGGCGAGCGGGGCTAACGCGAAGTTCTCCTCCAGCCCCCGGCTACGGCGGCCGGAAGAAGGGGCTGAGGTGGGCAGCAGAGCCATTTTGTGCCCCTTCCCCAGCAGGAAGGCCGCTGGCAGTGGGCTGCGGGCATGTGGGAGCTGCTTCAGCGCCAGGAATCACAAACTGTGGGCAGTGGGGGCCTGGGGGCGAGGAGGGCCCCGGCACAGAGTCCCGAGTGCAACGGGGCTGTGCGGAGTGGGAAATGGTTCCTGCGGTCCCAACCAGCAGCAGGGGGCTGTGTTTGCAGGAAGGGGTCTCACACTTAAGGAAGGAGGGAAAAGAGGGAGAGCCAGTGGGACAAAGACCACAATTGCGCAGCGTGTGGGTTGGTTACCTGCCCTCTGTGAAGGAGGCTCTGCAGGAGCGATGGTGCTGGTGCAGGTATCCCAAGAGGCAGCAGCCCTCCTCATCCTTCGCTCTTGTAAGCGGGCAGCAGCCTTCCTGCTGCAGCTGATCCCACACTGCATCCCTGCAGTGCCGGTGCCTCGCGCTGCCCCAGAGGCTGAGGCCCAACCTGGCTCACCCCAGCCACGTGTCACCCACCCCACGCCCCCCGCAGCAGAAGGAATTAAAACATCCATTTTTTTTTTATTTCAATGGCAAGAAACATCAACATCCAAACAGTCAAAAGTCAAAAAGCAATGGGAGCGCGGGCTCACGCCAGGCCCCGGGCCTGCTAGAGCGGGCACTCACAGAGTTACAAAAATACAGTCCTAACACAGCGTCTGGAAACACCGAACCGGGTATTGCACAGAACCCCTGCCCCATGCAGGCAGGGCTACCAACACCCCTCCGCTTCTGCCTACACAGCGGCCAGGCTCGGAATTGCACAGCAACTCAGCTCACACGTGGGGCCCGGCAGGGAGGGGGACAGTGTGTCTCTGAACTACCTGTACAAAAACGGGGATGTACAAACTGGGGAGAAGGGGGAGCTGGGCCCCTAGCTGGGGCAGCAGTCTGCACCTTTGGGAAGATGACAGCGTTCGTCCACGAGTGAGCAGCGCTGATGGGAACTCCTGGTGCTGCTGGAGCATCGCCGTCGGAACAGCAATGATATTAATCATTGAACCCCAGCACCAGCCTCGTGCTGCTCTGGTCCAGCTGCCCCATAGCCTCAAAGGTAACTCTGCCACAACCTAAAGCCTGATCAGCATTGTGGTTCTTTGTGGTGTCATGATACGTTTTTTTCTTCAGTATTTGTGTTGTGTGGTGTCGTGATACGTTTTTTTCTTCAGTATTTGTGTTGTAGGGGGATGTGAGCAGCATCACCCAGCACAGCCACAGTCAGGTGTGAATGCACACTGGGGATGCCCCGGCCTCCTCTCCTGGGACCCCACCTGTATGCTGCAACCCAGACCTGCTTTGCACACACCTCCCGCTTGAATGCACCAATGCCAACAGTCATCTGCCCTCCCCCTCTGCCGGCACCCTGCAGCCAGGGACTGCTGCTCTGCAAAAATGCATGCACAAGGGCTGCTGTGCTACCTCAGCACTCATGGCCTCTGCAGAGCAGACGGTGCCTCGTGTCCCATGGCAGGTGGTGCCCCAAATGCCATCCTGTCACATGCATGACTCAGGGCTGGGGATCCTGATGCTTCCTATGCATCCAAATCCCTCTTTCTGCTAAAACCTGTGGAGGTGTGCTGGCAGCCTGCTGGCAGCCTGCCCAGGCAGCTTGTGCCTGGGCTGGGGGACCTCCCAGGATTCCCTGCAGGACCCTGAGTCTGATTTGTGAGGATGGCAGAAGCCATATGCAGCGGTCGCATAGTTTGGGAGCACGGGGAGATCCCTGAGAGCAGCACAGGCCCAGCACTGAAAGCAGCTGCCCCGCATCCAGCTGTGCCAGTCCCAGATGCTCTGAGGAAGGGGTGGGTACACATTCCCTAACACAAGGGACTTGTCTCTTGCCACACAGACCAAGGACAGTCCCAGGCCAACAAGAGAGAACAGGATTCAGAGGCAGTACATCATGGTGCTTCTTCTGGACAAGGTGAAGTGCCTAATGGAGCAGTACCACTAGCAGGCAGAGGGGTGAGCGATGGTGTCCTACATGGGTCATAGGTAAGAACCTGCTGGGGGCACTACCACTGCTCCCCTGTGTGAGGGTGACAGATTGCTACATCCCTGCCTGCCCCAGTGGGGCTCTGGGATGGAGCCCATCTGGAGCGGGGAACATGGTGGATGAGAGGCAAAGGGGGACACACAAAGAACAGGGCTTCAAGTCCCAAATACCCACTGTCCTCATAAACAGAGTCCCAGCCCAACCTGGGGCACAGCCCTGCTGTTTCCATCTCCACCAGGGACTGGGCTGACATATAGGGAGGGCTGGGCCAGACTCACAGCTCTGCCAGGTGCCGCCCTCTTCTCGTCCTGCCCAGGCTGGTTGGGCTAAGGCACGCTGAGCGCTACACAGCTGTCTCCTGGTCCTCCCGCTGGATCATCTGGTAGTGCTGTCGGTTCTCGAGGTAGGCAGCCAGGTCAGGGTCATTGGCTTTCTCAGCCCTGTGCTTAGGGGTGTCTCCCTGCAGAGGGAAGGTAACACATCAGTGCACTGAGCACCGGAGGAGACAAAGGCTCCCCATGACACGCTTTTCCCCGGCGCTGTCGAGGCAGGAGGGAGAGGGTGAGGAATGAGGGGTATGTCTGGGGAATGCCCGAGAATACCAACCCCCCTTCCCTCTTGCAGCCTCACCAGTGCTCCTGCTCCCGCAGGAGGATCGCATTTCACCAGCTTATTGCAGCCATCTGGACTGTGTCCACTAATGAACTCCCGCACTCCATAAAAAGCAAATCTGTTAACGGCTCGCCGCTACGTCTCCTCTCCCCCTCCCTCTGCCTGCCCCTCGCTCCTTCTCATTAATGCCCGGGCTCCACAGTGCCGAACAAACCCTCTGCTGAGAGAGGCCACGGAAACCTGGCACTCTGCCGCTGCCATTGAAAAGCGGCCCCTAAAGGGAAGCGATGCTGCCCAGCTCATCTCACGGCACACAGCAGGACCACGGTGACTGACTGGGGTGCAGGGGCCCCCATGACAACCCACAGACGGATTTCTTCACTGTGAACAATGGTCAGGCTCTAGGAGCCTCCAGTGTGTGTGGGTATGGCCGTGAACAAAAGCTTGAGCACATCCCACCGCAAAGATGCACTAGAGTGGAACTGCAAAGGGGGCACCCACAGGCACATTTTTCTCTTACACACTCGCACAGAAACTCCTGGGACACCCCTGTGCTTGCTGCCAGGCATGCAGCCACCAAGAAACCTATCATGCATACACACACCGGGGCATGCCAAGAAGTGCTGAGCATGCAGGGGGCTAGAGGCTGTTGTATGCCTCACTGCTTGGCTCTCCTCGGGGGCCTCCGCTCTGCAGCCACTGAATCTAAGCAGGCATTGAACAAAGAGGAAAAAAAAAAGGAGGAATAGGGTTTCTTCCTCATCCCCCTGCAGAAGCCTTGGTGCAGCACCACCGCCTGCCTGGATCCGCAGCCTGAAACTGGAGCTGCCAGGGCCCCTCTGCACAGACAGGCTGATGTGTGCTACCTGATAAGGGCTGGCCTCCCTCAGGGTCGTGAGTGCACGACCATGCTGTCCCCAGCTGTGCTACATATAGGTCTGTCAAAGGTCCAACAGCAGAGTTTCTGTGGAAGCTGGTTCTTGCCTGTGCAGGCAGGCTGTAACCTGGGGCTAAACAAGGTCAGCGCCATGAGCAGGTGAGTCTCCAAAGAGCTACAAAGCCAGGCATGCACTCACACAGGCAGATGCAAGCCCCGTTCCCTGGGGCAGGCTGTCATTCCTGAGCTGGGCTTCTTTCTGTGCTGGCAGGTTGAGGCTGTTCATCAAGCAGAGCACCCCACAGCTCTGCCCAAAGAACAGAGAAGGGCTGTGTCACCCCAACTGCCTTCTCCTGGATCTCTCCCCTCATGGGTAATCACCTTGTCCCGTGGCTGCCTGCCAGGTGTCCTGCCAGGCCACCCCTCTGGGCACCATGTGGACAAGAAGGAGTGATCAGAAGCCAGAGACTGTGTATGCAGCATCTCCCTGGCAGCTGGCAAGGGGTTGCTCATTGTCTGAGGCAGTCCCTAAACTCAACCAGCCCCTGGTTGGGGTCTTTGTCCCAGATCCATAGTCTGCACCTTCTCAACCCGTTCCTACACCTCCTCTGCCAGACAAACACAACCACATCTCCCTGCTGCAATGTCAGGAACCTCACGGACCAAAACACCGCCTCAGTTCCCCTCCTGCAACTGCTCTGCAGGGGCTGGCAGCAGCTCCTGGCACCAAGACACATCTCAATTAATGTGGTATGTGAACGAGAGCTCCTTGCCCGCCTGCTGACACTCTGCTTCACCCGAGGAGCCCCAGTGAGTCCTGGCTCTGCGGGGGGAGCCCTGCGGCTGGGAGGGAGTTCGACAGCGAGACTGTCCTCGCTGTGACCCCACAGGGTGGGAAGGGGGAGACAGGGATGAGACATTCCAGCGCCTCGCTCCTAATTTAATAAAACAACACGGAGAGAAGTGAAAGGATGGGGGGAATTTAACCCCTGTGTTGCTGGGAGCAGGCTGAGCAGCTCCATGGGGACCCTAAATGGCTCCTCTCTTCCCAGCCCTGGTGCCTTCCCCCTGTACAGGCTGCATGCTGGCAAAAACTCCAGCCCTTGAGCTACTCTTCAGACAAGCCTGTGTGGCCCAGCTCCTGCCAGCCCCACAACAGGACCCCTCCCAGTCCTCCCACCATCACCTGCAGGTCAGTCTTCATGAGTGACGCTCCGGCCTCCACAATGTAGTGGCAGATAGTGCGGTGGCGTAGAGCTGCAGCCTGGTGCAAGCTGGTTTCGCCGCTACAGGAAAGAAAGAAGATGTGAGGTGTGCCCCCTAAACATGCCAAGAGGGGATAAGTGCTGCACATGAGAGACATCCCCCTGGCTGCAAAAGGTGCTTGTCCCAAGGTCAGCCCAGGGGATTCTGCCTGGGGTCTGGAAACCGTGGCCAACAGATAACAAATGTCTGGAAACAACTTACTTCTCCTCCTCTGCGGCATCGAGGATTTCTGAAGGGGCTGTGGAGAGAAAGAGTGCGGGGCAAGTGAGACCTGGCCACAAGGCAAGGGTGGGCCTACCAACACCCCGGTTGCACACTGCACCCTGCTGTGGGGGTACTATCTGTACTGCCCACAAAGAGCTTGGCTCCAAAACCCTTAGGCCAGCAACAGCATCTGACCTCAGCTGAGATAAGGGAAGAAGAGTTGCTTGTGGATTCATTACAGAGAAACAGCCAAATAAAAATAAATCAGCTTGCATTTCAGTGGGAGCTGCCAAAAACAACAGGTCAGCTCCCATGAAAGCAGAAGCACAACACTGAGAGATGTTTCCCAGAGACGTGACGGTCACAGCAAGGATGGGATAACAGCCCGGGGCACCCAGCACTGGCAGAAAGATACTAAGGATAGCCCATGTCACAGTGGGAGGATACAGCAAATCTGAGGGGATGGGACCCCTCAGGGGGTGTTGTTGGCTGCTAGCCTGCTCTGCTAAGGGTGGCATTCTGGCCACAGTGAACCAGCCCAGCTCACCATTCTCAATTATGTATTTGACTATGTCCTTGCTCCCTGATACGACAGCATGGTGGAGGACAGTTCGGCCAGAGGAGTCTCGCACCATCAGGTCTCTTCCAGCCCGGTGCAGCTCTTGGAACTATGAGATTAACAGAGAGGTCCAGATGAGTTTCAGTTCTCGTCCGTAACTCCCCAAGCCCTGGCACCACATCCCTGGGGCGCCCAGTAGCTTGTTTCTGAAGAGGAGCTTTGAGGACCAAGGCTCCTTGCCAGGAGCCTGCCTGGTTTTCACCCTCTCCTCCTAGTTGGGCACTGCATGGAGGAAAGGCCTCACCAGCAGCCACTGAAGAGCAGTGGCATGTCAAAGCACAAAGCTAAAGTGCCTACCTTGCTGAAGTTACCGCTCTTGGCAGCTTCTATCAGGTCATCTGCAAAGAGAGATGGGTTGGGATCAGAAAATTCTATCTGTGACGCTATTCATTTACCTGGGGAACCAAGAGTTGGGCACAAGAGACCCAAAACTGTCAGCTGAGTTCCTCCAGGTTCCAGCCCCATGTTTTCAGGGTGAACAGTAGCCAGGTTGATTATACATGACTCCTGCATCCTCGGGTATCTGAGGGAAGAAGAGAGGTATGTATCTGGGGGTGTAGCTGGAGCTTGGCCCAGGGAGATGTGTGCAGGGAAGCAAGGGGCTCTGCCCATGGGCAGGATGAATTGTGATGGAAGCAAGGAGCAGATTTGGGTGTCAGCCAGCAGCTAGGACGCCTCTCAACATGAGTCACTCACACGTCCAGGCTGTGAGCTCTGCTCAAGCTCCAGGAAACTCTTTCCATTTACTCAGTTCAGCGAGGCCCCTGACCTTGTGCTCCCACCTCCTGAGCTCCTGCTGCGGCCTGGCAGAAACAGCCCCCAATCCAGCCAACAGCACACAGCTCTGCAGGTGGGGGATTAACCCCTCTGCCATGCCATTTCCTGCCTTCCCCATGCAGCTCGGCAGAGTTGGGGAGCACCTGGCCAGACCACGCCACAAATCATCATCAGGTCTCTGCTGCCTGCCTCTGGGGTCACTTGCCCCCACCTAGCACATTAGCTGCAGGGCTCCTGGCTGCACTTCAGAGAAAGGACAGGCCAGAAAGCAATGGCAGGAACCCAAAATAGCTCAGGAGAGGAGGCAAGACAGATTGAGGGCCCCGCTTGGCGCCTGCAGTGAGGACAGATGAACTCACCTTTGTGCGGGAGGCAGAGCTCAGTGTCAGCACTGGAAGAGAAGAAGAGAAGGTGTAACTAACCCTGCCAGCCTGGGCAGCACATTGCCTGAAAGGTGCACATGGTGAGTGGAGGGACAGCTCGGAGATGCCTACCTGTAGCACTTCTCCAGCCAGCAGGAGAAGCAGGCCAAAATATCAGCTACCTTCTGACCATGCCATCTGCTTCTTCCCTGAGCTGGGATCTTCCCCAGCCCCACTCCCGTTTCCACTACTGCTCTCAGCACCCACACCTGAGCCTGGACTGACCCATGTCCACAGACCAGGTGCTGGAGCTTGGCCCCATGGCCTAGTCACACTGTGATGCTCCACTGCCTTCAGCACAGCCAGCAATGAAGCAGGGATGGCAGGACAACATCCCACCCACTTGGTCTGATTTGGCAGTGGATTCTTATTCAATTCCTGGGATCCCTTCTGCAATCCAGCCTAGGGGTCAAAGCTATGAAGCCAACCATGGATTTCCCATTGCTGCTCATCCTTCCTGAGGCCCAGCAACCCATTTTCTCCCACTGCAGACTCACCTGGGGGCAGGAGAGCAGGGTGGAGAGGAGGAAGAGGAAGGGAAAGCAAAATGGTGCCCAGGAGGTGTGGCAGATGAGTCGACAAGATCAGGCATGGCAGGAGATGTGCCTACGGTCTGGGTGATCACCAGCTCTGGATCCAGCACATAGAGCTCATCCTGAGAGATCTCTGTCACATAGTTGAGGTGCTCCTGGAATGCAAAAGTCAGCCTCTTTGGAAGCAAGACCTACATCTGTATAGCTTCATCTCCCAAGCCCTCAAACCCCACCTTGCATCCCACTCTGAAAACCCTTTGCCCACAGGACTATAGCTGACTAAAGCTGAGAGAAAGGGAGCACTGTGAGGAGCCTCAAGGAGTCAGACATGGAGAAAGGAAGGGAGCTGTATCCCACCTTGTCTACTCCTGTGAAGCTTGTCATCACCAGTGCCTGAGGCTATGGTCAGGCATGCTTTTCCTGCCTCGCTTCCTTCAGTCCTCACCCCAGGCTGGTGCAAGTCCCATCTCTTTTCAAAAGGACCTCAGACCTTCACAGGATTTCTGCCTCAGCCTAAAGCGCACCCCCGATGATGCCTGAAGGCATCCCAGCCTCAAGCAGTCGGAGTTCCTTTTAGTGGCTCCTGAATCTCCCCCACCTTATGTTTCAGGCTGTTTTTCCCACACTCACCTGAGCACGATCTATCCTGTAGAATCGATCTGCCGTGGTTGCTGCAAGATAGGGACAGAATCAGACAGAGTGATTCTTGGCTGCCCAGGCAAGGTTGCTGCAATGGGACCCTCGGGGGCCCAGGGAATTCTCTGCAAACTGAGTGGGGATTGCCAGATTGGATTAGAGGAGTGAAAGAGCTCCATCTATTCTGTCCTGGCTGGAGATTTACAGCCACAGAGCTGCTGCTGAAGGCCAGTAATTCAGCTGCTTTAACAAGCCTGTGCTGTCTTGATTGAGGCTCTGGCTCCTTTCCTGACACATTTTCCTGAGCTCAGAACCTGCTGCTGGGAGACTGGCTGGAGGAGGGACACCTGGGAGCAACCATCCCAGCAGCCCCTCCTGAAGGGTCTGAAGGCCCCAGGGGAGAAGCAACATCCTTTCAGCCTAGTATGAGGCTTCCGAGGCCCATGTTGCAGGTTCTGGCTGTACCTGATGTCCCTTGCAGGGTGAGAAGGACCAACACACATGCTGGAGACCTGAGATCTCAGGGGAAATACAGCAGCATCTCTGTTGAGATGAGAAGAAAGGACAATTTTCCCAGGTGACCTGCCAGGACCTCTGAAGCATCTGCCTTATATCCAAGACAGCCTTTACCTGATCAGCAGTGACTGCAAGCTCTGGAGACAGGTCTGTTTTTCCCGGTCTAGGCTAGGACTGGTTCTTGCCCTTGTCTTTCTCCCTGGCCCTTGCTAAGCCCTCCTGCATGCAGGGCTAAGCAGCTGTGTGCTGCCCTGAGTACAGAGGAGGTGGACAGCTTTGCTCTGCCCTAAGCCCTGCTGCTGTCAGTTAGAAACTCCCCTTGCAAGTTAGGGAGATAAAGTGTCAGTGGTAGTCACTTATCTCAGCCAGCTTCCAGATACACAGAGCTGGAGGCTCTGACCTCCAAGTCAGTGAAGGCAGAGGAAGAGAAGAAAGCTGTTTCCAGAATGGGGAGAAGTAGCTGGAAACCAGTGGGGAAACTGTTCCCATACTTCTAAGATATACAAGGTGATTTCTCGCTCCCAGCTTGCTAGAGCACGGGGGCCCCCTGCCTGTATGCCACAGAAGAGCAACCCCACCACTCCTGAAGAGACTGGACATACCCTGCAGAGCTACGTTCAGCTCCGGGGCTGGAGAGCAGCAGATACCCCTTGCCTGGCAGGCTCCTCACTCTACTCGTGGCTAGCTGCCAGAAGCACAGCCTGAGCAAAGAACTGCTGAACTTGGCTGCATGGATCCCAACATCCTTGAGTCTCAAGTCCCACGTGGCTCTCAATGGCTTGCCACTAAAGTTCTGTATTGTCATACTACAGATTCATGCACAAAGCTCTCCCAGTAGATGATGATACTCACAGTCCAGGAAGCACCATTTTGGTGATAGTTTCTGGGATGACAGTGTCTTCGGTTTGGCTCCATCTCCTTCCTGCATAGAAAAAACAGAATACAGTGACGTCTCTTGGCCCCTCTATTCTCTCCCCAGCATGTCCCTCCTGTTTTGGGAGGTCCCTGCAGATTGGAGGGTTGCGGATGCTTGGACAGAAATGAGAACTCTGAACACTGTAATGGAGAGCAGGACGGGACAGAGCAGAGCTGACATACCAGCTCACTGGAGAAGTGCCAGAAGATGAGCCCACAAGACAAGCATAATGCACATAACAGATGGGCTTGAGGGATGGTGAGATTGCCATACACACCTGAAAGAGCAGGCGCTGCAAAGCAGAGGGCTGTGGAGAGAAATCCTGCAGAAAGGCAAGGTGTGCTGTTACAGTGTTTGCCTGAGCAGCCTCCTATCCCTTCTTTGGTCCCACAGAGGTTTGCACTGTCACCCTACTGCAGATATGGCAAGCAGCTTTACGCACTGCCAGGCCAAAGTCTCTGCCCCGCTCCAGAACCAGAAAACATAATTTAGCTCAAGAAGAGAAAAGAGGGAAAACATTAGGTGACCGAGGAACATTAGCACTGCTTTGGAGGCGGCTACCAGGCTGATGATGTGAGAAAGTGGTATTCTCTGAGCTTAGGAGTCTCCTAGCCTCATGCCTAAGATGCCCTAAGCTGCAATTGCCAGCTCACTATGGACTAAGCAAGCTTCTGTAAACTGGGAGAAAAATGGATTGTGCAGTGCAATACCAGGAGCCACACTGTGAACTCAGAAGACATTGCTCATCAGGAGCGAAGGTTATACAGCCTGTGTACAAGTCGGAGATACACTGGCAAGAGCACTAAAGTTACTACTTGCAAATAAAGAGCATTGGAGGGGGAAAACAACCCTAATCTGGGCACCAAGGGAGAAGCGGAGTTGTGCCCAGAAATGCAAAGCCTGTAGAAGGTTAAAAGGAGGTTGGAGGAACACACAGTACAGCAAACAAATAGACAGAGGAAAAGCCTCCCCAGACACCTAGGAGGAAGCAGGAGATTGCCACAGAATCTCTCTGGGCCAATGACACTCGGGGCCGGGAGAACAAGGTCAGAAGAGCAGTGCAAAGAAATAAGCTGCTGGACAGCAGGGAGAATCATGCCATTCAGCTCGTGAACCTGTCTCCACCATGTGGTGAAAGCAAATCCTGCTCCTACCAGAAGCAGGAATGTGTGCGTTGGCGCAGGCAGATCAAGGTGGCCTAGAAATCCTTCTGATTCCTCCAAACTCAGCACTTAACCACAACCTCTTCTACACAGAGCCTCACCTCCTGCAGCCTCTCAATTTGGGTCCGGCACAACTCCAGGTCACTGTCCCCTGGAACCACGATGATTCCCAGTGGCACAGCTGCACAAAATGGGACACACATACAACTCAGGAAGCAGACTGTGCCTGATCCCCAGTACCTCACACAGCTCAGCTGCAGGCACTGCTGGACTCAGGGAGTGCAGTTCCCACCCCTCTGTTACTCAGCTGGTCACTCACAGGCTTCCTTCAGCTTTTCCTTGTCATAGTGCAGTGCCTCGTAGTCGCGCATGCTGATTCGGCTCACTCGGATTCGCAGCCGCTCAGGCACTGGCTGCTGGCTGCATGCCGTGGGAAGGGAAAAGAGAAGGGATCAGAAGGTGATAACTCACTTTATCCTATGCACCTTACTCCTCCAGTACAGGCAAAAGCCCAGAGTGGTGTGGGGAGATTGCCACCAGCAGCTTCTCCAGTATGAGACTCTAGCCACACTTCGGCAGCCTGGGCCCTTTCCAGCCCTGCCTTGAGAGGACCAAAATACTTCTGGGAGTGATAGATCAGTCCCTCCCCTTCTCCATCCACCCCTTCTGCTTTGGAGAGGAGATGACAGACTGATCTGAGAAACCTACTCGTTGAGCAGAGGCATGGAGTTGCGCCGCTTGGTCTTCTGCACCATATTGGCTTGGTTGCGCAGGGAGATGTGGATGCAGGAAGCTGCCAGCTTGCAGGGCTCCCCATCTACCTGCATGGGGATGGCCTTCGACGTGGTGAGAACTACCTGCCGACACTGACACAGCCTCTCCCCGTGGCCACCCACCTGCAATGCAGCCTGTGAAAGAGTCCAGAGTGAGAGCAGAGCACAGACTGAGAAATGGATGGGGAAAACATCCACTGTCAGCCAGATGGTGTACTGAGTTCTGAAGGTTTTGGGCATGATCTCAGTGGGAAAGAATCCACAGAGACCAGTGCATGACAGCATCCTGCCTAAATCTGAGGGAAAACATAATGTCACACAAGCCAGCACCACAACTGCACAGGAGAGGAACTGTGAAGCAGTGGGGCTGACTGACTCCTGGGCAATAGAACTGGTCACTCCCCTGCTTGCAAGCTACCACTAGCACCAAGAAACTCACCAGGGATGTCATGGTGAAGCCAATGACTTCAATGCAGCCATCATCATGGCGCTGCGGCTCAAAGTCGTGGTGCTCTCCAGGGTTGCCCCAGGGCATCGTGCCTGCACAGTATCTGTGAAGGGACAGTGAACGACACATGGACAGGCACCCTCAAACCTGGGCACAGATCTGTTCGATGGCAGTCAGTAGCCCAGTGCACTAGGGCAGGTCCTAGGTCTGCTCACCTGGGGATGTTCAGGAAGACCAAACACTGGGGCTTCAGGTCCTGGATCTTGGGGGTCAGGTCCACCCCATCACACTGGAGACAAACACAGGGGCACTTAGGCTGCTATAAGGAAGGAGTCTGGCCCGCCCTTGCTATCCAGGGTGAACCAGCCTTCCCCTCTGCTCCTCAGGGCAACCATCCTCCAAGCCAAGGGAAGGTGATGCCCCAAGGAACACACCCTCTCCCCCAGCCCTAAGATACTCATCACCGTGCTTAGAGCAGCTGCTCTTCACTCCCTACACAGTTTGCCCCCCTCCCTGGCCCAGAGCACTGCCGCACACTCACAACCAACTTGACGTGCTTCGCTAAATCTTTGGAGCTCCCTGTGAGGAAGTCGGAGAAAGCCGTCTGCCAAGGCAAGAAACGGAGTTAGTGCCGAGACATTCACTCAAACGGGCAGCCAGGAAGACTGCCACCAACCTTCAAACCCCAGCTGCTGAGAGGAGTAAACCCTCTCCTCATTGACTGGCAGAAGCCCTCTTCTCTCACCCTCCCAAAACAATCTGATCCATTCCTATTGCCGTTTTGCCTACCAAAAACCTTGGGGCACCTCACAGCTTCAGTAACACACCCAAGCATTCCTTGCCAGCCCAGTCCTGGCTTTAGGGAAGGTGGGTTATCTCTACTGAGACACTTGAGTTACAGGAGACAATTTCAGTTTTGAGCATAATACTGATATAACTGTTTAGAGGTAACAGGATAGGGGAGATAGGTGGGAGACATGAGATGGTACAGAGCAGCACTTGGCCTTCAGTACTGCTAAAATACCAGTCACCCTACCACTTGGATAGGATGGTATACTGTGGGTGAGTGGACAGACACATAAATAAGACAATAAGATGCAAAGCTCTAGCAGGCATAATTAGCCAAGGAGTTGAAAATGGCCCAAGGTTTAAAAAAATAAAAGACCAAAGTAGCCTGAGGACTCTATGGGGAGGCTTCCCCTTCCTCTGCAGGAGGGCCAGTCTGCCTTCCCACAGCTCTGAGGAGGTCCTGCCTGGCTGACTGTCCATCAGCCTGAGAACAATAGTGGCAGGAGATCAAGAGAGCAATTGTACCGCAGGCCAGAGAGAAAGCTATATCACCAGCAATGTCTGCAGCCAGGCAGAGCTGCAACTCCCAGTGCTGCAAACCTTCTCCAGCACCTCTCCAATTTCAGGCACAAGGCTCAGCTTAGGTGTATGCAAAAGCCACAGTAACTCAGAGTGAATTTAGGTAATGGACAGGAGCTGGGGCCATGCCTATGTTCCAGCTGAATCTACGAGGGAATGCCTAGATACCCTCATGCACTCACCCCAGCATAGAACATTTTATTCCGAAACCGACTGTTGAACTTCTCTGGATTGGCCTCTAAGGAAAGGAGAAAAAAATCCAAGTCATTGGCCTGAACATGTAAATATTTTTCTTGTCTGCTTTCCCCAAACATGGCTTTCCAGCCAGCCTTGGCCAGTACAGTTCCCAGCTCACTGCCATTGCACATATCCCTCTTTCCCCCAACAACTCCTCTCATCCCTCTGATTTCACCTCTGTTCTGGTATCAGACCTCGTGTCCACTTTTCCAAGGAGCAGTTATGATGTGTCACACAGGTGCCCCTGATTGCAGACCTGCTGCAGCCCCATTGCACCCTGCTGCCACGTACCTCGGGATTCATGAAATTCCAGCGTCACCCGCGCATCAAAACCAAGGCTAAAGTAGTTATTAAAGACATCCAAGGGAAGCTGAAATGGAAGGGAGGAACAAGGTTGCAAACCCTCATGCTGGCAAAATGAGGCTGCCAGTGTGTGGCCATGGCAAAGGCAAGTCACGCATTGTGCTCACGAGGGTGAGTGGGGATCAGCTGTCCCTCCAGGACACCACAGAGGTGACCAGCCTGAGGTGGTGGTCACCTTTTCTGTTATTCTGATCTCAGTGGCCTTGTGGCATTGGCACAGGTCTCAAGGCAGGACAGGCAATGTCCAGGCACATGAGTCACTGGGGCTTAAGGCAGTGTGGCACCCAGCCCACCCACTGTCCTGCATAAGTGTAGCAGACACTCCAGTGGAACAGGGAACTAAGGCAGAGAGATGTCCCACCTTGTCAGCAGCTGTCTCATCCTTTTCCTCAGGGTTTGCTTCAGGGTTTGCTTCCACACGGAGGTTCCAGCGATCAAGCTGCACAATGTTCCCATCTTCCACATGTGACAAGATCTTGGACAGAGGCTCATCTGTGTAACCCTAATGAAGAAGAGAACCTGGTGAGTCTTCTATTTGCCTCCCAGGATGTCTCAGAGACAGTGGACTGTGGGAAAACATCTCAGAGGAAAGTATGTGGAAAAGAGAGATTCTACTTGAATGCATAACAACCAAATGGGACTTTAAATTTAAAAACAATGCATCTTCCTTCTAGAAATCTCCCAAAAGTTTGAAAAAATGATTGCTTTTGTTAATGTTCTAATATATTATAATCTAATTCAGAATAGTTTGTATGTCAGAAGAACGGTAATGTCCAAATGGCACTTATTTATTGGTCTGCATTTAGGAAAAGTAGGTGCAAATGCACCAGTCGAAGCTCTCTGTCCACCTCTGGCTATGGCTGGCTCTTCTTCCTGTCACTTACCCCACCCCAGTTCAGTGTCCTGGCCAAGTCATTGCCTGTCCCCAGCGGCAGGATAGCCACAGGAGGAGGTGGATTGAGGCGCAGCTGGTCTAGAATGGAGAGTATCCAGCCCACCTGTGAAAGAGGGTGCAGAGGAACAGTTGTTTAATTCAGGGAACAACAGGCAGGTGAAGGTGACATGGAGCCACATACTAGCCACAGCCAGAGAGGCACAGACAGGTTTCCTTTGCCACTACTGAGACTATTCACATTCTTTAATACTTCAAATGTGTGCTGCAGGAGATACCAGCAGCCCCAGTGGGGACACTGTTCCCCTGAAAGGGCCACAAATGCAGACCTTCACACAACTAGACCACCTGGGAGCTGTGCATGAGGGGACCCGCAGTACTTGGTGCTACCAGCTGTATCACAGACACAATGCACACATTTTGCCTTGTTCTGGACTACAGTGAGGAGAACTGCCAAAAGGGTATTGCAAAGGGTACTGTGGGTGTGAAGGGGCTGGGGGACTCACCGTGCCATCTCCCCCACATGCCAGGATCCGTAGGTTGTGGACCTTGCGGTACAACTCCAGCCTGCGAGGAGCAAGGAGGGTCAGGAGGGGAGGGCACAGACACTGAGACTGCAGCCAGGAAAATGTGTTACTGCAGGGGTAAACTGAAATAGAGCAAACAGTACTCACGCCTCCTTGGGACCGCCCTGGCTGAGGTCGAAAACTTGCCGTGGGTTGAGATACCACATGAAGGACTGGATGATCTTGGCTCCCTAGGGAGTAAGAAAGATTTCAGGTAACAGTCAGTTCTCAGTGAACAGAGGGAAGAAAGCCTGGTGACAGGTCAATACAGCAGTGTTCTGGGGTACTCAGGCAAAGTCTGGGTTAAGAGGACAGCATAGGATGCAAACTGACAGCAAAGGTTTCTAGTCCTTTTTGCAGCTGAGACATTACCAAAACTGTTCTGAGCTCTCAGCAGCCAAATGGCAAAGAGCTGCCTTCTCAGGGAGATGGAGGGCAAGGCCGTACCTGATTCCCACCACTCTTGGGGTTCACAAACACCAGCAAGGGCTTCATGAGAGGAGCTGGCATGGGCTTGATGACAAAAGGTTTCCACCTCCCTTCCTGCAAGAGACACCACAGGTACATTAACAGACCTAGTGAAATGCAAACTCCCACCTCCAGCTAACATCATGTAGGTCAAGAGTGAAAAGAAGAGAATATCCCAACCACTTCATAAATCTAATAGCTAGAATGTACCATGCCAGCAGACATAACTCACCTCTCAGCCTTTCTCAGCTCTGTGAAACCTGAGATCTTCAGCCACTCCCAAGGCTCCTCTTTGCCCCAGCCCCTCGCTCCTCCACCTCACACCTCAGTGCAGCCCCTGAAAAGTGCCCTGATTTCCCAGTTCTGCTCCTCACTGCACAGCATCTCTACCTTTCCAACATAAGGTCTCCCCTATCCCCCCTCATCTCTTACCTCAGCACCCTTTTTGCTGGATTTTCGCTTGAATGATGTCCTCTTCTTTTTCTTACTGCATTTCATTGGATTCTGAAAAGAAAGAAACCCAAACGCTATATGAGGAACTGCTGGGTAAGCAGGAGCCATGCAAAAAGACAAGAGCTGATATGCTTTACCTGGGGCCGTCGGACCCGCAAAATCCAGGTGGGAGGAACAACAACAGCAGCGTGAGCCCCTAGTGAGCAGGGCTCTTCGATGTGTTGCAACATGAAACATGACACTTTGCTGTGATACTGGAGAAGCAGAGAGACAGAGAAACCTCAGCCCACTCCATTTCTCCTCCCAGCTGCCCTGTGCCAGTGAAAGGAGAGCTGTACGAAATGATGCAGGAGTTTCACAATGGAAGGGCTTCCCCTAGGAGGCACTGAGAAGAAAGCTTCCCATAGCAGCTCCTAGCTATCTCGGTAAGAGTAGCTGTAGTGGCAGGCTGCAGAGGAAAAGCCTGGGGGGTCCCAGCAAAAAGCAGAGGTCATTAGAGCAGATGTTCAATGGGGCTTTGCTCACCGCTTGCTTGCACCAAGAACAGCTGATGGCTACAATCTCCTTACTGTGGAAGGCAAACTTCTGCTGGAAACCCTGCAGAGGGAAGGATGAGAGGCTTAGGGAATTCCCTTACAGCTTTCTACCATCTAATAGGACCTTCCCAGATACACAAAGAGAATGTGCCAGCAGCTGGAGCCCTTTAGATCCCTGTCAGATAGACCCAACCACCACCCTACAACACCAGGGAGATTGCTTTGCTCTTTGCAGGAGCATCTCTATTGCCCACGGATAGTGCATCAGGAAGACAGTCCCCTCTAGGACTGATAGGGCCCAGGGGGAGAACAACTTTATATAGGTAGCAGTTATGCAGTGCTTCACTGTGTGAAACAGGCCATGAGTCTTGGTTTTGCTACAGTCTGCTCCTGCCTGGCAGGAATAGTGATATGTTAGGCAGGAATTCTTCTACTTCCCAGTCCTGCTATTGCCCCTTGTTTGACCTTAGCTCCCCTTCAGGCTGAGGAAAAACACACCAAGATGTCCCCTCACCTTGCCACACTGCCGGCATTTCCCTTCCTGTCGCCTCCGATGCACCCAGTGATGCCGGACAACTATGGGCTAAAGAGAAAAAGAAAGAAAAAAAAAGTGAAAGTCCCAATGCATACAAGGACACAGGAACAGGCAAGAGGAACAGGCACAGGCCAGCCAGAACCTCTGCTCTTGCAGCCTGTGCACCAGCACCAAACATCTGAGAAGGCAAAGCCAAAGAACTTAGGGGCACAAGACCAAATTGCCGTGCTCAAAGAAAAGGAAAAAACAAGACAAAACAAAGAACCAAATCAGAAAGGAAGCATCAGAAATTGAAGACAGAATCACAGAAAGCAAACAACAGAGTGGATAAGCAGTAGCCTATAATGTTACTTTGGCCATAAGCCATCTCTCTCTCTCTTAATATCTCTGACCAGACAGCAAAAGTGAAGGGTGAAAAAGGTGCCAGTGCAAAGTGAAAATTCCCAGTGAGATACAGTTTCCGCACACAGCAAGACGATGGGAGTGCCTGCAGCCAAGTCGACTGCCTGCTCCTAGCAACCTGCCCAGTTCTAACAGTGTTTTTCAAGGAACAAAGCAGCTCCAAAGCCCCCATGCCCAATTCACCCTGCTCTTCTCCCCAGATAAAATCCTGCTAACCTGCTGCAAGGAGAGGAACAGAGTTGCTCATGGGCACCTTCTCCCTGCCCACAGCCTCACTATGGGTAAGGGCTGGTGCTTGCAGGATGGTGGAAGCAGGGGTACCTCACAGTGGGGTCTTTGAGTATTGCAGGGGGACAGGCAGCAAAAATTCTGGAAGAATGCTTTTCTGTGGAAATGGGATGCCCTTAGGTAAACTGAGGGGTATTGGAGAGAGAGGCTGGAGGATAAGTCACGAAGGCTGGCAGGTGCTTCACAAGTGCAGCTCAGCAGGCAGGTCCCAGCTTACACCCACTACATTACAGTGCAGACAAGAGATCCAACAGCACCATCATGGTGCCTTCCATTGCTGTAAGAGCACCTGTGGCACCCTGGGAAAAGCGGAGCAATATAGCAAGAATTGAGCCTGCGCTGCCCCCTGCCAAACTGTGGGAAACTTGGGAAACTGCTGCTTGCCACAGCCTCCTCTATTGGCTTGGACATCAGCAAATGAGAAGTTCTTTGCCCCTCTCAGGAAACACTGTTTGTGTGTTCCTCCCAAGCTGATACAGGAGCTATATAACATACAAAGCAGCAGATGCTCTGTCTCTTGCTTGCAATCTCCTCTCTTCTTACACCCAGACTGTGCTGCTGCTTGGCAAGGAAACATTCTTTACTGCACCTCCCCTCTGGAGCCAGAAGACAGTACAATGCCAGCACTTTGATGGGCAGCATGCTGGCAGCAGCTGACCCCTTGGCAACCAATCTGGAAAGGCAAGGGCTCAGCCAAAGGCAGCATCCAAGGCTCATGTCTCACCTCCCGTACATTCCGTGATCCCGACTCCCTGAAGGAAGGTTTGCAGCGGAAATTTATCTGTGGATTGAACACATATGATAGGAATCAGTAAAATCACCACCAAGAGGAAACCTAATGGAGTTTATTTTACTATAGCAGAACTTCTGGCAATGTTCAGTGCTTGACTGAAAAACCCACCACCTCTGTCACTAAACAAAATGGGCCAGGAGTCCCAATAGAGTAAATAGTGCTCCTTTTGGTACTGTCTCTTCATAGGATCCCTCTTTCCAGCAACACATTGCAGTTTCCAATCTTCCTATGCTACCCCAGAGAAAGGAATGGCCAGTATCAGACTGTCAGAGCTTTGGAAGCCACAGAGAGGGCTTAACAGGTTTTACTCACTTTCTCCAGCTGTTCTATGCAGGGTGTATGCACTATGATCTTGCATGCTGCACACTTACGCCTGGAGAGAGGTTTTTGCTGGAGGATGAGAAAACGGGAGGAAAAACATGCATGTGAACAGCAGGGTAAGGAGGCCAGAAACTCAACCATTTCTCATGCTTCTTTCATATATTTCAGGATGTAAAAAACAAGTCCTAGAGGAGTTTTGTACAATCTAGACACCTTGCCAGTAACAGGATCTAAGCATGTGCCTAGAGCAGATGCTCTCGAGTCTGCAGCAAAAAGCACAACAGGGAGGTGGTCTACCACTGCCAAAGCAGTCCTTGGCCCCTTCTGACACTGCTACAGAACAACACAGGACATCATTTGGGAAGCACTTTCACAATCTGGCCCAGAACTTTAGCTCATCTGGTGGCAATATAAGGCTAGGGGGCAGGCACACGGTGGCATCAGTGCTGCAAATCCAGCACCATGAGCAGGATTGAGTCTGCAAGCAGGGAGAGAGAAGTGCAGCTATGCTGCTGCAAGGCCTGTTGGGGCTCCAGTACAGGCATGCAAGGACAGGAGACAGCAGGCCTGGGTCTCCACTGCTCATTCTTTCTCTCTGTTGAAAGGTTTGTTCCAGAGAAGCTGGATTCAGATTCTTCCGCTAAGCATGTGTGATCCCAACAACCTCTCCCTGCAGTGACCTGCAGCTGTATGCAGCTCTGCACTGGACTCCTGCTGAAAACTGAATAGCAGCACTGGCAGACACTGGGCATGCAGCGCTGCAGCACACAGAGAAATGTCCTCTTCCCCTTGCCAGCTCCTCAGGCCCACACTTCTCCCAGCACCAGGGCCTTCGTGGTCTCTCCGCCGGGTGGCAGCACAGCCTGCAGCTGAGGAGCACGCGGGGATGTGGGTGACCCCAGGTGACTTACCAGCAGCTTGGCCATGCAGTTCTGCTCCCCAACGTAGCAGAAATCTCCAGAGACATTGGTCTCAAACCAGATGTGCTCCCCATAGACTGCAGTCTCCTGAAAGGCACAAGACAATGTGCTTCTCTGAGCATCCTCAAATGATCACCCCGTCCCTAAACTTCTTTGTGCCAGGGAGAAGTTATGTGATGAGGTGAGAAAGAAGAAATGGAGCTGGGTGTTGGCAAGGCATCAAGATTCATTGAGAAACCAGGGCCAACATCTGCACAGAGGAAACCTCACAGAGCTGCTGCCCACCCGCTGGAAATAAGACTGCCCCAGGAAACCAACTCTCCCCTTGTTCAGATCCCGTAGCAAAGATCTCCAGTCCAGCTGCAAAATGTCCTGCATAGAGGTGCTGCTTCCAACACTTGAAAGGAAAATCTGGGGAAAGTTCATCACATGAAAAACAGTTTCCACTCTGTGACCTAAAGGCGCAACTTACAGCCTGCCTGGCCTTGCCTGTAGAG
Source organism: Phasianus colchicus (assembly GCF_987193195.1). Classification (NCBI taxonomy): domain Eukaryota; kingdom Metazoa; phylum Chordata; class Aves; order Galliformes; family Phasianidae; genus Phasianus; species Phasianus colchicus. The sequence goes on from NC_143440.1 coordinate 24,728,003, forward strand.
GAGCAGAGGCTTGTCCTGGTGCTCAGCCCCAGTCACCAGCAAAGCTCCACTGCCAGGAGCTGAGCTTAGGAGGAGCAGCTGTGCCACCTTCCTGGGGAGCTGCCCATGCCTCTCCTCACAGCGCCAAGGGGTCCTGCCAGCAGCACAGACAGTGGCACCAGCTGGTGGCACAATGGAGGCCATAAAGTGTCAAAGCCGAAGTCACGTGGGAAGCCTCAGCATGGGAAGAGTCTGCTGCTGCCTGGCCAGGAGCCTGTCCCACACAACGCCCAGGAAAGCACACCACCACTTACGCTCCAATCCACAGTGCTGCGTATCTGCCTCTCTGCCTCGCTCCTCAGGGCTAGCGCAGGGTTTGGCTGGGCTACCATGTGCTGGAGGCTGGACTTGGCAATAGCTTTCCTGGAAAACACAGGAGGGCCAGCTATTAGCTCAGGGGAGGAAGAATGGCATGTCAAAGCCTGCTGTGCTGTCAGGCAAAAGCCCCAGGATGCTTCTCCAAGATGCGGTGGAGCCTGAAGCAGCCGTTCCTGGTAGGCATAGCCCTGCCCATCCCTCCCTGCCCACCCCAGCCTCCCTTCCCACAGCATCGCCTCCTGCGCGCTGCCATACATACAGCAGCCTGGGGCTCCAGCCGTCGGGGCAGCAGGCTGGTTCTGGTTCCAAGCACTCAGGGAAGGCAGCCCCTGCGCACTGCTGGGCCAGCCACCTGGTGCGAGTGGTGGCCAGCAGCCCGGGCCAGAGGACATCGCTGGAGCGGCGGCGCTGGCTGAGGCGACGGTAGCGGCCTGGCAGGCCGTGGGGAGCCCGGCTGCAGCCAACGTCGGTGGGCAGGCGGTGGGAGGAGGCGCGGCGCAGGCAGCGAGGGCCCCGTGTCAGCAGCCTGGCCTGCAGTGGCCGCAGTCGCGGCAGCATGCCCAGCCAGCTCTCTTCGGCCCACCACCTGCCCCGATCCACCCTGCCGTCGCCATCCTCTGCAGGCCAGGAGCTGGAGGCATCCCCGGCCCCCTCCCGTCCAGCGGGGAGGAGGCCGGCCAGCAGCACCGAGGGCCCCAGCAATGTGGCATCGATGGCTGGCGGGCAGCCCCCGCGCTGCTGCTGCACGGCGAAGCGGGGGCTGAGGCACGGTGGTGTGGTGCTGGAGCGGCGGCGGGGGCTGCGGCGGCGGAGCAGGGGCAAACAGGAGAGAGCTGGCAGCGGGGCACCTGAGCCGCGACGGCGCTGGGCCAGTGAAGCAGAGGGCAGCCCGGCCTGGGAGCGGCGGCGGGCCTTGCCCGTGGGCACAGCCACCACGCTGGCACGCCGTGGGCCCGGCAGCCCCTTCTTCCCAAAGTGCCTCTTAAAAAAGGTTTCCATTGTGCCCGGCGGTGGCTGTTGACACAGAAAGCAGGAATTAAATAGGCTGCCCAGGGATCTGTGGGGCTGGGGATGGCCCCAGGTTTACAAAGCACAGTTGGAGCAGTTGAGCTGAGAGAGCTGGGTGCTATGGTGTACGGCAGGGCTGGGTCCAGCCTCTGGGACCCACTGGGAGCATCTGGGCCTCTCTAGTTCAAAGCAAAGCTCTTCTTAAGGCAGTCTATGCTTATTTTCACAGCTTAGACTGAGGAAAACATCCTCAGAATCACACATGAGACTGCTCCATGGATGAACTCCTGCCCTGGCAAGGCCAGCCCTGCTCTCTGCCCCACCACTATTTTCTCCACTGGTGCTGGCACTCCCGGTGTTGCAGCCGTAACCGTTCAGCACAAGCAGCAGCAGACCCACAGAATTTGTGGCAAATGGAAACTAAGCACCAAAGAAGGAAAACAATCAGGCAAGTCAAAGCAGGGCAAGCACTTTTGGTGGAGCCTGGCTGAGAAAGTTGGAGCAGAGGAGAACTAGGAAAATCATCCTATCTGTCCTGCTCAAAACTTCCCTCTCGTTTTGGAAAGAGCTTTAACGGGTCTCTTGACCTTTCCCTCAAAGCTGAGTGTGTTGCCAGGGCGTTGCAGCTGTCTGTGAAAAGCACTAGGCCACAGATGGAAGCTGCTGCTGCAGCAGTTTCAGCGCTCTCAGCTTGGCATGCAAAGGTCAGAGCGGAAGAGGCTGACTGACTAGTACCAGCACTCCCATTCTCCAGAGCCAGTTTGTTTCAAGCCTCTAAAGAGCATGGTGGAAGCAAATTCTGAATCTTCAGTTGCTACAAAGGTGGAGGACAGAAAAGTAAGGTTTGGTTCTGCCTGCAGCCTGGTTATGCAAGGAAGTCTATAGTCTCACTACCGTATCTGTACTTGGTAATATCAGACAAGGAGGGAAAAAAATAGTGATGCTCTCCAGTGGAATGTGCAATTCAGAGAGCAGCATTTGGGGAGTTACAGCCTTGATGAACTGAAAGCAAAAACAAAGTACCACCTTCTCAGAGGGATTTCTCAAGTTCTATCACAGCGAGTAAAGCATGTACACCCATCCCTGCCCAGTGACTAGCAGGGTACCCATCACACCACCGAGGCCCATGAGGTTTTTCCAGAGGACTTAACCATGTCTTGCTGACCAGCCAGCTTCCAGCCTGTCCCTGTCACTGCAGCACTCCATTCCTGTCCCTTTTCCCCAACATCAGTGGGATACTGCAGTGAATTGCGTCATCACGAATAGGTGTTAAGAACTACATGAACAAATAAAATGTGTTTAAAAAAAAAAACATGAGAGAACTGCTTGAGTGTGGCAAGCTTGGCCAGGCTAAGCTGCTGGGAGAGACAGAATTGTCCACCTGAGTGAGCTGAACAGGTGGTTCTTTCTGTCCCAGATATTCCACCAGCACCAAGCTAGTGCAGTGCTTGCTAAGTTGCTGCATTGGGCAGGAAGATCTCTCAACACAGCTTCCTTCCTTTTCACACCACATTCTCATGAGGAAACCTGCTAGAACACCCTTGGCTTGACATTTATGTTTGGTTATTGGTTGATTATGGTCTTTTTTATCTCCAGAGCTGTCAGAAAGAGGCACATGGACTCACGCTCCAGACATCAGCAGTGAAGATTACTGCTGGGTAATCATATGACAGCCCATAACAGCACCACGTGGCAGCAGCTCAGATCTGATGGTGAAGATATCCCCATTGCTTGAAACTGACTTCCAATCTGAGCTCAAAATGGTACAGTGCAGGCATTGAGAGCTGCTGCTGACAGCGCAGACTGACTGACTGCATGGAGTGCCCAGCACCGATGTGCACCATCAGAGCACCATGAACCAGGTGCTGCTGAAGGAGAGCTGTGTCCTGGCAGCCCCTGGCCTAACACTATTGACATTTCTGTGACCTCCATGCTTCTGTGAAAAGACTGATGGTAGTTGAGTCACAACAGAGAACAGCATGTTGCTTCTCTGCAGGCTGCATCACTGGGCTGTTAGCTCAGGGGGCTGGTTGGAGGCAGCCTGGCATCTGCAAGGTAGGAGGAAAAGGAAATACTGCTGCACGCACTAGGACATCAACTCTATTTGCATGCAGCTCTACACTATCATTTCAATCTCCTTCTGTGAATAAGAAAGAAGTCAGCTTGTGATCTGCACTTGGAGCTTTTGGTAGGATTTTTTTGATCCAGACCACTCAGAGCTTCTCAGCCTACTGCTCCCTGCCTGGTACTGGTGGGCGGAGACCTTGCTGAAGTAGGAACATATCCCAGAGTGTGTGCTGCCCTGCAGAGCTGGAGGAGGAGGAAGGTGCTGCAGGAACCCCTGGGGCTCTCAGAGACAAATGCAGCCCTGTGCTCTAAGGACAGAGCTAACCTTGGTGGCAAGATATAAACACCCTTGGAAAGCCGAGCAGCGATCAAAGAGGGAAAACTTGCATCTTGTAACTTCACTGGACAGAGAGCTCATGGATCGGCTGATATGGGCATCCTGATCACCCAGCAGCTATCACTCCCCTGGTGGTGACAGCAACAAAACCAGACAGGTCGATTTCCACACAGTGTCCCTGAAGGCATAAGCTCTAAGCTCTACCCACATCACTGAGAGTTTCTTGATATTCAGCTCCATTACTTTGCTTTGCTCCAGCAGCCTCAGGCAAATCTCTGGGTACTGTGCTGACCATGCCCTCTGTGTCCTCAGACAGAGGGAGCAGTGCAACATGCTGCTCAGTCCTCTTGCCTGTGCCATTGTTCCCCCTCTGCCTCCCCCCAGTGTCCTCCTGCCGGTGCCCAGAAGAAGAGGGATGCCAGCCAAACAAGCCTCAAAGCCTAGAGAAAGTCTGGACTTGAAAAAACCATCAGCAGACCTTTCAGTTAGTTGATTGGAAAGCATTTTTTCCCAACCACGGGGCTACAGGAGGGAAATGAACCCATGTTTCACCCTTCTCCATGATGAGAATCTGTCCTGACTGAGTCTGCGAAGCAGTACTTGCTGCGGTGGCTGGGTGGGTGCTATGGCATCAGAGCTGCCATCATGCAGACAAGAGCCTGTCTCAGTTTACAAGCTGTCCTCCCTGGCAATGACAGTGACTTGCACAGTTCAACTCCTGGGAAGAGGTGTTACTAACAGACACCTGCATGTGATGCCAAGATCTCCCAAGCTCCATGCAGCCTCGCTTCCCATCTACAGCTTGCATGATGCAGAGGAAGTCCTGTGCTGGACAGGGAAGGGAACACGCTGGTCAAGACATGGTGCAGCCCTCAGACTGTGGTTGCAGAGATGTGAGCAAGTTCCCAAACTCTGCATAGATGGTTTCTACCCAAAATTTCCACTCCAGCTGTAATCTGTCCTACATCATGATCCAGAGGCAGAAGCTGCACAAGGGGCAGGGCTGTGTGAATGTGGGCTCCAAGGCAGAAAGGTCTGAGAATAGCCAAGGCACAGGCACACCAGCTCTCAGCCAGCTCAGAAGTGGGGGTGCAGACAAGCCCCACCAGCAAGGAGCAGGACAGAAGCAGTGACTGCCTGTGGGCTGCATGAGCCATTGACAGCTGTCACAGTGGGAACAACAGCTCATGTTTCCCAGCACTGTCAGCCCCTCTACCTTCCGATTCATCACTGCAGCTGATGTGTGAGTAATGCTGCACCACATGTAGGACTGAGATGACCAGAAACACATCCATCCACTGGTGAGCTGTGGGTCATGCTCACCAGTGCATGCCTGTGGCAAACCATAGCCAAGAACACCCTCAGTTGTGCCATCACCTGAAGGCAACAATATCAGCTCAGCCTCTGTGTGCCATACAGCCCCCATGACAGCATGTGTCACACTGCAGCACAGATCAGAAGGCAACACCAGGGCACAGGCCCAGCACAACCACTTGTCCAGAGAATGAGGCCAAACAAAAGCAAAACTCGCAGCCTCCTGCGGCACACATACAGGCCACCTTGCAACAGTGCCAGCGCAGGGACCTGATCCAAGAACCCACAAGGTCTGACACGTTCCATACAATGAATGGTAATGGGATCCCCGCAGACAATGGCCGGAGGGAAAACTTATTCACGTGCCCTCTTTCAGGGGACAAGAATTCCACGGTGCAGCTGAGCACCAAGCTGGCAGCAAAGACTTGGTGAGAGGGCACAGGGTCAGCACCTCTCTGACTGCCGGTGCCCACAGCAGATGACCACACCAAACACCCAAGGATGGGACCAGGCTTCACAGGCAGCCACTGCTAACCATAGCCCCTTGCCACTTTCAGCTCTTCTGGGTGCTCCACCAGGAGCTGGGGATGCCGTGAGCAAGCAGGTTAAAGCAGGACCCTCACTGCTTCCTTCCAGCCTGTAAAAGGGAAGATGACACCCATCTGTCATACTGCAGCCCCTGTCCCTGACAGTTTGTTCCCCAGAGGACAAAAGGCACTGCCTGGAAGCATCTTCACTGACATTTTAATTAGAAACTGTTGCAAAATCCCTTTTCCCCAAACAACCAGAGCAGGAGGGATGGAGGCAGCAACAGGATGCTCGCAGCTGCTTTGTGCAAGGCTCCGAGGCAAGTGGGAGAAAGGAAATGCTGCAGCTTTGCAATTTCTCATGGGAAGCTCATCCAGAGAGCAAAGCAGTACTGAAGGAGACACCCAAGCCCACACAGCGATTTGAGTGCAGTCCCCAGCACTTAGCTGTGCCTTGACCAAAATAAGGCAAAAGGGACCAGCTGTCCCACCTCCTGCCAGGCCCTTCACAAGATGCACAACCAAGTGTTCCTGAGGTCAGGCTTGCTGGGAAGAACAGGAGATGGGAGCAGAAGGGCCTGAGGCTTGTTTTTGTTTTTGTTTTTTTTTAAATACAGTTCTTGTCATAATCCCACCCCCTGCTGGCTCCATCCCGCATCTCTCCAGGCTCCGGTCCCACCACCCCTTTGCTGCCATTTGGTGCCCAACATGACCCACACCTTCCCTGCTCCTCCTGTTCCAGATCCCAAGCAGTACCTCGAGGCTGGGAGTGCAGGGAGGTGTTCAGAGCCCTGCCCAGTCCCACTGCCAGGTTCAATGTGCCGCAGGCCTGCTTTAAAGCATACCTGCCAGGCTAGCTCAGCCTCTCCACTTATACTTCATAAAGTCAAGAGTTTGCCAGCCCTAAGGCTCAGAGTAATGTTCCCATTACAACAATGTGATTTCCTTCCCAAAATCCATGGAAGATGGAGTTTTGTCTTCATTTAAAATAAAGCTGTCTCCTTGGAGGCTTCTGGGCTGAGCCTGCACATTCATATCCCTTGACAACTTTCCACCATCATAACATTATGAAGTTTATTTGCCACTGCACTAAATAATCTGCCTCCTGGTTATCAAGAAATTGGGCAGCACTGATTTAAAGAAGCCGCTGCTGTTTGGCTTCCATGCTGAAAGCCAAGCAGCTGCAGTGACATCCTGGGAAGGTAAATTATTCTTAATGAAGTGCAGAGGGCGAGCAAACATCAGAGCACAAGGGTCAGGCAAGAGCAGGGGATGGGGCAGCAGCAGTTCGCGCAGTTTCTATTTTGGTTTCATCAGCATTGCCCGTGACCCAGGCTGAGAGGGATGTTAAAAAGTTCCTTATCTCTCAGAGCTCCTTTTGCAGAACAGCGAAGCAGCAGCAGTTCAGGCCAGCCTTGGCAATTTGGATGGGCCATCTGTTCCTGTAGCAGATGCCCACAGCTCCGTGCCTCCCTGCTTAAAGGGAAGACAGTACCACAGCCCAGCTGCCCCTTCCCAGACCCCCCTACATATGGAAAGTTGGGGGAAAGCTTTCCAGCATGGTGCCCAAGCAGGGGACTGAGAGCAGCCTGAGGGAAGCAGCATGAAACCAGCACAGGGAAAAAGCTCCAGTGTGAGGGACACAGCTCAGGCAGGAATGCAGCTCCCAGGTTGGGAGTGGGGGAGGCTGCACAAACTTCTCAAAAGCATGGAGCGAAGCCAAGGGAGCCTAAAGCTCTCAGCTACAGACACTGATAATGCGGAGATGGGGCTGGACACCTGCAGCACAGGAGCGTAAGAGCATCCTATTGCCCTCAGTAAAAGCACAGGGTACCACCAGCACCAGGAGAAATGCCAGGAGCCCAGAAGTCAGTCCTGCCCTACCCCAGACTATTCTGGGGCCAAGTGGCTGGCTAGGACAGCCTACCAGGGCACAGGCTGGCTCCCTATTCCGCTGTCCTCTGCCACACAGCAGGTTTCCTTCTGCCTGCCTCCTCTACGTGCTGGCAGGATATAAGCCTGTGCCTTACATGAGCAGCTGGAAATCCACTTCTGGCAGGGAGAGCATCAGACACTAAGCACCACAGAGTTGGGTTTCACGGAGCCCCTCTGCCAACCCTGCTCACGGCCCATGGAACAGCTGTGGCTCACCCCAGCCTCTAGAAACCAGCATGGCTGGGCAGGAGTGCAGCTGATGGCTCAGGAGTCTGCCCCTCCCTCCCCCCAACCTGGTACATTCGGACATACTGCCCGTTCAGACTGAACCCACCAGCTTCAGGCTAGTTCTCCCAGCCCCCCCTTCTCCCAGCAAGCACAGCCAAAAGCAGTGAGGTGCAGGAATGAGAAGCAGGAGAGGAAAGAAGGGCAGAGCGTGGGGAAAAGCCTCTGTGACCTGATCCGGAATGGCGCTGAAGTCCCCGCAGGTGATGAGCGGGCAGCAGTAGCTGCGGAGCAGCGGCAGGCCAGCCCTCCCCGACCAAGTCCTAGTTTGGCGAGCGAGTGCTCCACTGCTCCCTCCGCCTCCTCCCCGCTCTGTAAACCCTGACAGTGCTCATTAAAATAACCAACTGCACTTCCTCTGCGCACAGCCCCAGTCAGACTCACCCCCGGCGAAGGACACACAAAAAAAAAAAGGGTCCAGGAAGAAAAGGGATACCCGGCACCCAGCTGCTTGTCCCCCTGGATCTGAAACCCTGGTTTGTCCCTGCAGAACATGCAGTACTGGGTGAGTGTGGGAGCAGGAGGATCTCCTCTGGCACAGGCACTTGGAGGTGACACCCCAAGGTGATGTTTCACAACCAAACCCTTTCTGCAAACATGGGATGCAACAATTTCCCCCGAAGCCATTCCCTCCCGTCCCCTTAGGACATCCTTTGCGCAGTCCCAGGACCTGGCAGGAGCCTGTTCCCTCCCCATGCTGTAGCAAGGGCCATGCCAGTGGCCAAATTGCTCCGAGATGCCCACAAGGAATGAGTCCCAAATCCCAAAGCAGCGAGTGCTGGTGACCAGCTAGGGTGAGTCACGGCGGCCCAGCAGCTGGGACCTCCTCATCCCTTCACACTCTGCCTCCTCCCGGCTGCTCACTCCCTGCATACATGTCATGGCTAAAATTAGAGCCGGAGCTCTTTCTGCGCGCGGGCGTGCAAGCTTGCGTGTGCTTGGACCGTACCCAGCGCTCTTCGGGGACCAGGGAGAGAAGACAGTAAAACGACAATAACAAAACGTCAACAGAGATCGCTGCCAGAGCGGCAAAGGCAGGCAGGGCCAGCCGTCCTTCCGCGGCTGTGCTGCCAATGGGTATCACAGGAAACCATTAATCAGAGGGGAGCCAGGCCTGAGGGTTCCGCCGCAGCTCTGTCACGCAGGTGGAGCACGAGGTCTTTGCAAAGCGGTGGGAGAGTTCACATTAACAAATGTCAGCACTGCTGCCGGATTGTTTTCGGCCCTGCTCTTGTGCTGCTGGCAGCTGGAGACACCCGGGCAGGCGGCAGGAAGTGTCTGCTCTCTGAGACCAGCTCTGCCCTCTCCCTGCTCAGATCCAGCAGCTCCTGGTACCAGGCTGCCTCCTTTCTCCTCTCTCCCCAGGGCCAGACTTCAGCTCTGCCCTGACCCCACACTGGCAGCAGGCAGAGGGACAGCTGCCCTCTAGCAGGTACCTGTGCCTCAGCTGACCCAGTCGCTGTTGTGCAGGCTGCAACCAAAGCCCCTGGAGCAGAGTCCTGATATGTCCCTGCTGAGATCTGCTTGCTGGGGCTTGACTGAGTGTTTTCCCATTGCATTTACCACAGAGGAAACCAAAATCATTATGCAACTAGCTGTCCATCTTGCTGTTAACAAGCACTGAACTGTATACAGCCCTAAACCCAGCTTTCTGTGGGGGAAATGCACCCAAACTCCACAGCAAGCAGCAGCCATGGCCAGGCCCTGCAAGAAAGGAGCAGGGCCAGACAACTGGGGAAGGCTCAGTGCTTTGAGAAGCCAGGACTCAGCACTGAGTCTGGGGCAGGAAGGCATCTCCTGTCCCCATGTCATCAGCCTTCACTATAACCCCAATATATGACTAAGCTCCAACTCGTGGGCCCAAAAGGCACTTGTTGGCTTAACTGCAATCCTGTTGCTGATATCTAGTCCCATCTGTGGCATCAGTTTCACCATGGAGCAGTGTTACTCAGCCTTTTTCTCCCTGTCCTATGTACAGATTGAAGTAACTCAGCAATGCTAAACCCATCACTTCTCAGTTTTGCAAAAGGTCATCTTGTCCCCATTACAAATGGTAGGGCAGGAAGAGAAGTTGATTTTTTCCTCCACCCTTTTTGCTGTGATTGCCTTCCACATGTCTGCCCTCACGTGTTTCTTTTCCTCCTCTCTCCCTCAGCCCCAAAACCCCTTGCCACTTGCCTCACACCCTCTAATGGGCACTTGTACAGCAGAGGAGACCCTGGGCGAAACGGCACTGCTGGGGCAGAGTGGACTGCCTTTGGGATGTGGGCTGGCACCTTGCAGGCTGCTAAGTGCAGGGCCACCCTGTTCTGCTCACCCCGTTTCATTGCTCCCAGCAATCCCCAGCACCAGCCCTTCTGCTTCAGAAAGCATGGGTTGCACAGCAGGCGCTCCCACCCATGAGCCATGAGCGGCATGAGGAGCTCCTGCCGTGAAGGCCAGCTGCTGGTCACTGCTCTGCCACCTTTGCCTACCCAATCTGCACTGCTGAGTGCTCCCCTTGCAGAAGAGAGGACAAAAAATGCAGCAGTGGCCCGTGAGCAAGGAGACAGGGCCTGCAGAAGGGCTGTCCCACAGTACTCAGACCAAGCAGGCACCACAAAAGGAGCCCTAAGAGCTCTTCCCTCTGTAGTAGCCTTCCTTCTGTGTGCAGCACAGAAGAGCAACCATGCCCTCTGGTGTTCAACTCACAGCACTTTGGGCCTCTCCAAACCCCATTAACACCAGTGTGCGGGAGCGAAGCAGCCATACTGGTGCCACTACCGAACCTCCACCTGTAGGAGTGCAGTGCTGTTGTGCCTAAGGGCTGGGAGAGCTGGACACCTTGTGATCAGAGGCAGCATGCTGGGCAACACGCAGGAAGCTCAGAAGCCAGGAAATGGCAAACAAACCATTAGCAGGCCAATATGTCACAGGCCACAAGGGCACAGGAAGCAGGGAAACCTGCCCCATCCCCTCGCCTCCCTGGGAACACTCACGATCCCCCACCATGGTTAGTTTCAGTGCTGGCCCCCACATAACAACCACATGGCAGCAGTCACAGTTACCTCCCAGGCCTGGTTTCCCACCCCAGCTGGCATGCTCAACTCACTGAACTTCAGGCTGCTTGGCCACCCAGATAAGCCAACCGCAGGTCATTCAAGTGCTCAGCTACATAGGGCCTGGTGTTACAGCCCTCGTGCCTGCAACAGCCAGGAGATGGAGGAAGAAACCCTCAGCATGCATTCACCAGACCACCAGTAGGACAGGGCTGTCACATTAGCAGAAGGAAGTCCGACAGCGAGCTGCCCTCATGTACAAGGTTAGTGACACACACAGCAGGCAGCAGCCTGGCTTTCGGTGGCCTTGGTTAGCGCAGGAACAGGAGGGTGACGTGGGGTGAGACGTGGGTGGGAGGGAGGAGAGCTCTCTCTCTGCAGCAGCTGCTGGAACTGCACAGCCTGCGCAAGCCAATAAAAATGCCACGTACTTATACACGGCTGGCCGGTGCCTTATCCTCCGGGATCCCCATCGGCCGGGCTGGCTGCCAAGGAGACAGGGGAGGACACCTTTGTGGGGCAGGTGGAGTCTGGGGACACAAAGAGAGTGATCAGCACGCCCTCCCATCCATGCCTCCAGCCACCCAGCGCGCTGCTGCCCTGGCAACGTCCCTCCTCCCTGCACGCTCTCCCCATGGCCTTGGTGCACAGCCGAGATGGCAGCACCCATATCACCTCCCCAGCTGCCAGCTGTGGGGTCTCACAGGCATACCTGGCGGAGGGTGCAGTACCCTGCTGGGAAGGAGAGGCCTTGTCCAGCATCATGATCCCGCTGCTGGGACACAAACCCAGCCCAGGCCAGTCACCTCAAGCCCAGGGCCAAAACAAACACCACAAGAACTACTCACAGCCTGCTGCCAGAGAGCTGCTGTGGGCAGCGGGACAGCCAGAGCCCAGGCCTCCCGGCACCCACACTGACCACTTGATCTTCTGGTACTCCCAAGCCCATGGCTGAGGGCAGAGGAAGCACAGCTAGGGGACCAGGGCCACATCCGCAGCAGGAGGCGGCTGTGCCTCCCTCCTCCTCCTGCCCCACACCAGCCAGGTTCCTGGCAGCCTTCAACCCAGCTGCCAGCCCTGGGCAAGGATTTGAATTTCAAATAAATTATGAAGGCACTTGACAGACCTCAAATGAAGGAGCATTGTTTAAGCAGGGCAGGGCAGGGTGGCCTACCTGCCCCAAACCAGTGTGCAGGCACCAAGCCCTGCTGGTGGGCACAGAAGGAGCAGCGAGCAGCACTGGCCAGGAGTGGGGGGTAGGACTTTCTCCAGACCCTGTGCCATGGGACAGGTCCCTCTCCTGTGTGCAGGGCCAGGAAGGCACACAGGGCCTTGCCAGCAGATCTGCGGCTTAATCCCGCCATCTGTCAGCCTCCATCGGGAGCAAAATCCCCGCAGAAAACAACCCCGCCACATTCGAGCGTGCCCCACGCGATGTTCCCTTGCACAGTGACCTCAGGTCTGTGCAGTAAGAGGCTTAGTGCTGAATCCCAGCCAGGGCAGGATGGTGAGGCATGATGGCGAGGCAGGACAAGATACAGATAACCTGATGGAGAGGGAACTTTCACATGGAGGGGCTGCATGTGACTGCCCTCCGGCCCCAGGGCCTGTCTGTGAGGTCAGATCAGACCCCAGGCAGGTTAAGGTGCTCCTGTCCCGTGGCTTCCCATCTTTCCCATGCTGTTGGGGAGCACCTGGCTGCCAACAGCAACTGAGAGATGGGCCACATTGGCACCCACGTTTCCTGTGGGAGACAAGCTGTGCCAAAATGAGGGGAAAACCCTTTGTAACGAGCCTTTTTGTTAGCTTCTCTGACTTCCTGGGACAGAAAACCAGTGGGACCACGTGACTTTCTGCAAAGCCACAGCGTATTTTGGAGCCTGAGAGGCTCCTGCCCCACAGAGATGAGCTGCAGCCAGCCTCACCCAGAAAGCATGATCTGCCTGCAGGCAGGGCTGAGCAGGCGGCCCAGGCTGTCTAGAACACTGGGGACCAGAGGAGGTCCTCTGGGTTAGCAGGACACACTTGTCACAGTGTGACAAGTAGGACAAAGCTCAGAGCTCACTACAGATCAGCTCTTTCAGGCACCAACCCCCCACATTGTGGGCAGGAGGAGAACACTGCTGGATGCAACACGTGCGTCTGACGTGGAGCGGGGGACTCCATCCCCTCTACCCGCCTGGTGCAGCCTTGTCACATGTGCTGGTGCAGTTTCACCACCTACTTAACGTCCTGATGCGGAGGAGGGAAAAGCATTCACAGCTCCCAGAGAGACTGCAGCTGCTGCCATGCCCGCAACTTTCAACAGAAACACGAGGAAAGGGGACTGTGCTTTTGCAATACAGGAGAGCCGGACTGGGGAAAGTTCCCGGGCTCAAGATCACCAAAACAGAGGCACTTATTCCTCCAGAGCCAGGTGCCAGCTCCAGAACTAGCAGGACAGGTTTTGGTATTTCCACACCCTGTCCATGACCCCAAGCAGGCCCTGCATCTAAGCCCTACATCCAGAAGGCTCTGGCAGAAGCACCTCACCTCCTACCAGCCCCCCAGGCTCTCCTGAGAAGGATGGTTTGTGGTCCCAAGGAATCTGAGCCCTAAATCTGCTTCTGAGCTCAGTACTCTGTTATGCGAGCAAGCAAGCGTGTGGCTGAGAGCAACTCTCACGCTTCAGCTCACGGAGTCACCTGGGAAAAAGAAGCCAGAGCTGCAAGGAGAGCAGAGTTGGAAGTTATCCTCAGAGGCTCTGCCAAGTCTTCAGAGAGACTGTCTGTCTGCTCCCTGGGCATGGCAGCACGACGACAGAAAGAAATCCCACGCTGCAGTCCCATCTGCCTGCCAGGGCTCAGGATGCATTTCTAAGAGCATCTCCGCTTGCCCAGAACCTGGTCTTGCCCTCTGAGCACCTGCTGTTCCCACAGCCCAGAAGGACCCTAGCAACCACACAGCCCCAAATTCTCCCTCCTGCACCACCTGCAGCTCCAAATGCTGCCTTCCTACAAAGACCTGCATTGCCCCCCAGCTCCTCTTTCGTCCTTCCCTCTTCCCATAATTTCATCATCAGGAATAGAGAGGATCGCTGTTCTTTGTCTCAGCCCTTTGCTGAGGTGACACATCCCTGGAAAGGACACTCCAGCTATGAATCAGATGAGAAGTTCTGCCCCGTTCTCCAGCTCTACCTCCAGCAGGCAGCTGGTGCACACCCTGATGTCGGACAGGAGAGGGAGAAGAGCCAGGAGGGATAGAGCCGTGAGGATCCAGTCTCTGCCAGCAATGCAGCAACGCATCCTGCAGACACAGGTGGCTTCAGCTGGAGCAGCTGGGGCTCTCAAGGGGCTGCTAGCCAGATCTAGCCCTCTGTCTGCCCTCTGCCACCTGCAAGTGGAGCAGAGCATGAGGCTGGCAGAGCTGAGAGCGAGAGGTTTGCCAGCCAGATCCAAATCTGCATGTGTGGAGGAGGAGGAGGAGGCATCCTCTTGATTGCTCAACAGCGAGCTGGCAGCGAGGTGCTTTGTGAAAAAGCCTGTCCCGAGGTAAGCTTTGCTCAGGCTCTGACAGCATGCTGATTTTACAGCTCAAGATCTTCACTGCTGCCACAGTTGCCTGCTTTGCCCTTGAAGCGTCTGGAATTTACCCCATAGCACAGCCTACATACCACCCCTGTGTGAGGGCAAAGTAGATCCTCAGCCCTGTGTCCAGCTCTTGGGTTTGGGCCAGTTGGGCAAAGGAATGACGAGTTCAAGGGGACACAGTGGTGCCACCAGCATGGCGCTCAGGGGAAGGCTGGGCAGCAGCCAGTGCTCCCACAGGTGCTTCTCCCCTGGCTCTCACATGTCGTCAGCATCGAGCAGAAAGACGAGCGTCGTCCCAGAGAGGTGTAGGCGGGCGCTCAGCTCCGTTTCTCGAGTGCCGTTTACCCACATGCTGTGCCACCCACAGACCTTCCCAGGGCAATGACACGCAGCCCCCCAGGCTGGGTGCAGGCTCACCAGGGCTTTCAGCCACCATCCCATGCTCTCCAGGCTGTGCTGGCATGGCCTTGCCACATCAGACTCACTATCACATATAAGTACCCAGTGGAGGGGATGTCGTAAAGAACTCTGAGACCCACTAGGAGACACACCAGCAGCTCACTGCTCTGGCAATGGGAACTGCAGGAGGAGGGCTGTGTCCCCAGTACAGTACTTCCTTCCCAGCTGGAAGGGGTAAACCACGCTGTTCACTTACACCACAAGAAACAGGGCACCTAGGAAGGAAATTTAATCCCAACCACCTATTATCTGATTGGCTCCAATCTCTTTATCAGCCCAATTAGAAGAATTACCCATCTGTGGCCCGGATGCACATATTGTGCACTTGTCTCTGTCCGCTCTGGAGCCAATTACTTCACCCTCCTTTAAGGCAATTATCAGGTACAGAAATAAGTCTGCTTGCAAAACACAGCAGGCCAATGTGCTACAAGCAGAACCTGAGGTCTCATCTCCTATTGTTTAAAAACCCCTCAGGATTCACCTGCAGTGAGATGTCCACGATGCACTGGGTGCCAACCTAGGGACAGACAGGTACAACAGGGGTCCAACAGGACAAGCAGTGTCCAGTACTGGTGCAGTCTCCTGTTTCTTGAGTCTGCCACTCATTGGGCTGCACACAGCAAGCTGTGCCTTCTGCTGTTATGGCCTGAGCAAGCCGCAGTCTTGACAGAATGTGCAGGCAAGGCTGAGTGGCATGTGCCCAGCTTAGGAAATCTCTCCTTGCAGCTGGGGCTCCCCAGAGCAAGGCTTCGTCTCCCAGTGCAAAGTTTCTTCTCCACTTACTTTGGCCAAACGCACTCTGGCTAAACTCCAAAATCCAAGGGGGTGCAAATTTCTTTGCAGCAATCACTGTTAAAAAGAATTTCGGGGATAAAGACTGAGTGTACTTCTCCAAAACAAAGGAGAATAAGCACTTAACCCTGCAATTCTTTCTAGTGAACTGGAACTCAGAGCTACATTCTGCTCCTCCGTTCGGGTGGGCACAAATTAAGCAGCTCTCAGCAGCCCACAGCCAATCCTCCTCCACATCTTCAGCATGCTCTCTCTACTCAGAGGTGTGCGTGGGGACTTCTCCCTCCCTCATGCCCCTTAAAAATATATTCTTACACCCCTACAGCTTTTCACAGCTCTGAAAGATGGATTTGTCACCCAGGCAGAACCACGTTCCTGTGAGAGGAAGCAGAGGAAGAAAAGTATCCAAACACCAAACATTGTGAAGGGCATCTCGAGCCATGCTGCAAAATGTGCTGCACGGGGCCAGGTCTGCATTTCCTGCACTGCATGCACCTGCACTGCACAAACCCTCTGCAAAAGGAGAAAATGCTTTCTGTAAGCTCCACCGTGCTCTGCAATAACGGCTTACACAAGGAAGCAGGACCCTCCAGGGGCCAGAAACACCCAATAATATGAGGGAAAGGACAGAGACTGTAAGAAGCTCCACATGGCCACTGCCGCCAGCTGTGAAACCAGAGCAGAGGAGAGCAGTTCTTGCACTGGGTGGAGCGACCTTGCAAGCCCTTCGCTCCCAGCTCCTGTATGACTTCGCAGGGTGTGCTGTGGGGGCTGAAAGTGGGGCCCTTCCCCTCTATTTAGCACTAGTGAAACCACACTGGGAGCCCTGCGTACTGCCTCGTCCCACCTGTACAAGAAGGATGCTTTATAAGCTCATGATCAGCAGAGTGACACCAGGAAGGATGAGGCACTTTGGGCAGACAGTCCCCCCAAGAGTCCCCTTCAGAACTGATCTATCCTCATTTTTACACATCCCTCGATGGTGTAGACACCTCTTGGCTTACATGGGTTGAGCATCCCAAAAATCAAGCAAATGCCATGATTCTGGAGGACACTCAGTAAGGGTAAGAGAGCAAGCCCAGAGTGTGGTCCTCGGGCTCCTTGGGAGCAGCGCAGAGCTTGCACAGCCCCAGTGCTGACAGCCTGCTGAAATCGCAGCTGAAGCGTGAGGTGTGAGCATGGGGATGGGGACATGTGGTGCTGGGCACGTGGAAACAAACCTTCAGACATGGGATTCTGACTTCTATGGGGAGAAGCTGGGGTCAGCGAGGCAGTGAGAGCCAACTTCCAATTATCCGTGCCAGTGGTTCAAAAGGAGGAGAACGCAATCCCATCTTCCTCTATCAGCACGCCACGTCCCTCTGGCACCTCATCTCAGCTGACTGCATGTTTTTTGTAAGTGGGGTCAACATCCTCTCCAGTGCCCGGTGCCAGCACTGCGGGTCGAGGCCGGGGCTGACAGCCGGTGGGCCGGGGGAGGCTGCCTGGCAGCACCCCGTCCTCTAGGTGAGCACCGTGTCTGATGCTCCAGGCGGCTCGACGGACGTCCCACGGCACGGCCCCCTGCCACCGGCACACGACGGGCTAGAAAAAGCCGGACCGACGGCGGACAGACCCGGCAGCGGGCCCTGCGGTGGGCAGCGCGGCTCCGCCGCTCCGATCGCGGACGCTGCCCGCAGTCCCCCCGCACCGCGCAGGCCCCGGGACGCGGCGGGAGAAGCGCGGAGCCGCGTCCCGGCCGCTGCTCACCTGCGCCCGAAGAGCCTGAGGCCGGTGAAGCGCTTGTTGCTGTGCCGGCGGCCCGGCGGCGGCGGCCCCCGCTCGGGATCGGCTCCGCCCGACGGCCCGGAGGCGGCGGCGGCGGAGGAAGAGGAGGACGAGGACGAGGACGAGGGCGAGCCGCCGGGCGGCGGAGGCTCTGCCGCCTCCATGGCCGGGCTGGGGGCTCGACGCCGCCGCTACCGGCTCGCCGCCCCGCGCTTCGGCTCCATGCGAGGGGAGGGACCGAGGGGGACGGGCGGGAGGCGGCGCGGGCGCCCGCCCCCCCGAGCCCGGCGGCCGGGCAGGAAGTGCGGCCGCGCACCGGCGGGCCCGGAGGCCGAACCGGCCCGATAGCGCCTCCTGCCGCCGTCCGGGCGCCGCGCGCCGGGCACCTGCTGCCCCCCGCCCTGCTCGCGTCGCGGGCTCGCGGACTGCCGCCCTGGGACAGGGCTGCTATCACCACCGGGGGCTGCAGCGAGGGGACGGAGCCTCGGTGTCACCTAGCCCTGGTGTCACCAACCTCCAGCATCACCAGCTCCCAGTGTCACTGAGCCTCGGTGTCACCAAGTCCCGGTGTCACCAACCTCCAGTGTCACCGAGTCCCAGACTGACTGAGTCCCAGTGTCACTGGATGTGGGTGCCCCAGCCAGGCCCCAGCAGCCATGGCCCTGTGCTGACGGCTCAGGAAGCCGAGTGTCAGCCCCGCTGCCGCCCCCGCACTCAGGAAGAGGCTCGGCGACAGCGGCGGGGCCTCCCTCGTCCTCCCATTGTTCGCCCTGGCACTGGTGCTGCGCCTCACGGCCCGGCTGCGTCACTGCCGCCCTGCAGCTCCTCGGAGCGATGGGAGCATAGCAGCCTTCTTTGCATGGCAAATGAGCCAGGCACGAGCGTCACCTTGCAAAGGGTGCAGGTCCACCCCTGCACCTGGCCCTGGGGGCAGCCACACGCATGGTTCCCGTGTGCTCCTCAAGTCGGTGCCCTGATGGGTGCAGATGGGGGCTTCCAGCTGCCGGCCCAGGGGGAATCCTACGTGCTCCTCAGCAGTGCGACCCTCCAGCATCCCAAATGGTGAGGCCGTGCACACCCCGCGGCACTGGGATAGATGAGGGAACTGCGGGCGAGGAGCTGGGAAAGCACAGGAAACTTTGGAGGAGCCTTCCCCCCATCCCGCAGCGCAACGGGGGCCACCGGCGCTCAGCCCCAGCACAGCGCAGCACCCGCCCCAGCGGTACCTCATGACTGCGCTCCCCGCGGGGCTCTGGGGGACATCCCATGAGCGGTGCCGCCACATCTGCCGCAGCACAGGCGGGTGCTGCTCAGCCAGCCTGGGGCTCGTGCTCGCTCTTCCTTCCCCAGCGGCCGCTTTCCGGAGTCATCCCAAGGGCAGGGCCTGGCAGGGCTCTGCGGCCGGTGGTGGTGGCGTGGGCCCTGCTTTGTTTGCACCCTCCACCTGGTTCCTCTCTCCACACTTCCTGGAAGTGCGAGGGCGGCTGTCATTGCGGCCAGCGCCGCCGCGCTCTTCCTCCCACAGCCTGTGGCCTGGGCCAGCTCTCCTCACGTGGCCTGGGCTGGCTATCAGGTCGCAGTGTGCTTGTCCCGTGCTGGGCTCTGTGGAGGGCCCTGGAGAAGCATCTGAGTAAAGCATGAGCACCGGGAGGTGATGGCTTCGTCACCGCTGTGTGCATGAGGGCAGCTCAGTGTGCCGTATTCTGCTGTGGGCATTTTTCTGTCAAGTTTCACACCCTGCCCTGCAGCACCCAGCCTGGTGTTCCTCCCCATGCCACATGCTCCCAAGTCTCATGCTGTCCCAGAGTGCTCAGAAAGGCCCAGCAAGCAAGTCCTTCTCTCTGTGTGAAACTGCAGGGGTCCCACACAAAATCCAAAGGATTATCCACTTGACTCCCCCACCCCCCCACCAAGGCCTGGGTCGAGCTACCCAAGCCATACATGGTGCCAGTCACCTCTTCCAAGCTGTGCGGGGACACAGAGACGTCTCTGCTGGCAGAGCAGGTGGGGATGGATGGCAATTCAGGGATGCTGCTCGGCACTGTCTGGCTAATGCAATTAGTGGGGCAGCAGGTAGGAGCCAGGCTGGCTGCCCTACTGCTGCTCCCCTAGCACAGCTCAGGCTCTCTCCCAGCTCCTGCGCTGCCCAACTGAGATGGGAGGGCTGCACCCCTCTGCCCCTGGGGCACGCAGAGATCCCCATTCCTGGTGTCCCGGTGCAGTGGCTGGAACAAGCCCACCCTCCTCTCCCTTCTGCTCTGCTGTGGTGACCCAGCATGTCTTCCTTTGCTATTTCAACAAAAAAGCCCCTTTGCTCCACTCTGGGTTATACTTAGCTCAGCACGGAACAGCGTGTGAGATACTCAGCTCATCCTACCTACTGTCCGCATCCTATCTGTCACCCGGGGACTATGCCGAGCAGCTGGGCCCCCAGAACCCCATGGCAACATGGACAGACAGAGGGCTCGGGAGTCGCTCTTCTGACTACTACCGTGTCCTTCAGGCGCTGCTGCCCCGTGGGGGTGGCTGGAGCAGAACTGCGAGCGCAGGAGGGGAGGTCCGGCTCCCAGCATGTCCTTTGTCATGCATGCAAGCCCTGAGCAACAAGCACTCCTACAATGTGGTTTCCTCTCTTGGTGAACACCCCTGCGAGCTGTGCTACCGCTACCGGGAGTGGCTGTGCTAACAGAAGGTCACTGCTGCAAGTCTCAGTCCAAAAGCAGGCAAGAAGGCATCCAAGATGTGCGAATGCCGCATGCTAGTGCCCAGCTCAAGGGTGCTGCTGGAAATCATCCTAGCCCAAAGATCCCCGGCAGCACTGGTGCTGTGCCACTGCTCGGCGCACTGCTCCTGCGCTGCTGCGGCACAGGAGCTAATGTGACATGAGGCACACTCCTTGGCTGAGCAGAGCAGGGAGAGGCACAAAGGCCCAGCACTTGCTCAGGGTCTGCTGTGGTGCAGGGTAGCAGAGGCCCTCCTAGCACTGTGGGGGCATCTCCCTGCAAGGAAAGTGTCCCAGAATCTGCAGAGCTGCTGCCCAAGCCAGCATCATTAATAAGCCTGGCATGGAACTGCTACTCAAAGCCCTAAATATAACCTGAGCAATGAGATCAATCCGCCCGCCCGAGGCGCCTCCGTACACCACGGCAGCTATTTATGGAAAGAGCTTTATTTCCATAGGCTTCATATCATTTCTGCTCATTTCAAAGTCTTTATATAGCGGCTCCTGCTGCCTGCCCCTTCTGATGACTAATGAGCCACAGCAGGAGTGGGCTGCTTGGAAGCAGGAGCACCACGGCCTCCACCTCTGTGTGACATTGAGGACTCTGGTGATGGGCAACAGCCCATGGCAGAGGGCCTCCAAACTCTGAACTGGGGCTCGGGAAGTGCCTCTGTGGGGGTTTCTATGGGACTCCTTTCCAGATCCTCCCAGCTCCTGGGCATGCATGGAGCAGAGAGCAGGATGTGAACATTCCCCTGTGATATCGGACAGCTCTGGAGAGAATTCAGGCTGATCAAATTAGGCTGCAATATGCTCCCTTCCTCCCCGGTGAAGGCTGGGTAATTGCAGCTGGCTAATCCACTCAATGCACACATCTGAAGAAAGACAGCTAAGGGAAGAAAAGCCTGCTCCGCTCCCACACTTGGTGTAGCTATCCCTCATCTCAGTGGTGGAGGCAGCCCTCTGCTCTACAGCCCCTGGGCCAGGCTGTGCCAGGAGCACTGCCATGGCCCCAGCTCGTAGCCAGATGCTAATTCAGGTGGGACACTGCCACCCAGCCCCTACTTGTCACCCACTGCAAGAGTAATGAATGCTCGGGATGAGTCAGCCCAGGGCCCTCCTGCTCTGCAAGCACTAATTCGGTTTCCCATTAGTTCCCATTACCGCAGGATTAGAGAGCAATTTGGTCCTAGTTTGCTTCACTGCCCTCGCAAAGGGGGAGAAGGGCCGCTGCATGCATGGGCACTGAGCTGAGAGGTGAGCGACTATGCCCCAGGTGTAGGTAATCTTCCCTGGGGCAGAGCTACACAACAGTGTCTCGAATCCCCACATCTGGCATTCCAAGTGCTGCAGGACACAGTGTTATGCAGTGGTTTGCTGGGCTCCATGACACCAGCAGAGGAGCCCAGAGCCAGAACAGATGTTTCTGCTGCAGCAGCCAGCCACAGAGGCTTTCCGGCCTCTGCTCCTTAACTGAGCATCACTGTTACTTCTCCCTGCTGGGAGCTCCCTGTTTTTCCACTCAAGGACAAGGCTGTGGGAAAGAGTGCAGGGACGAGCAGCACCCAGCTTTGGGAATGGAGTTTGGGCATGACCCCCATGACAACCCTGACAGATGAAAGAGTCATCCGTTACACCCAGCCCAGGCCCCACAGCACCCCTGAGCACAGCCCCAGGCTCCTACCTGTAGGACACCTGCTTCCTGATGGCCAAGTGCAGGAACTGCTCTTCCACCTCCACCGCTGCCGCTGCCCCTCTCACCTTGTCCCACACTGGCTCTGCAACACGGAGGCCCAAGCTTTGCTCTCGCCCAGCGCTCTCCACATCCGTAGATCCTGGGATGATCCCCATGGCTCCCGGAGCTCCCTCGCTGTCCCCGCTACCCGGGGTGAGCTCTCTCCAGCTGGGCCCCTCGGCCATGTGGAGTAAAGTGCTGATCCCGGCTGGGTCGCGCTCTGCTTGGCTGCCCGTGGGCCTCGGGAGGATGTTGGAAGGGCTCTGCTCCTCAGGGAGCACAATCGCAGGGAAAGCAGTGGAGCAGCAGCCCAACTTTCTGCAGTGCTGTCTATCGGCCTCTCGGCACCAGTTTGCAGTGCTCAGGCACCGCGGCTCAGCCTCTGTCTGCCTCCGCTGCCCTGACACGGCGGAGAGGAGGAACAGCAGATAGAGACTTGCAGACGTCAGTGCAAGGAGGTGCAGGAAAAGAGGGCTGAGGAGAGAGCGTGTTGGGGCCAAGGAAGGAGCCTGAAGTGCCAGGGCCCGGCACGTCTCCTACCGTCCCCCGCCACAGCAGCACAGGCAGGCAGGCAGGTGCCTGTGCACCGATCCTGCAGCAGCACTCAAAAGACAAAGCAGAAAGCGAGCGTGAGCGTGTGCGTGGGGAGGGGGGCTGCGGGGAGCGCAGTGTCACCTTAGAGACACTTGAAACTGGCACTTAACCCTTTGGAGGCCGGGAGGCAGAGGAGCGTGGAGGCATCCCCGCCCTGGTCTCTCACAGCTGAGGCTGCTTGCCCTATGCAGTTGTATGCAGCAGACACCCCAAAACCTGCACAGCAGCCCCAGCAGGGCAAAGGACCTTCAGCTCTGGGTCCCTGTTCCACAGGATGAGATCTGCCTGGGGCAGGGCTCCCCAGCTTTGAGAACGGATACCCAGCAGAAGAACTGCATCATCTGTCTGGGCTGGGCTGGGGCTGTGCTCGGTGGCCCCGGTCCCAGACATGTCAGCTGGGCTGAGGGACCCTGCAGAGCTCCTGCATGTGCCTGGCACCTTGCTTTCGATTTGCTCTGCCCCAGATTTATCACATGCTGAACCTCAACCTGCTGTGCATGGGGAATGGGTGTTGAGAGTCTGTAGCAGTTGCCACCCAGCCCAGAGGACCTGTGTGCCTCTCAGACCCACGGTGCAGCCCCATCCTCCGCCCCAGCTGCTCTCTCGTGCAGTCGTGACTTGCGGGGAGCCCATTCCCTCCTGCAGCGTGACTCACTCCCTCCAGCCTCCACAGGGGCTTTGTTCCCCTCTGCAGCTGCTAGATGGGGGCTGGCCCTCCCACAGGAACCTGGGTGAGTTTGGTGCCTCCTGCTTGCAGGCTGAGTGGCCCCTGCACGGGTGATAGCAAGGTGCAGAGAGCTCTGCACCTCTGATGGGCGATTTCATCAGGCATAAGACAGAGAGCTCCAGCAGGTAAGAAAACCCACATGGAACAAGGTGCCAGCTCTGACGCAGTTAAAGGACACTCAGCCTGAGGCTGTGAGAAGGCTTGATCACCCTCTTCCCCCCAAAGGCACCCAAAGCTCCTTGCCAAGGATCAGGAACGAAGCCTGCATATTTCACAATGGATCTGTACAAGAAGTACAATCAGGTACAGCCCCAAGCAGTGACACCCAGAGGGAACAAGCTGCACCTGGAAAGTGGGAATGTTCTACCAAGAGCTCCAATAGCATATGTCCTATTGTAAGGCATCAGTGTTCCCATCAACCGCTAGTGGCCTGCTCTCCAGCGGTGAGCTGCAAAGGCAATTGTGGTTTTTTTCCAAGTTGGCCTGGTAACAGAGAATGGCTGCGAATAACTCATCTCTGCAAAATGAAGACTGTGTTCCGTCAGTACTCTTTTGTGCAGGGCTTGTACGTGTCAGCAGTACACGGGCTCATCAGCAACATGATCCCAGATGGGAAAGAGCCTGTC
Source organism: Phasianus colchicus (assembly GCF_987193195.1). Taxonomy (NCBI): domain Eukaryota; kingdom Metazoa; phylum Chordata; class Aves; order Galliformes; family Phasianidae; genus Phasianus; species Phasianus colchicus. The sequence continues at coordinate 24,751,862 of NC_143440.1, forward strand.
CTGGCATGGTAGAAGGGGGCTGTGGATGTCTGGAGCGCACTGAGTGTAACTGAGCAAGGCTGAAGGTGACTTCAAAGAAGGTGCCTTCTCGCTTTGCTAATTCCCTCGTTCTGCTCTAATTTCTTGCTGTAGCCAAACTGGGAGGTGTGATTAGCTGGCTGCATTTTGGGAGGCACGGCAAGGATCAGAAGATCCTAATGTGCCTATTCTGATGGGCTCAGAATGCTATCCAGCAAACTGCAGAATAGAGAGGATTAGATGAAAGGAGATTTGATGGAAGGAGCTCTGCTTTCTCCAACTGTGTCAGTGTTAAAAGGGTCAGTGCTGGAGAAATTGTCCTCTTAGGAGCTTTGTTCAAGCATCTCCAAAGTCCAGATAACTCCTGCCTGGGCCATTGGTGGTCATTTCAATGTCCAAATCCTAACAAACCCACCAGGAGGTCTCTAGAATAAAACTTAATTTCCTACACCCCCTGTTGTCATGAGATTCACACCAGTTTTCACAGATGTAAATAGACTATCAGAGGTGCAGATCAACAGGCCATCGAGTCCCAAGTTACTGACCTAAAACATGCAAGTTTGCTTCTAGTCCATACCCTGAGTGTGAGCTCCCAGCACTGAACCAATCCCACATGCAGACAATAAATGGGACATCTGGTGAGCACAAGGTCAGAAGCTGTGACAACCATGCTGGAATGAAGGGATCCGCCAACCCAGGATTGATGCTGCATCTTTTTATTTTATTTTTATTTTGCTTGTCTAAGCAAATGCAGAGCAAGTGATAGAAGAAAGAGAAAAGATGGCTTGAAAAAAAAACACAAGTAAACAAGACAAAACGAAACAAAAAACAGGAGTGAAGAGGCAGCTACTGGAGTATAAGGAGAAAGTGAGCTGCTAACAAGAAAGGAGTTCATAGGTGCTAAGCCCGCACTAATTCTTAATAAAATACAATACTGAAAATAGGATCTGAGAGTCTCCAAAATACAATATCTTAAGGGATCGGCAATAATACAAAATAAGGTTCATTATGTACAAACGAGTTCTGCTCTTGGTCTCTGTACAACGGTGGGAGTGGGAGGCATGGGGACACGCACAGTGGAGGTGCTGGGGTGGAGGAGGGTGTGCTTGGACCCGGCAGTGGTTCTCTGTGCTGCGGTAGAGGCAGAGGATCGGGAGCACTCTGGTAACTGATGAGAAGCAGATCCTGTGTGAACCTTGAGAAGAGCTGTGCTGAAGGCCTTCTTCCTTCTCACCCCACTGGCCAAGCATGTGTGGTTGCAGCTAGATGTGTCCAAATTTGTCCTAAGTGGCTTCTGAGGCAAAAGCAGTTTTCAAAAGAGGGGATAGAGAGAGAGATGTGAGGGCCATTCTCTCAGTTCTTCCAGTTCTTGAGCAGGGGGTGAGACTGGTGGAGAGGTTGGGGCAGCATGGTCTGAGTGCAGGGCACTTAAAGCAAAACAAGCTTCAAGGTTGTCTGCTGTAAGATCTAGTGGAGCACACAGAGACTCCTATATGCAGTTTGCTGGGTCCCAGATCTCAGAAATTCAAGTCCCACATTATCCTTCTAGCAAAGGACAGCTGAGGGTACAGTGAGGAGACACTTGGGCCTTTCAGCAGGGAAAGGGAGGAAAAAAGGTGAGAAGTGCATGTTTGGATGCTAAAGAGAATGGAACAAGTTTGAGATGAAATAATTTCAGCACTGTAGCAGAAATGCTAAGTCACTTGAACCAGTGATTGAGCACCTGGTGGGAAGGCAGGGCCAACCCAGCTGCATGCAATGCTCCTGAGTGGCTGGAAGGGGTGGAGCCAGGATCCACCCCTTCCCAGACCTCATTTAAGGGTTGGCAGTGGAGGTGAGGGTATCTTGATAGAGTTTCCTGACTACTGAAGGCTTTTCAAAGTTAGGCTGTGGGGTTTTTTGTTTTCTTTTTGTTTGCTTGTCTGTTTTTTCCTATCCCCTTCATTACTGCAGCTGCTGCATTTTGGTTTTTTCTCATTTGTTGTAGCCAAAGACTTTACTATGCTATATTGTGATACCTTCCATCACATTATAGTGTTACAAGCACTAAACTTGGAAAGTCTGGCCTGATAGGTGGTATGGGAAGAGGCTGCTATCTTTGGTGCCAGCACTTAGCAGGAAGAGGTCTAAAACAGGCTTTGGTGACTCTGGCCAATTCAAGCATGCTACCACTTTCTTGGAAGAAGTTATGGTCTCCAGAGATGCCAGCATTTCCTCAGTGGTATTCACAATGCTACTGGGCACTAGTAGTGACATCAGGATGTGAGGGGATTTATGGCTCTATAGTAGCCCTTCTTTAGGTTGCAGAGTTCTTTCTTCTTCGTGGTTCTTAGGAAGATTCCATTTGGCATGAGGCAGAATTGGGGATGGAGAGCTGTGATAGGGTCGTGGAAGTGGATTTCTCTCTCTCAAAGCAGGGGGTTGTGTAGAATGGGGAGTGGGAAAGCACTGATCTGATTAGTACCACACTGTAGGGCCCAAGCTGGGAACCAAAAGGAAAAAAAAAAACACCTCTGCCAAAGCAAAGGTGCTGGGGGTGGAGAGAACTGGGCTGTGGGGAAAAACTTCTCCCTGTTTTAGAGTTCTGGTTGCCCAGAAGCTGCCAGTTAATTTTCATGGTGGTTTATCTTGGTTTGGGATCTGTCTCCCCCACTCCGTTTGTGTGCAGATCTTTGCAGATAGTTGGCGTGGAAGTTATGTAGGCACATCCATTAAGAGAAAACTAGAGCAAGGAAGAGCTAGGTTTTCTCTTGATGGAGGCAGAAGCATATTAACAGATGGAGAGGAAGGAATGAGCTCAAACTCTCCAGAGTCAACTCTCCAGTCCCAGCATCATCCACTTCAAAGTCCCTTAGGCAGAGCAGTAAAACTCTCTCTTTCACGTGCATCTGATGTAGTCAAGGGGTACACGCCCAGGGACTGCCCCCATGGAGGCTTTGGGGAGTGAGCTGAACAGTTTGAGGGCCTACTCTTGACCTCCCTCCATTCCATGGTGAGCCCACACCCATAGGGTAGTGCTCATTCAAGCAGGAGATAAGGCCAGGAGAAGAAGGCGTCTCAGGACTTCGTCAGACGTTTATTACTGGTTCTGGTAGTCCTGTGACTCCTCTCAAAGGAATCAGTACCAAAGGGGGGCTGTGGGAATGGGAAGGAGCTGAACTCAAGGCCAGTTTAAGAGTGTCTGAATGCAGTGTCCTCTCTCACCAAGTCCCCTCAGTTGGTCAGTGAGGAGGGAATCCTGCGATCAGACAGATGAGGCCTTGAGGTCCAGCAGCTGCTACAAGTATTCAGCTGTCTCACTGGAGCTTGTTTCCCTGAAGGAGGAAAAAAAAAAGACAAAGGCATCAGTGAAGGCTTTTTGCAGTTTCCTAGGCAAATTCACCTCTCTGCCCAGCTGTTATGCTCTAACAAGGACGGAGGTCTTCCCTGGGCCACTGAATGAACAGTGAAGCTGGGACCACCTGCATCATCCCACCCTGCTCATGTTCCGAGCAGTGGGACACTGATTACAGAGTTCCAAATTTTTGCTCTTGAAAACAAACTTGGTCTTATGCTCTCTGCCAGCATTGGCCTCCTGCAGCTGCTTGTCTAATTGCTTGCCCCAGGAAGCTTGGTTGCTCTAAGCTTGCAGAGTGAAGGGGAAGTGCTTGCTTGTCCCTCCCAGGTGTCATGCTGTGGTTTGGGGCTCCGACTGTGGTCCCCACCTGCTTACCTCTCATGAAATTGCTCTTTGAGGTGGGTTAGAGTTGGGTCAGTTTGGTTCTGGTCAGGATTCTCCAGATGGGACTTGCTCATATATTTGGCTGTCTCATGTGTCATCGCCAGATGAGGCCTTGGCTCGTCAGACTGCCCTTTTTCAACCTCCCACCCCTCAGGATGGTCCATGGTTAGGAAGGAGCTATAGCTCTCTTCTAAGGAGCCAGCACCCTCATCATAGAACAAGAGGCTCCGTGACTGAACTGGAAACAAAGAGAGCATGGGTTAATAATGTGGTTAAGGTCTGTCACAAAGGGTCATGGTGTTGGTTAGCACATACCCACCCAGCTATGGCCTTGTCCTGCTCTGAAAAATACCCCATTCCTGTGAGCTTCACAAGGCAAATGCTACCTGGGACACACCACCTCTCCAGAAGACAATCTGACCTGTGCCTTTTTCCTCATATTACAGCCTTTCCTATTTGGGAGAATGACTAGATGAAAATGAACACAGGCCCAAACAGTGTGCTGCTATCATACCACTGACAGGTCAGGAATCCCACCAAGCAAGATCCAATGAGGTAGGCTCTGGAGGGTCAGTGCTACCCCTGAAACAGATGTGGCAGGAGAAAAGTTGGAAATGATTTGATGGGATTAAAGGGAGGTACCACATTAGACTCACTCTTACTAGTTGTGTAAATATCTGGCGCTGGTGTTGCTTTCACTGTCTGTGATGCTGTAGAGAACTCTGGGAGACAGGGCATCAGAGATCCCAGGATGAGAACGAAGCAGAGCACCAGCACCTAGTGAGGAGATATTAACATGCAGTCAGTGCCACTAACAACAATGAATCCCCCTCTCAGCACACGGGCACATCTGTATGAGAACATGTATTCAGGCTGGCTATGGGGTCACTGCAGTCCCCCAGGGGGGGGCTCTGCTCTGCTAATCTCTACTGGAAATCTAAGAAGCGGCACTCAGAAGCTTCCTTGTGTTGCTCTTTTTCTGAAGTATTTATAGTTCCATGGTGAGAACTTGCCTTTCCAGTTGGTGAGAGATGCTCACAGCTAGGGAACAATTTGGGAAGAAAGGATGCACAAGGGAAGAGATGATGTTTGCCTTGATCACAAGGGAACCTGGCCATTAGCACAGTAGGAGCTGCAGTGGGCTGCAAGTAAACAAGCTCATTGGGAGACATTTATAAGATACCACAGCAGATAACAAAGGGAAGCAAGTTACTCTCCATACGAGGACAGAAGTGGCAGTAGAACTGCAGCAGCCCAACTTCTGATGATATGGGCAGAATCCAAGGAAGGAGATCAACTTATGCTTGGCATGCACATATTCTAGGCCATGTGTCTTCTGGCTGTGGGCAGAATAACCAGAGCTACTGGACAGCAATAAAAGTAGAGAGGCAGATGAAACCCTGGAAATTCCCCTCTGGTAGTTTTGCACTTGTCTGTAAGTTCTGTCATGATGGAAAGGGACTCCATTTAATTAAGGGAACTAACAGTACAGAGCACATGGGAAGTTATATAGAGCCAAATCCTTTTTACCTGAATTCCAACACGAATATTACCTGAGCACTATGGATACCCACATTAATATACCACCCACAGGGTAGTATATTAATAGCTGCCTCGAGTGTAGTGATCAGCTTGAGCAAATCCACAGAGGCAGTGCATCTGCTGATGATTTCTACAGCATGTATACAAATCAGCTAAGTGTCTCCCATGGGAACACATGTTGGGACAGTTGGCAAACTCTTGACTGCTTTTTGGAATAGCCAAGTATTTTGGAATAGCCATGTAACACACAGAAGCTGGAACTTAATGTTAATCCGGACCACTAGTGGATTCCAAAATATGCAGAAGATCAAATGATACCATACCATGAAAAGGGAAGTTTAGTTCTCCAGACTTTCCATGACTGACTTTGAAGGAAACCAGCTATGGACAACATAGTTGCTGGACATATCATATTGGGAATGCAAGGCATTTAGACTCCTTATTCCACAAAAACAAGGCTTTTTTATAAAAAAAAAGAAGCCCTCTGAATAGATACCGCTTGGATTTATCACAGCCAACCTTAAAGTATTCATAAAAGGGAGCTAGCCCTGTGAAGACTCTGTTTCTCTTCTAAAATAAAACAAGATTTATGTCAGGGAGAGAGCAGTATACTCAACAACTTGCTTTAACAAGGCATTCAGATGAGGCTTTGCAAAACAGCATTGTTTCAGTCTTTTGTTTCAGTTTAACTCTGTTTTCTGATTCAGTTCTAATTCAAGTTCTAAAATATTTCATACCAATAACTGTTGGTTTGAGTCTCAGTACCATTCATGTCCCTGATTTTGAATACCTCACCATTCTGACCTCTTAAAAATGAGGAAAACTAGGCTAGAGGAAACTACTACAAAATCAGTTGAAAAGATGGATGAAAAACTTGTTTATAAAAGTGTCTTCAGAAGTAGTTGGCAAATAGTTCATTGTTAAGCTGGGAGAACATAGAAGATATGTAGCAAAGATATCTGCTGTGGCTCTGTCAAGATACAACATTTTAAAGCTTGACTTGGATGTCAGACAGTATCAAATCTACAGGTGGGAGAGACCACAAGCAGACTAGCTTTTGGTCAGCATTCAGATTCGGAGCGATCTTGACCACTGGGGAGAAATGTTTGAAGAGAACAGCAGGGAGATGCATGCAAACGCTGAGACCAGCGAGGTGGTAGGAGTGATTAGCAGAAGAAACAGCACCAGTGAGCAGGCAGCTGTTCTGCAGAAGCGGGTCTGGGAGTGAAGATGAAGCACAAGGTGGGTGTGTCACTTTGTGAAGGGCAAATCTCAGCTTCACTGGATGAACGGGCTGCTTGAATGGCTTGTTGATTCTGTATAGGTCTTCAGGTGCAACACTGTACCCAGCTTTGGGCTCCTATATTCCAAAAAGATGTGGGGCAATTGGAAAAGGCCGGGAAGAGGTCTTTGAGTATAAGCAGTGATTCAGCAACTCAGCCTATGAGGGAAGATAGAAGAAACTGGTAATTTAGCAGAGTGGACTGAAGGAAGTGACTTAAGTAACAGCTTTCAAATGTGTGAAACACAGCTGCAAAAAAAGGTAAATTCATCTTGCTTGCAGTGTGCCTGCTGTAAGTTGCAATAAACTTAAGTTACTGCAAGGAAGATTTAGATGAGATATCCAAAAGCTTTAAATGGGAAAGATAACAAAATGCTGCAATAGTTTGCCTAGGGGAGCTGAGGGCTGCTCACTGCTGGAGCCTTCAGGAATTAGCTAGAAAAATATCCAGCAGGAAGGACACACAGTGAGAAGGGTCTTCTGCTGCATGCCCATGCTGCTAGGCATGACTATTCTACATATCTGTCTTGATAAGAGTGCTCTATTGGGAGACTAAATGGAAAATGGAAACTAGGAGACTGATGAGAGGAACTGGCCAAAGATAGAAAAGCAAATTACAAATTCTTGAAATGCTTCAAAGCTCAGAAGCCTGAGAGAGTTGGTGTGTGGGCTGTGATACTGTGGAATGAAGGGAGCAGTTAAGAGAGATAAGACATTGCTGGGAAGCTAAATTAGGTATTTTATCAGTTTTTATGGCACTGGGGATGTCTGGAAGGCGCTTCTCCTGGACTTGCTTATTTCAGGTAGTAGCAATGAAGAATTGCTGGAGCCAGTGGTGCTCTGATGAGCTGTTGCAATGAGTCACTGGGTCCTGTGGGGTCACACCCAAAAATGTGAAAAGACCTTGGGAATGAAGCAACAAAGCAGTGAACAGAAAAGAAAATCTGTTATTAAAATCTGATCTGATGTGGAGGCAGCAAAGAGTAGCAAAAGTTTGAGCAGATTTTGAAAGGGGAAACTGAAAGAAGAGGGGGGGAAAAAAACTTCTCAGGGAACAGAAAATGGGGCAAACACCGCTTCATCTGTATTTCATGATTGTTAATGGTATAGAAGCAATAACCACATACAGATAACTTGATAACTGACAGGTTCATCACAAGCACCTACTATGACAATCCTGCAAAGATATCACAGGGTTGGAGGTTGTGTTTTTATCGTGGATCAGAGTGCTCTTCCCTGGCCAAAAAAAAAAAGGGGGGGGATGAGAAATAAGCGTTTGACTCCACTTAGGCCACACATTGGCATGTCATACACCACCACAGTGAAGTCAAGATTGCTTAACTATGATCCCTCTCTATGAGATATAAAAGGCAAATGGATTATCAAAACCAACAGATGACCCCAAATAATTCTGGTTAGCTAAAGGGCAAATTAGAAAGATTCTAGCTGGATTTAACAATGTCTGATGTACAGGCATAGCAAGAGCAGATGTCATTTCTTTCTGATAGGTAGAAGGTAATGCCCACTGGTAGGAATGCTGAAGAAATTTGTCCACCCTGCTGAGTTAAATGTTAAGTATTACAGACTCAGCAAAAAAAAAGTCTATCCATTACGATAGGAGCTTATTGAAGACTTTTTTTTACTGAATGTCCAATAGCCAATGAAGAACAAACAAATTACTGTTTGACACAAAATAATAAGATAATGAAAACACAGGAATTATTCTCATACTGTTGCATAAAGAACTGATACTACTGATGTGTATATGACATGGTCCAGTTCTGGTACTGTTAACACATGAGGAGAAAGTATACTGGCAGTATGAAAGAGGGCAGGAACGGAGATTGATGAAGCTGTCTGGGGAAGCATGGCAAAATGGAATGATGCAAATGACACTCATACCATTAGGCAGGTCCCAGTCTGTGTGGAAGCCATTTTGTAAGGTCTGGAGACTTTCCCAGCTACCAGAGCCTGCAGCTTCTGTAACTGCTGAAGCAGAGTCCTAGAACAGGAAACAACCCAAATCAGAATTTGATAAAGAGGCAACAGCTAGTGAATGATGGAAAGCTTCCACTACCCCCTTCATAATTTACCCTGATTTTCCTTTCTTGTAAAAACAAACCTCTCCTCATTGCTATAGCTTGCCCAAGTTATTAAACCAGACAGGCTAGGGAAGCACAAAACAAAAAAGGGTTTGAGATATGAAGTGTTGCAGGAACTGTGGGAGAAATGCCTCAAGGTGCCATTAGGTTGGTTACCCTCTGCTCATGGGTAGATCCGACACAATTTTCACTGCAACTGCCCTCAGTTATGAACATCCCATTCAGTCAGGGCTTCAGCCAGTCATTTCTCAAAGCCCTGTAGAGCTGGGCTACCATGAAAATCAAGCTCTGGTTTGGAGGCTGAATGTTGTAGCCTCTTCAGACCTTGAGAAGAGGCCTGCCTTTTCCCATTTCATTCAGAGAAATGTGCTCTGTAGCTCAACCTGTGTCCTGAACCATGTGGTAGAGAGAGAAACAAAAAACAGTTTTGATCCCCTCCAGCTTCTTCAGTTTTGGCAAACTCTGCAGAGGAGTGTGGGCAAAGTCAAATGTAGAGTTCAATGATTAATTCATTCTCTGGCTGCTCCAATAGGAACATGTATTGAGGTCTCTCTGCCTTGCTTAACTGAATGCAGGCATCAGCACACACAAAAACAGAACAGTGGTAGGTGTAGGTATGAAGAGGCACCAAAATCTTCACTGGGCTGATGAAGAAATCTTAGGGCCTACCTGCAGAGCACACAGTTAGTAAGGGCTCCAAATTACTGGAATATGGACTACTGAGCATTTCCCCTTGGGATCGCTGGCTATTTCACATAAATATGTATGAACTTTTATAAAATGCCAAGTCCTGGAGCCAGGAGGTTGCAGGAGAATCCCAGATTTATCTCATTCCAAATCCTCCTCTGCTCCTTATACATGTGGAAAAAGGCACAGAACGTCCCCCTGGCAGTGACTGAAAACCAAACCCCAATTAGAAAGAACAGTGTGTTTTCTGAGGGAGAAAAAAAAAAAAAAAAAAAAAAAAAAAAGAAGAAGAAAGAAAAATAATCCCCAGCTTTTAGGCCAATCTTCTGATTTTGTAGGGTGGGGCTCATGCCTTTTCAACACCAAGGGCTGCCTGTGTTCCCAGGAAGGCTAGGCATCAACCTGTGCCCTGTGGCTGACTGTGCCAGGCAGCAGCGTCACCAGCAGATGGCACACCTTGGTTCTCCAGTCCAGCAGCAATGGCTGGCATGGAAGCTGGGGGAATGGCTCTGCTGCTATGGATGAGAAGAGAATGGCAGAGCCTCAAGGAGTGCTTCACAGCCCTGCATGCTGAAGCGGCAGCAAACAGTGCTGTAGAAACGAACTTTTCTCTTACCAGCCCTGTCCTTGCTTACACCTAACTGTACCTAGTATGAGCAAGCAGGGCTGCTCTTTCCTCCTGCTGCTCATCCCCACAGCAAGGACATGAGTCTTTCTTATCTGCTTGCAAGGAAGTAAATTCCCCTAGTGATCTCTTGACTGGCTCTGCATATTATAAGCACAAGCGTTCACTGGAGACATGAAGAAAGGAGCCAGGGCCTGCTCTGGGGCTGCAGGAGCATCTTGTTTCTCTCAGGCAGGCAGCAGGAGCAGCAGCAGATGGGAGCAGATCCTCCAGGCTTGCAGGGAGTTCCTCTAGTCTAGCTGCTCAAGTGGGCAAGGCAGGGCAAACAAGGGCTGTGGGGCTGAGCCCCACAGTTGCCACCAATACCACACCACAGGGAGTTGCCCTGGATGAGATGGGAGTTGGGATCTCTGCTTTTATTAGAAGAAACAGCTTTCCCATCTAGTCTGTTCAGCTGTTTTTCAATAGAAACCTGAAACGGCTTCATAAAGCTCAGGGCTTGTAAAGAGCCCAAGAACAGAAGGAGTGAGTTTGAGGACCTGGTGTGGGTGGCCTCCCTCAGATCACCTGCCCTGGAGACAATCAGACCCCCGGAGGGCTACGAGAAAGAATGGTGAGCCCAAAGGGCTGCAAGGAGAAGAAGGAAGAGATGGGAGAGAACTCTTCCCTCCCTCCTTTTGCTGCGGCGTGGCCTGGCCGTCCCAACACAAACATTCCAGGCTCACTAAGCAAACCCAGCTGCCTTGCTGCTGCCATGGGCCCCAGACCAGTGCCTCATTGAGTGCACCCCCCACACCAGCAGCTGGGGGCTGACTTCTTGCCCTCCCGCCCCAGTGCTCCCTCAGTCTCCCTTCCATTGCACACCCCACAGAGAGGTCAAGTTTAGCTCCCTTTACCTGTTTGCACTTTCTAAGGTCTCCACTTTTTTCCAGAGTTCATTATTTTCTGTCGTGTATGTCTCAACCCTGTGGGAATAAGACCCATCACCAGTTAGTTACACAGGTGGGACAGAGGAAGCAGATGCAGTCCCTGCCTTTCTTGCACTGAGAAGGCTCAGGCTCAACCGCCACATCCATTGACTCCACATGTGGTCCTAGAGCCAAATGTTCAGTCGCCTCCAACCCCCCTAAGAAGCATGCCAAAGGAGTGGTTGGAGGGGAAGAGGGACGTATAAATTCTCACACCTCTTCCACTGGGACCAAAAATCTGCCAGGCTGGGTGCCTCGCAGCAGGAACCAGGCAGCTCTGCACAAACGCTGGGCCAGCTCTTATTGTGGGCACTTGAGGGCAGCAGAGAACCTGCAGGCTGCTCCCAGTGTTCCGGAGAGGAAAGGCGCAGCGTTGCATTTGGGACAGGCGAAGGGGAGTATCTTCAGGGCAGGGACGCAGCCTGGTGATGCTGGGCTTTCCAGCACTAACTCCAAACCAGGCGTTCCGTGCAAAAACCGGGCTTGCAGCAAAAGTGTCGTGCTGAATGGTGAAGGGCCCAAGCACAGATGTTGACAGACCGGCTCATGCAGAAAGCCAAGCTGACCAAAGATTTGATACATTAAAAAAAATTAAAAAAATAAAATAAAATCATCAAATGTTCCTTTTGGTTCACATTTAAACCTGGCATTGTTTGAAAGCCATCTGTCCCAGCAATGCACTAGCGTAACAAAGCACTGAGTACATACACGTTTGGGGAAGAGGCCCCAGCACAGATTGATTGCTGTGGCCTTGCTACTTGAGCAAGGGCAGCACCTCTCCAGCCCCATCCTGAGGGATGTGGGTGTCCGTGTGGGACACTAGCTGGAGGTGACGTGCTGCAGTGCCTGGACTCGTGCATGAACACTGAGGCACTGCTTGTGAAAGGGCATGAGAATTTGGAGGGGCCTTGAGTCATCTGTTTTCATTTAGCATTTCTGCACACTTAGACAAGATAAACAAACAGCAGCAGCAGGAAGAGTTAATTAAGGTTGGGTTTGGGGGACTTTTTTTTCCATTTTGCTGATCTCAGGTGGTGTTAATAATAGGGAAAAAGATGGTATTTAAACAGAAATGTGAGCTCGCAGCTGGATCCTAGCATTTTGCTTTGCCTGGAACGCCCATTGGGAATGCTGGTACAGAGAGGACCACGGGATCAGAACTTCAGGAGTTATTTTCAACCCTCATTGACATATGCCATTGTTATGTGATGTCACCTTGGGTTTATGCCCATCACATATTCAAGGCCTGAGGGTTATAAGGAGAAAAACAAAGCCTATGTAAGAAAAGGGGGATGGGAAGGGAAAAGGGTGTGGTTAATAATGGTGCAAGGTTTTCTTTGTTATCAAATGCTTGTTTGTCCTCTTCATCGGGAGAAGACGAAAAGCTGTATTCAGTACCCTAGGAGGACATACTCCTTATGGAACTGACAGAATAGGAGCAATTCTAGTGGGGAAACGTGACTCTTATCCCAAATCCCACCTTGTGGGCAGCCAAAATGGCCTGTGTTCTGCAGAGGACCAGCCAAACTAAGCAGCTGGAAACACTAGATTTCTAGAGCATTCTCCATCCTGCAAGAGGATTTCTAGGAGGGAGGGGAGTAGGGGCAAGATCCCAAACCAAACTTCTGTGCAGCCAGTCTTGCAAGGAATTGTACTTTTTGAGCAAGTCAGTAGTTTTCTGAGTTGAAAATATGCTTCTTTTTTTACAGTCCCACTGCAGTCCAGTGACTGCTGAATACTTCCCACTGTCAAATAGGTCACCCCAGGGCAAGGGTGGGTATTGAGTCTCATAGGGACACAATGGAAATCCCTCATACTCCTCTGGCATTTTAAACTTCACCATCTTGTAAGGAGAGGTTCAAGAGCCAACTGACCATAGTGTTACTGCTGGCCAGAGCATATGTAACCATCCTTATACCATAATGAAAGTAATAAGAGAGACCCCTGACCCTGGTTCAGTCACCTTTGAGCTCAGGTGCTGTGGGGAAGAACTACATATGTATGGGATCACATGGGCTATCAGAGTTAAAAGCACTAGAAAGAGGGGCTGTGAAGGGACAGGGCTCCTTTGTCAAAGGTAAGGCAGATAAGAAACTTACTTTTTTTCTAGACATTCCACATATTCCTTCTTCTTTCTGCGACTCTCCTGAGCAGAGATCTGTGAGAGGGGCAGCCATCAGAGAGCAGTCAGTACCATAAGCATCTAGACTTGTCTCTGTGCCCCCTCATCTTGTCTGCTCTCTGCACACACAGCACCCTCAGGTAAATGGAGAAGTCACCTTCCAGTCTCCCATTCCTACTGGTCTCCAGGCCAAAACTGGGAGGAATGGATACTGCAGACATGCAGACTTATTTGGCCTATAGACCACAAATATTTGTTGCAGTGTGCCTGACCCCCCTTGCTGCTGAGAGCATCTTATGGGTTGCTCTGAACTCCTCTGACTCACACTGTACATGCTGTGGCCATCTGGGCAGATTCTGCCCCAGACCACTTCTGAGTCACTGGGTGACTAATTCAGGGTCTCATTATTTCTCCCACAAGATACTTTCCAATCAGACTAAAGTCTGATAGCTTCTGCCTGGCTAACGAGCTCTGTGCACCACTCATGTCCTACACCATGCTGTAGTTCTTATTTCCCTGTCCCCTCAGTGAGGCCTGACTAGGACTAGGTTGGTCTGATGCTTTAATCTGTGGGCCCCATCACAGGCCCTGCATTCACAGGAGGTGGGCTAGAAGCCACACTCTCCAGCTATAGCTGCATGCACAGAATGCATACAGATGACCCACAGCACCACTGTGGGCTAGGAGGCTTGTGCCAGTGCATCAAAGGCAGGATCCCACCTCTTCTTAGCTGCATTGCAAGGATAACTATAGTGCTGGTCAGGCGAAGCTCTGGAATCATGGGAACTGCATGGTTTGTTGGTTTTTTTTGCAGTCACCTTGTTTTTTATTTTCCTCCTGACCCTCTTCAGTGCTTTCTCCTCTGCTTTGGTGAGGGGCAGCTTGGTAGGAATGGGGTAGCCCTCAGCAATCAAGGTGCGTTTCTCCTCTTCAGTCAAGAGCAGCGGGCCAGAGGTCCCTTGTAATTTCTGAAACACACAGAAAGCAGCTGTCAGCAACAGCAAGGAGTTCTACTCCTTAACAACGACCGAATCCACCCTACAAGCTTCAGAAAGCTTCCAGCCCCCTCTGAGCACCAATAAGCCCTGCATCGCTATGACATCCTTTTGCTTCCTTACGTGTGGTGCTGTGAGGAGAGGTGAGGAGGAGATGGCAGTAGAAGAGCGAGCAGCAGGTCGGGCTGGGCTGGAGGGAGGCAGGGACCGAGGGCTCTGGGACCCATCACTGTCACTGCCATGGCTGCTGGGCGGAGTTGGAGGCATCTGCACCAAGTCATCTACTGAGAAATAAGGATATCAAGTCAATGGCTGTCATGTCAGCCTGTTGGGACAGGCACAGATGTCAAGTAGCAACAGGAAAAGGCACTGCCTTAAGACAGGACTGAAAGAAGAAAGCAATAAATCTCATAAGATGGGGTATGTATAAGAACAAGGCTGGACTGAGCTTTACCCAAGAAAGAAATGAGACTGACTTCAAATGTGCTAAACTAGGAACTGCAGGAGTCAGAGAACTGGCAGGGGCTTTGCCAAAACATTGGTGGTATTTACAAAGCATTAACGTTACCGGGTGTCAACCAAAATGGAGTACAAAGTCCATGATGTTTTATTCCATAACCTGTTCACATGTGCAGGAAGAGCTCTTCCAAAAGCACCACAGAGCTCGCACACCTGACAGCACACTTGTTCAAAAGCAACTCTGGTTACTCAGCTGGCTGCCAAGCACTTTAAAACTGTCCCCACTTTGTACTGGAGAGCCCTGGGGACCTTAATGGAGGTGAGAATTTGAATAAGAAGTGTTTCTGTGAGGCAAAGTGGAAGTTCCCATACAGCTTTCATTTGTGCATTGGTGGATTTTCATATACTTGGTTTTTTTTCAAATTAAACTGGATCCTGAACTTCCTGACTTTCAAATGGTTGTTTTTGGATAACGCTACAGTCCCTCTGAGGACTTTAAAGGCAGTCTTGCATATCTCCAACTCTGTGGTTGCCTGTTTTGCCTGGGAGTCCCTGTCTGAACAATTATGTGTGTGGCTGTTGGTCCAGATACTGATCTGAGTTGAAAATGTACAATGCCCCCCACATCTATTGGTCTGTACCCCAGTACTATCTCATATATATGGCTCTGCTCTCAAGTAATGATAGAAATAGTAATGATCTGTATCTGAGTAATTTAGAAGGATGGATGTTTACCAGCAAATTCTGTCTTCTTGCCTGCGGGTACATTTAGAAACTGGTTCACTTCTTTGGGTTCAGCTTTGATCACAGGTGCTGGAGTCATTTCAATGGGAGTCTGTGGAAAAGAAGCAGAAAGAGTTTTTGGATGCTGTCACTTCCCTTGCCCAGAGTGCTCCCACCAGTTCTGTTCACAGCCCTGCTCACCACTCTGTGTTCCACCCCATATCACAGCTCTGCCTCCAGACAGTCTCTCACTACACACAACGACAACCAGGAGTTCAAATGTAGCCCCCTGAAGTTTGTGTTGCTGGGCAGGCAGAGTGCAAACACGTTTGCAGGAGAATCAGCAGTGGCAGACGGGTATACTGCCAAGCAGTGTACTGAGTACCGCCAAGAGGTACTTTTGACTTTCATCCTTGGCAATTCTGCCCTTGCTAGACACAGACAATGCAACTTAAACCAACCTCTGCATTACCATGGGAAGGGCCCCTTTGATCTGTCTTCATTAGAAATGGGAGTATAGATATTGCACAGAAAAAGAAAACAGAACAAAACCCCATCCTGCTCACATGATTTTCAGCAGGACCACTGGGCAGCTGTTTCCAATTGGAGAGGATTGGGAGTTAAATAAAGAGTACTTTTCTTCCATCTGGGCTGTGCTGCCCCTCAGCTCCCTGGCTTACCAGCCCCCAGGCCACCACAGGCTGGGGGAGTTTTTACACTGAACAGACACATTGCAAACTCCTCCAGACTGTAAACACAGCTGAGAGAGCACCATGGTATGGCTGCCGAGCACACACAGCAGAGCTTCAAGGGCACAGCAAGTTCAAGCTTTGTAAACAGTACAGGAAGTTTGTGCACAGTTTTGGCTGGAAGTACCCATTTGTTTTGGATGGCTGTTTAAGTGGGAAGATGCTCAGCATGAGTGAATGGAGGAAGTGAACGCCAGGGAGGCTCTCCTGTTATCTACTGAGCTGCTACAAGATAGCTGAGATCTGTGTTCGAACCTTCCTTTCCAACACGACTGGGCTCAGGGACAGCCAAACAGAGCCCCCAGCTCCTTCCCACATACTAGTGGTGTAAGTGAGCCTCTTCAGACAAACAGACTTTTTAAGAACTTAGATATGACCAATAGACTTGGCCTCCCGTACCTTAGAAATAATAGTTCCCATTGCCTCATAGGAAAATGCAAAGGAGGAGCTGGACTAGGGCTTCCATTTCCAGTAAGCAACTGAGAAAAGTGAAAGGCCATACGATAAGCCCAAGGCCATGAAAAAGATAGTGGCAGGGCAGGGGTCTATACTCAGGAGTAATTGGGTCATTGGCATAGCACTAACTGACACTGTTCTCTGAGAAAAATGTAATCCTAAGTCAATGAAAATAAGCAAAAGAGTGGCTACAGAAATACTGGCAGATTGGATGTGAGAGGCCTCCAGCATGTGCAAGCTTAAAAGCCTTTGGGTTTTGTGCCAAGAAAATATGCTTGTATTTAACCCAGATTGTAAAACCTCCTGTGCCAGAGAAAACCTTCCTTCCATCACTTTCTCTGGAAGGATAAGCTATCCTGCAGCTTCACTGCAGGAATCAAGAAGGCAATTCTAGCTAGCCTTGGTGCTGCTCTGACTGCTATTTCAAGAGGGGAATGATAAATGATGCAATATTTGGGCTTTGCATCACCTTCCTCTGTCTGACCGGCAGTTTAATCACCTAGCAGGACCCTGCAGTCACACAGCTGGGTCCACATCACAGGAGTGCCACTGTGTGAGAGCCCAAGTTCCCAATGGACCTTCAATGGGCTCACCTCCTCGGGGACTGGCAGTCTCTGCAGAGGGTTGAGGTTCAGCACAGGTCTGGAGCTGGCAGCCAGCTGGGACTCAGGCGGGTCTAGAGCCAGGTTCTGTTCCTGCTTCACCATGATGGAGCAGAGCTTGGGCCCCAGAGACCACACTCCATTCTCCAGCTCTGAAACATGTACAACGTGAGAGTCAAACTCTAGTAAGAACAGGACAAAAAAAAAATATATCCATGCAGACAGCTTCCCCCCATCTGGGGAGGCTGCCTTTCCAAGTTTAGCACTGTCATCACACAAGCATGTGCAGGCCCACAACAGAGGGAACAAAAGGGAACAAACCCCCAGTGTGCGGAGAGCGGAGACAGGACAGAGCTAGAGGGATCGTGTCTCTGCTCTGCTCTGCTCTCCCAGTGCAGCCAATGTGCTCAAAGACAGCTGCGGGGTTTCTTCCCTCACTGATGTCTCAGTCTCATTCTCTGGAGTTTATTTATACTTAGAACTCAGTGCAAGGAGGATGCTGGGCTTGGCTTCTCAGGCAGCATGGCCAGCATCACAGAGCTGCCAGGTGTTTTACCAAGAATAGCACTGCCTCTGTGCTAGAGAGCTGGGGAGCACAAAGGCAATGAGAGGCTGCTGGGGGGTCCATCCATGCTCTTTGGCCTCCTGCTGATGCTGTGTTGTGTACCACAGCTTGGCCACGGGACAGGAGGAGATGATGGGAAGAAGCCTGGTGTGGCATTCTGCTTGTGGGACTGCTGTCCTCAGTCTTACCTCTGCCGCTCTGCATTGCTTGGGGGCTGCTGTGAGCAGCTGTGCCAAGCTGCCATTGCTGACAGTGACAGGAGCAGCAGCACTGAATGGAGCTGTGTGGGGATGCGACCTTGGACCCTGCCTGCTCTGTACCATGCATGTGGTGTAAGCCAGGCTCACCACTGAAAGCACAGATCCCAGGAGTGGTACAACTCACACGGGGGGGAAAAGTTGCCAGGCAGGAGAGCGGCCTGGGCTCTGTTCTGAAGCTTTGGTCCCTTTATTGCTCTTCAAATAATTCAGACTGCCAAAAAGTTACTCCAAGCTGGCCTGGAGCCTGCATCCTCCACTCTAATCCTCATCCCTTCCCCTTTTTATCTGACAAACAGAAACTCATTTATCTTGACAAAGGACAGACTATTTCTAAGTATGTCACCAGACAGTGCCCCAGTTGGCTTGACGTAAGGCAACATTCAGGCTCACTCTCCAGCCCCTGCACATCTCTGCTTGCACACACTTCTCCCTGAGCCAGGGGGGTTGCCCAGCTGTTTGCTGCCCAACGCAGCTCTATAGTGCAGCCTCAGTCCAGAAGATGTCCTGGCAGGAGGAGAGGAGGAGGAAGGTCCTTCTCAGCTCCTGTGCAAAGGAGGGCATGAAAGAGCAACTTGTCATGACAGAGCTGACATGTGAACCAAAGTTAAAGGTACCATAAAGTCATCTTTGCCCAACTCAGGTTTTGTTGCCCACAGGAGAAGAAAGGGTGGAACCCTGAGACACAGGGGTCTTAAAGCTTGAGCAGAAATTACATCAGCTTTGCCTGTGGTATGTCTTCCTGTCTTTGGCTTGGCACCCCTTATTTTGCTGCCTGAAGAAGTCTTTCTAGCTGAGGCCCATTCTTTCCAGCTCTCTGTGTGGCTGGAAATCTTCAAGTACAGACACAAGATGCTGTGGCTACTCCATGCGTATACCAGCTCAGTGTGCTCCTCCCAGTGCTGCTGGATCACTTCCTAGAGCTTCCACAATGTCGCAGGGCCAGCATCATCAAGGAGTGTCTCAGGCAGGGGTACACTGCAGAGTTGTGACAATTAAGAGGCTGCTGAGATGACAGACTGAATTGCATTTTCACTGACCTGTGAAGGACACCAAACCCACATCTGGTAATGAAGTCCCAGTTGCCCCTGGTATGCAAGCAAGCCCTTATTTATGGTTGGAGGCAAGGTGTTAGCCACAAGTATTTGCATACAGAGAACTTGGACTAACTTCTTTTGTCTGACCACAGCCTGTTACAGAGGTGAGAGATCTTGAGAGGTGTTGTGTGTCCCAACTCTAGACAAGTTCAGATAACTTGTGTCAGGCCTGACAGAGGATTGTACAATTTAATCTCATCCCTCTGCAAAGCAATTAACAGTCCACAGTGTTCCCCACTAAATCTCTTCCAGGGTTTCTCTATACCCACAGTAGGAATGTTTTGCCTACTGGCTAATCTGAAGTTCCTTTGCTGTGATTTTAGGCCTCACTCTCCTCATCTTTCCTTCCTGCTGCAGAACTCTATGCTCTCTTTTTCCGAGGCATCCTCCATCTGAGAGGCCTGTTGCTGAAGCCAGTTATCAGGCAAGGGAGAGCAGACCACCAACAGTTTTCCCCATTAAGACTTGACTCAGAAAGACAGCAGCCCCCAGAGCTGTCAGTCCAGACAGTCTAAGGAGCAGACACCCAAATAATTATAGATGTCATCCTCCCATTTCCTGTCTATGTTCTGACCCAGCTCTGTTTCCCACCCTTGGAGATTTATCTAGGGAATGACTGGGTTGCAGACTCACAAACACATAAGCCATCAGAGGGTCAACGATGGACTGAGAAGGAAGCTTTTTGTATGGACACATCCATGTTCTGCTGCATGAGAAGACATTTCAGAGGCATGTCCATTATGTAACCACTGCAGAATCCACTGTATGTTGAGGGATGCCAAGAATCTCATGCTCTGCTGTGGGTCCTCTGTACATGATAGGAAGAAGTATGGCTGTGAGATGTCCATAGCTGCTCTAGGTGGAGAGGTGGTAAGTCAAATAGCAACAGGGAAGCAGGACCTGGACAGGAATTCAATCACTAGCCTTGAGGCTGGTTTTGCACCCAGTGCTGTGCATGATCCTGGCTTCCCTTGCTCCTGGTATCAAATCACAGCCTGCAGAATGGAGGGCTCATACTGTGAACTAAAACAGCCAGTCTGTGTGCAAACCATCTGGGAAGCAGACTCCACAGATAAACAGGGTCACAAAGCACCCAGAGGCTTGCCCTGGCTGACTCGTGTTAGTGGGAACCATGTGGGAAGGGGCAGAATTTGGAAGTGCTGAAGATCTGCAGAAAAGCTGGGAGAAAGCTGATAAGCAGCAAGCCTCAGTCAGCTCCAAGCCTAGACAGAGCCCAGGCGTTCCTAGGGAGCTCTGCAGACCAAGCAGTTCTCAGTTAATGTTAAAGAAAAGCCACTCCTGGTAATTAATTTCAAGTGAATGTCTAAAAGGACTGAGACTGGATGGAGCTGTGCCAAAAGGACTGCACAGTGTTACAAATACTGGACCTGACTCAGGGCTACACTAGAACATGACTCACATCCCACTACAAGCCAAGATAGCCCTGGAAAGATGGGCTGAATTATTCCACTGCAGGACTTGTGGCATAAATACCCCTATACTTGCCACACTAATATTAGACCTTACTCCCAGCACAGAGCTAGTCTCCACTCTTAGAGAGCAAGCATCAGATTCCATCTCAGCCTCTCCTGGTTTATGTGCTCACACTGTACCAGCCTCTGCCCAAGGAAGAAAGTTGCACTGCATTCAGGAGACTCATGGACTTGCCTTGGGGAGAATGCAACTGAAGCTGGGATATGTCCAGATGCAGAGGAGAGGAGAAGTGACAGGTGCCCTAGAGCTGAGTCCCTGTGGTAGCTTCACGTAGCTAGGCTTCAAGGGGTATTTCACTGCATTTCACAACTCGTGCTTCTTGCTTCTCTCATTCCCAAGGCGCACCCTCCTTGTGTTCATTTGCAGAGACTGAATAACCGTGTTTCTATGCACTTAAGCCTGGTTTCTTTTTCGTTAGTTGCCTGATTGACTATTTGGAATGAGTGCCCTCCAAGACTATGTTGGGGTTAAAGATGGGAAAAAAAGAATTGTGAAGATGGAAAGCTTTTCTGATATTAAGACAGTGCTTGCTTGGCTTGAATTGCTTGGGATCCTCTCCCAAATACTTTCCTAAGGGACTCCTAGGGAACATGGTAGCAATGGCTGCAATTTTGTAGGAACCAAAGAGGCAGTGAAGGCCAGTTCCACTTCTTCTGCCTTAGTACCGCAGAGCTGGGATCCTTCCTGGCCATGATAGGGAAGCCTCTGTCTTGAGTCTCACTCTCACTTAAAGGAATGGCTTTCTTCTGTGTATACTGAGCCTGTGCCACTGCTTTTTCAGGCAGCCTGGTTGTCCATCAGCTGTTGGGACACCCACACATTGCCGCAAATTACAGGACTCTCTGCAAGGACTGCTCTAAAAATATCCAGCCATCATAAATTATCCTGAAATGAATTGTTTTAAAAATAGACTTTGAAATGACTGTTCCTTTCTGTCTCCTGCTAAAAGATCTGCTGGTAAAGAAGCCACTTAGCTTTCCACATGTACCAGCACCGGTTGCAGCCAGAGACTCATGCTTCCTATATTCAAGCCAAAACCCTGTTGACGGATGCCAAAACAGACCTGGATCTAGGGCATCCACACCCAGGCTTGCAGGATCCTAAAATGACTTTTGCCTATTGCTTGCCAGAAGCTGGCAGCACACAGAACCACAGCCAATTATTATCCTCGTAAATAACAGCTAGCCCAGCAAAGGAGCAGTGTGATTGTCAGAGCACAAACTGAAGGAAAAAATGTGGGCTGTATTTAACAATGGCAGATCAAATTCTTCCCTGGATTAGCCATGCGCAAGCTCAAGGGTTAGCCAGTTTGTCCTTATATGAGGAAGACAGCCAGAGCCGCTGCTACCAGATGTGTCTGACTCTGTGCAGTGTGCGTGTCTCATGCTCACCGTTAGCATTATCTTCAGTCTTGACAGGCATGAGGGGGCTCTGGGGAGCGGAGTCTCCGCTGAGGGAGTAGCTGTGCTCTGCCTGGATGCCTGGAGTGGGTGGGTCCAGGTCCATGTCCAGCAGTGGGTTCTTTTCAGCCAGAACTGGGTCATCGAAGAAACTGCTGAAGAGATCGTTGGAGAAATCCTCCATGTTGTCAGAGAAGTGATCCAGGTTCTCGGAGAAATGCTGAGGAAAATCCAAGGGAGATAGAATATTAGTGTCAACTCCAAGAGGAATCTGAGCCTTCTGCTGTGCTGACAGCCAAGCCTCAGCAAAAGCACTTTCTGGATGGGAAAGAGCAGTTGCTACCCCTTCCTTGCATCAGTGTGATAAAAACACCAGGAATTTAGATAGAAAAAGCCGAGGTGCTTTATAGGTTTTCTGCCTATTTATCTACGCTGTGAACACTCATGAAACTCTTCTATGTTCTTGCATCTCCTCCTTCCTCTCTGGGTACCTATCTTCAGCTTCCCAGCATCATCTCACTGTGACATCTAGCCAAGCAGAGCACAAGGCAAGAAATCGCTGTGATGACAAAAAGTAAGTGTGGCAGAAAATCATGGTCTTCAGCACCTGCCTATGGTGACAGACACTTTCTCATGATCTCTGCCAACAGCAATAGGCACTCTGATGCCCCAGAGAACATCAAACCAGCTGCTGATTTCTATCAGAGAAAAAAAAAAAAATCAATTGGATCCACATAACAGGAAGGCCCCCTGTTATATTTAATTTCCTCTGGGATTTCACAGCCCCTCTGTGGACCATATGAAGCTGTCCTCCAGCCAGATAATGACTGTGAAATTCTGCTCCCCGATGAAGTTTAAACACTACAGATGGGCTGTTAACAACAAACAATCATGCCACTAATCATTCTAGAAACAGCCAGTAAATCTGGCCGGTGCAGTTGGGGAGCTGGGCTCCTGATGCCACAGGAACCTGCTTCTTTTGAGGCATATCCCCCTGTTCAGAAGTCAGATTGCTAACTTTTCCATTTGCTACAACAAAGCGCTGGTTGAGCAGGGAGAAAAATGATTGCCAAACACCAGCTGAAAAATTATCCCATTCGTTGGCAGATTGACACTGTTGGCTCATGGAGAGGAAAGAAAAGACAGATACATTCAAGTGACTGTATTACACAGACGGAACTGTGTAACTTAAATGAACTGGAGAGCTCAACCGCGTCAGGCTGCCCCCACCCGCCCGACTGTAAAAGCATCTGGGTGGGCAGAAGAGCATTGAAAGCAGCATATTGAAATGCCAGGAGCAGAAGGGTATGGACACGAGAGAGTGGGAGAGAGCACACAGATCCTAGAGCAGAGGCATGAATGCCAGTGAAAATTTGAGTGGGAGAGCCAGTTCCCAGAGGAGCAGGGGTGCGTGCAGTCCTTTCCCCACCTGTAATACTGAGGAGGGAGTTGGCCAGAGGACCCCGGATACTGGACCGTGCAAGTTCCTGTTCCTACAGGAAGGTATATTTGCTTTACCTGAGCACAATATCACTCTGTCAACATTACTTGGGCTGCCTAAGCGTAGGGTGAGGCTGGGGAATGAAGTCGGCTCCAGCTGAGCAGACTCACACTTCCCACCAAGTGGGGGAGGGAAACGGTAAGCTATTGTAGGTTCTATCGTTGCAGTGCCCTTCACCCTCCAATGTCATCCCTCAGCCACTCAATTTAAAAATCAAATGGCCGCAGAGCATGCAGGAAGCAGGGGAAAGTCCCTGCTGCCTACATTCTACCAGACACCAGGTTTCTCTCCCAGTGAGAAGGCCCTCCCAGGGAAGTCTGGGATGAAGATTTTTCCACTTGTTCCCATACTGGCAGGACGTAGGCAAGACAGCTACTCAGCCATTTTCAAGCTGCCTAGAAGCATTTCTGCACTTGAACTGAGTGACAGCAAACTCTTCCATCCGCGCTGTTCTTCTGAGGGAGCTGAGTCAGCAGTGGGATTGGGTTATCTAAAAAGCACTGGAAAACCATGTTTTGTCCTGTCCTACAACACAGAGGGGTGAGTTTGGAGTCCTGAGCATTAACCCCAGAGAGTGCCTGCTCATGTAACAGCTGTTCTTTGTCTTGCTTTCTCCAAACAACACAAGCAAACAGGATATGAACATGATAGCCTTATGGTAAGAATGAGAATGTAACCAATCATAGAAAAGTAAAGGGATTCAGAGTTTTGGCTGCCAATGTAACACCAGAACACACAGGCATCCCATATCATGGCTGTAAGTACAGCCATAGCCATATAGACTAGAATGAACATGTGACTCTCAGAGAAGAGCAGGAATGAATGGGCAGCTGCAGGAGTAATTGTCTGCAACTGCCACATGCTTCAAATTTCTTTCACAAGCTTGCATTAACAAAGGTGGGGCTGAAGACAGCCAGAGAGAAGATGCGGTTATGTATTAGTTCCACTCACTTTTAGCACCCATGCTTAAAACAAGGACTTATTGGTCAGCCATCAGTCTTCCCACTGCAGGACAAACCCACATGGAGGGAAGAGAAGCTATGCCTCTGGGTCAGATGTCAGTAATGAGTGCAGGTCAGTAGAGCTTTAACACAGGCATTGGCACTTCCAAATGCCATTGCATATTTCTGATTCTGCTTTTAGACACCACACAGGCTGTCTGGGGATCTCCCTGCTTGAAAGTGATTATGAAGAAGCAGCACTCTGTTTCCAGAGATGCAGGAGCTCAGCTCTACCAGAGCCCGTTCTCTCCCAAGAGACAGACATAAAGTAGCATCTTTTCATCTCTCATCAACCATACATTTACCAGCCCAGCATCTCTGAGTGGGATGGTAAAGAGAAAACAGCTGTGCTTGAGGGCTAGCTAGCATACGAGACTGGGAGTAACTGTGGTATTATCAAAGGTGGCACCAGGGATTGGACAGAAAGAGCATCCACACAGAGCCGGAGACTGCTTTTATTCAAAGAAAGCAAGAGGCAAAGGAAAGTAGAAGAAGGAAGGGCAAAGCAAGTAATGACAAGGCTTTGTAGCCACCTAAATCCACAAGAGAAAAAGCAAGAAGCTAAACCCCCAAGTCCTGAGGAGACTGCTGGGCCTCTTTCATGGGCTTCGTTCCTTCCTGATGCCAACAGGTAGTGTTAGCTTTAGGATAGGTATCCATGTAGTTAGTAACAATGATTAGCAACAATATCCGTAGATGCAGCCATGCGGTAATAAGAAACTATCTCTTGTCCAGATACAACTGTGAAGCTAAGCCCAGTGCTTATTTCAGAACCACTGCTAGTTAGCACAGATCAACCCTAACAGCCCAGAATATGCGAACTCCACCGTTCAGCCTCAGTGGGAGAGCTATGTCTATCTGGTAAAACTCAGAGAAAGTAAAACTTCAGCCACCCTTTTCCTTAACACATGTGATTAAGAAGGCTCTGGGTAACTGCAGGTCCCAGTGTACGGTGTGTCAGGGCTGTATGGATCACAACAGAGCATGACAGCCAAGAGCTGCCAGATTCTGAGTGATAACAGAAGCAGGCTAATCACCCAACCAAACATGTGCTCCATGAGGCTTTGAGCTGATACACCAATGGAGGTGCTGTACCTGCCATTCCTTTCCACCTAGGCTGGAGCACGCACAGCCAAAGGCCTGCATGTTCTGCCACTGATTGAAAGGAATGTGCTGGGTCTTGAAGAGACTTTTCCCAACACCACAGCAGACTAGAAGCACATTAAGTGTAAGGTCCAAGAAAGAGTGCCACAGGTATTGAATGGGAATGGTGGGATGTGTGGAGATGCACAAGCACAGCAGTCTCTTCACCTCTCCAAGGTCTAAACTCTCTCTTTAACAGCACCTTCCAGCCAGCTCCTGCTCCTTAGGGAACTGGCAAAGTATCTCTTACTGTGACAATGAATGAACCTGCAAGTCTGCTGAGATTCTCCTTCGCAATACCTCAAGTAACTTTCATGGGCCTAGCTTGAGCAAGGAGGACCAGTCAAATGGGGAACGTGATTCTTTACCATCCTGGGCCAGAGGGAGCAGGCGTGAAGCGTGCTGGGGGAAACAGCTTCCAGATGGGTTACAAAGCTCACAGCACAGTCTCATTTTGCATTATTCCCTCCTGCTATCTCCCCCTCCCTTTCACACCCTCCTTCCTTCTTCTAACTATGCTCCAAAGCCAAGAAATAGCACGAGATGTGTTTCCAAAGCTGTATTACCAGTGAGCGGTCAGGGAGGGGGCAGCCAAGGGACAGAAACGCAATGGCGAGGATGTGCTAGATTTCCTGATCCAAGCCTGATTTGTAGCCACCCATCCCCCCACTGCAGCTCTGGGAGGACGAGGAGGCAGTGCCCAAGGGGAACAAACTGGGGTGTGCAGGCAGGGGTGGCAACGATCTCCTCATCTCCAGGCGGCCTGAAGCTGGTCTCATGCCACAGGAGAATCTGCTCAGGCTGAGGCCACCTCTGCCACAGGGAGAGTGCGAATCTGTCAGCTGCTGGCTCCTGCTCTCTCTCACTCGTGGTGACCGACATAGGCACTGACTCTTCCAAACATATTTCCACCACATGTTTTCACCCTGACCTCATGCTTAGGGTTGTCTAAATAGCAAACTGTGTGTGCGTGCGTGCACTTCTCATTTGAACACCCCTTCCTGTTGTACAGCAGTTATCCTGGGAGTTAATGTAAGGCATTCAGACATCCAAATGCAAGCTCTTTATTTGCCCCCACCCAGAGCTGGAGTTAGACCTCTGGAGAGCCTCAGGAAGAGATGAGGCACTAAGCTTATTCCACTGTCCAGCTGTGTACACGGTGCACCTTGAGGTGCTCCTACCCAGTGGCTCCACATGGCTGAGAAGGAAACCGTTTCCCCTCCTTGCATCCACTTCTCCACTGCAGTCACCTTGGATACATCTGTACCTCCCTTTCCCTTTCACATATCCATCCTCCGACTGTGACTTTCCCTCCCCACCTCCACTGGAGCTATTTGGAAACAATCTCCCTCTAGGATCAGTTTAGTTCTCACAGCCTCCCTGCTCCCACTACGATGGTCCGGCTCCAAGGAGAAAGCAGCAAGGGGCTAATCCAGCTGGGTGGGAGCCCAGGCCCAGGAGATGAAGGGCCTTTGCAGGTTGGAGGTTCTGCTCATGCTGGCAGGCGGGGCAGATGGGGAGGGGAATCTTCTGACTTTTCTCTTTTCTTTTTGAAAGTATTTTTCCTCTTTGCTTGCCAAGATAAATCTCCTGTCCCAGCTGTGACATCTGCATTTCCCTTCTCTGCTTTCACTAAGGAATGAAGCCCCCTGCACTCCAGCTTCACAGCCGAGGTTTCCTTTACATTCCAGAAAAGAAGAGCCCATACACTCCAGACAGTCCTTCTGCTTGCTTTAAAATGCAGTGAATTTTAGAGCTTATGAAAGTGAAGGTCTTGACAGCATTAACAGGGTCCATGCGGGACAGACAGCTGCTGTGCACACTTCATCTCACCGTCTAGTCAGTGTAAGTGCTCCCCTTGGGGCGCAAGTGATCATCCACTACCTCTTGGCTCTCTCCAACCCCTCTGGTGCCCTTCTACCCTGACCTACATGTGTGAGAGGGGACACCAAAGACCATCATGGGCCGCATCTCACTGCTTTTCCACTCAAGCTCTGCCCATGCCCGCGTTCTGCCTGGGCAGTCTTGCTCCCTGCTCTTCCTGCATCTATGCATGGCAGTGCAGAAGCAATTCAGTCCAAACCGCCTGCAGACTCCAGCACTATTCCCCCCCAGCAGCTCAACCTCAGCCCCACTAGCAGTGCTCCTCCGTCCTCGGATCCCGGGGAGCCCAGGGTGATTTTCAGCATCCCGGGCTCGGCCTGTGCAGCCAACCAGACGCCTCCCTGACACCCAGCCTCCAAGCGGCAGAGGGCTTGGCTCAGCCGGATCTGGAATCGGGCCCAGAATTTACTGCCTTCTGTAGAATAATGCAGAATGACAGGGGAAGGAGAGGGGGAGGAGGGTTGCATCACTGCAAACAAGGCAGGGGACCCGCTTCGCCTTGACCCTGCTGTGCCACCAGCTCCCTCCCGGCAGGGCACGCGGCCCCTCGGAGCGAAGGTGCGGTCACAGCCATGTCTGTCCCCGGTGCCTCGAGGACGCAGCTCCTTGCGGAAACCTCCTTCCACCGAACGGCTGTGCCAAGGGCCTGGATTTACAATTTCCAGCGCTAGGCGCCACAAGACCTAGGAGAGACGACGGAGGCTCAAGACGCAATCAGAAGAAGGCGATGCGGGGAGCGACGCCAGCACAAGGCGCTGCCCCGGGCCCCGAAGCGAGGGAGCAGCGAGGACGCGGGCGGCCGACGTCCTCCCGAGCTCCGGGCCGCTCCGCTCCGCGACGGGAGCCCGGCGGCCGGGGGGGCGGCAGGTGCAGGGGGGCGAACCCCGCGCCCGCCTCGCCGGCGGTGAACGGCCGCCGCCGCGCGCTTCCAACGGCCGGCGGCGGCGGCAGCTCATTGGCCGGCGGCGCCGAGGCGGCGGCCAATGGGTGGCGGCTGCCAGGAGCGGGCGGCGGCGAGGCGGGCGGGAGGAGTGCAGGGTTAGGACGGAGCGGCCCGCGGCCCGCCGCGATGCGCGGCGCCTCGCCTCGCCTCGCAGGGCGGCACCGCCCCGCCCCGCCCCGCCCCTCCGTCGTGAGGGGGTGCCCGCCGCTGGGCCGCCGGCCGAGCGCCCCGGCAGCGACCGGAGGAGGAGGGGGCCGAGGGGGGGAAGCGCAGCCCCGCGTCTTCCAGTCGCTGCCCCGTGAGGAGGCCCCGTTGGCGCCCGGAGCCGCCCCGAGGGGGAGATGTGCCCCGCGGCTCCGTGCGGGCCCTGCCGGCCCCGCGGCGCGAGGCGGGCGCTGGTTTGCCCGCTGCACGGGACCGCGCGGCCGGCAGAGACGGGAGCAGCTCTCCTCCCAGCAGCAGCACCCTGGAGATATGAGGAATGCCTCTGCCTTCCAGCTCGCTTGCGCTGCGTGTACAGTACAAATGCTGCGAGCGGCCCAAATTTCCCTTGGCTTACAGCTCGCAGCCGGCTCGGGTAAAAAATAATTAGAGTAGGATTTAAACCACGCACAGAAGTGGCTACAGCTCCCTCAGGATGAGGCGTTTAAATCAGCTGCTCCTAACTCTCACTTGGCAGAAGATGGGGTGCTATTTCTAGGAGTCTGTCAGGTAAATACAAAGTTGGGGCTTTTTTGAGCCCTGAGACACAAGGATAATTGCCTATCCACCACAACAGGCAGCCCGGATTTCAGAGCCACTGAGGTGGCAGGTGGGCAGCACTCAAATGGGGCCGTTATTCACTGGAAGGCCTGTCCTGGGCAGGCTGTCTGGGCTCTGTTCCTCTTGGCTCCTTCTCAGAGAGACAGTGCTGAGAGAAAGAAACTGCGCTGTCATCTCTGCCCCATTTCCTGACTGCCTGCAGCTTTACCCATTGGTGTTGAATGGGCAGCATCTGCTGAGTGTGCACGACACACCTAAACATACCCTACTGCACAGGGATGGGCCCATGCAGTCTTCCAGTTGCTGTAGTGTGGGAAGGAGGGGGTTTATGTGTACTTTACCTCGCTAGGTGTGACAATACAATCCATCATCTTTGAGAAGGACCCGCTATATTACCCTGATCTTCCGCCCAGATTTGCCCTTTGCAAAGCCCAAACACACATCCCTTCTCAGTGCCAGCAGAGCCAGAACGCAACTGGGTTTTGGCAGCCAAGCTCATTGGCACGCTGCATCCCTGAACTACCTACAAGTGCAGCTCAGGCCCAGCTCTGCAAACCTGGAGGCAAAATTGTCATGAGAAAGCCTGCACATTTTTAATTGTGTGTGACAGATCTGCCTGGACAGTGTAAGGAAAAAATGCACAGAAAAATAGCAAACAGAAAGCTAGAACGTGCAAAAAGCAAGATAGGAAAAATACTGTGTAAGGCTATGCCACGCTATGGTAGGGTTCCATCTGGATTCCCTCCTGGTCACAGAGGCACAGAGAGCATCAGCTCAAGTAAGCAGAGGTCCAGGAGGCCTGCACAGGAAGGGTAGAGCTGCTGAAGGACACCAGGAGGAATCTGAGGTTCAGGAGGGCCCTAAAGCAATCACCTGGCTGTGCTCATTTGTGCCTCACTATGATTCTGACAGACAGGTACACATGGTGCAATTAAAGGCAGTGAGCAGGGCAAGTGTAAGAAAATGCTACTTTGTGCAATTCCAAACTGTACTGCTGTGCTGAGGGGAAGATGAGGTCACAGCATCCCAAAAGACACAAAATACAGCACGAATGAACAATGCAATTAAAAATAAGTTGGAGAGATACAACTGCTCAAGCCAGTCACTAGTCAGGGGAATGGGGAAGTTTATTTTGTAACTGAAATTAACTTGAATAAACATCACTCCACCATTTCTTCCAATCTTCTTGGAAACTTCTGGCCCTGTCCAGTACTGGGTTGGAGCCACAATAGTCGGCAAATCTCTGCTCTTACACTGGTCTTCACCCTTGTATTATTATGAGTCTTTTTCTAAATCTTTAAGAAAGGCAATCAGAGCAATGGGAAAAGGTGCCCTGAGAGACAGAGGAAATCTGCTTTGGGAGTTAACTGGAGCAGGAGGAGGAAGAATTTGTATTATTTTTACAATCGGCTTTATTTGTCTCATTGAAACTGTTTTACTTTAATACTCAGAGAACAAAATCAGAGATAATTCACATTTTGTCCCTTGTCAGGTCCCAGTAGGACCGTAAAGAAAAGCCTTGGAAAGGGAAGATAGCAGTACTCTGTTCAGGTCCAAGAGCTGAGGCATGCAGCTAATACCAAACATTACTGGTGGCTTTCATTCCTCGGGTCTTTGTAAAGGACAATCATAGAGCAAGTAAGCCAGACCAGATGCTTTGTGAGAGATGTTCATCCAAACTTTTTGATGGAGAGATTGAAAGCTGGGATCTTCAGTGGCAAAGCTGGGCAAGAGCTGGGTTTTGCAACCAGCACATTGAGTGGGATCCCACCGGCTGCTGCAGTGTTTGCTGTCTCTGGGGATGTGATATGCACAGGCATCCTGTAGCTGGAGGAGCTCTGTGTGAGCTGGGCTGGGACAGGGGACTCCTTGCTCTGTGTGCAAGCACATGGGAGACGTTCCTGCTTCTGGGCATCGGGACTGTTTTCAAAGCAATTCAGCTTGGAATGCAGATTTCTGACCTGCTGCCAATATTCCAGTGGAAAATCTGTGCCCTGGGCAGCAGATAGGAAATTAAACTTCAGCTTCAGTGCTGAAGGTATCATTTTCACCTCAGAGGTAGAGCTGCAGAAACAGGAATCTCCAGAGAATGGGGAAATCCTTCCTTCACCAAGAAGGGCAGTAACACCTCTCAGGCCACTCCTTACTACTGGGACAGGCCGCATTAACAGTGTCCCTGAGGATAATGTAGATTGGGGTCAGAGCCCTGTGTTCCAAAGACGAGGTTGGAGATCTGAATGATTAGAGACAATGCAGTTGCTTCACATGGGATGAAAATCAAGGCTGAAGTGGAAGGGCAGCCATTGCCAGCCCTTTCCTAGCAGGACTTCTCCATGACAAGGCCTAGCGGCTGAGTTCTCTGTAGCTGGTGAAAAGAAGTAGAAACTTGAAGATGCCTGGGAGCAGAGCTCAAGTAGAGTCAGAAGTCTCTGGGAATAAAAAGCACTATGTTCCTTTGAAGACAATAAATCTATAGTGCCCTGAAAACCTATCCAAAAGCTCCCATATATGGGATCGGGTCAGGCATCTGCACTCTAGTCCTGAAATCTGCAGAAACCTGTGGATTTGAGAATCTGTTCCCTGGACGCATCTAGAGTGACACAAGGAGCTGATCAGAGACTTCAGAGGTTTTATAGCCTGAAAGAAGCAGTCTGGTAATCAAGTGTGGGTCCTTACTCGGCTGAACGCAGGAGCTATATTCATGCCTCCTGCTTCAAACTCATCATCTGTAACTGAGCTTCATAGAAAGCAACATCTAGTCTAAGCCAAAAAGCTTCAGAGGAATCTACCTCCTTCTAAAAAAAGCACAACTTAAAGCTAACTACATTCACTAAACAGATGAGTCACTTAAAACACTGACTCTCTAGCTTAAGCATTCAGACAGATCATTTTCTCAGGCTTTTTGCCGTTAGATGAACAAGCCCTTACTACCAGAGGTCCTCCTGAAAGCTACCAAGTCACTCCTTAATCTACAGTGTGTGACACATATAGTCACCATACTGGATTGGCAGCAGAAGCACCACTCGTCTCATTGCAAGCTAGGAGAATTTGGATACTCAGTGACAGCAGTTTGTATCTCTATAAGTCCATGTTAGCAGCAGATTCAAAGATGAAACTGTCTTCCAGTATAATTAATTACCAGACTTTAACATAATCAAAGCAAAGGTGGAACTGAGTGTTTCCTGTTGCAAAAGAAGCTACAGCACTGCCACGGTGGCTTGTACTGCAAAGCAATAACAAAGGCTGTGAGAGAACTGAGATAAAATCTACAGTGGTTTGGCTTCAGATATGGCCTTATTATGAATATATATAATCTGGGACCAGAAGCAACAATAGGCTCTTAGTATCCATGTACAACAATATCCTATGTGCAACTGTATGGGAACTGTGAATCACCTGAGACAAGGACTGAGTCAGCCCTGGCAGCACAGGTGAAGGCAATTCAGCTGTGTGACAGGAAGGGGTGGAGCCTGGCTGCACCTCTCTCAGACCTCATTTAAGGGCTGACTGCCACTAGGGAGAGATCTCTGGTTGGAGATCCCTCCTTTTGGAGTCTTCTATTGCCAGCCTAGGATGCAGGTGAGCGTTTCATTTTTGACTGTCTCTCTCCATCATGATAAACCTGTAAAATACCACTCTTCAAACTGTACATTTGTTAATTGTACAGCAACAAAGAAGAAAATGCTTCAGTGAAATCTTACCCTTCTGTCCCTTAATCCCGGTGCCAAGAGACTTTCCCTAAGCATGGAGTTCTCTGTATCTCTGAAATCCTCCACAAGTGCCTGGCATGTATCCCATCACAGACACACCCAGCCCCTACTCCTGTCTTGATACTCACAGTGCCAGATTTCATGCATCCTTCTTCCCTCACCTTCCTCATATCTCCTCTCTCTGAAAGGGTGCGAACATCTGGATTGCCTTTATTGTGTGATAAATCTCACCCTGCATCTTGGGTTCATTTTCTGAAAGTTTTGAATGGTGTTTGGAAATGCTGTTGGACAATAGGAGCTCTTTGAACTCTGGCCAGCTGGACGGGGCTCCTTGCATTGCAGCTGACATGCAGGCTTTGGCGGCTTTTCTTGACTCTTTCCTCTTTTTTTCACTGCATTTGAATTGTCCTCAAACTTTATTTTTGGAGAGGGCAGTTCATTTTTGAATCTTTTCATCATTATATTATTATTAATTATGGTTATAACTATTTTGCTTTCTGCTGGCATTCCTGGGTGGATCTCTCCTCTCTCTTAATGTCTTGGGTAAGACTACCTTGGCTGCAACTAGCTCAAGCAGTGACTCAGAATCCCTGGCCTGCTCCCAGGAGAGATGCAAGAGTTTTGCCAGTTGGTTTATAAAGAGGCCATCGTTTTCCTCAGCTACTCTCTCACTCAGCACAGCTGAGTTGGGTGGAAAAGCTCAGCACTGCGGTTCCAGTGAGTCCATCCCAGCCCTTGGCTGTCCCTGGGGCATGACAGAGCAGAGCCCTGCTCCCTCTGGATGCAACCAGGGCAGCTTCTGAGACAGGCAGTGGGATTCTCCATCGAACAGAGTTCTGTCCCCTGGGGTCACTGCACTCAGCTTCTCCATCCCCAAGGCCCTGGAGAAACAAAGTTAAGTAAGGCATGTGGGCAGGATGAGGCATCATGAGGGAGGGAATACTGACTGCAATTGTCAGCTATTACCTAATGGCTCATCATGCAGCTACCCACATCTCTTGAATCAGAGCTGGGAACAGCATACTCTGAACAGGTCCCTTGCATAGCTAGGTTTGAGGTTTCCTGGCAGCATGGGTGCATGGTAAATAAAGAACTCTCACCTTCACCCTCTGCATATCATTGCCCTTTCCTGCCATGCAGGAGTAGGGGATCACTCTGTTTGTAAAGGCAGAGGAAAGGAACTGACATCACCTGTTGCTTTTTGCTCCCATGAAGCAAAGGGAAGAAGTCGTCTTAGGCCAAATAAAATTCTTCTCTACCCCCTATCCCACTGCAAGACTAAGCAGATGAGGGAAACCAACAAGCAGCTGGGAAGTGGTGGTCTGATAGCCTCTCCTGCAGCCCTCTCCCTGCCGGTGCTGAAGGCTGAGACAACTTCTGGGCTGAGCTGCAACTGCCCAAGAGCAAAGGCAGGGGTGTCCCATTCTCTCCAGCTGTGGCACAGTGTGAAGCACAGCTGGGCCCCTCTGCAGGGCTGTCTGTCTCCAGCTGACAGGCTGGCTGGGATTGGCCTCTGCACTACACCAGCTGGGTGGCATCAGTCTTTCAGCTGGAGGAATGAAAACTGCCTGAGATACTCTTGAGGATTGGCCAGGAAAAGTTCACAAATAGCAACAGGAAATCAAAATGCCCGCTCCAGACTTGCACCCGATATGAGGCCATCCAGAGCAAGGAGAATAATCAAATGCAGGGTGATGGAGATTACATCATGCTGTGGATAAACCTGCCAGCCCATCCAGCTGGGGCCGTGCCAACAGGCCCAGATGGCTCAGGAATGCTAACTGCATAGCTACCTCTCTCTTGTCTTTACTTTTTCTTTCCTCTCTCTTTCCCTATTCTCCATCCCTCCTGGCCTCTTTCCTCTTCCCTTTCCCAGGATAAGTAAATAAATGTTCTGGCAACTCTACAGAACCCAGTTTCAATGAATGTTAGAAAGGCATCTGAGTCCAGAGGATGGGCATTACTCAAGACACAGTCTCTGTACCCACAGATACCTGGGCTGCTGGGCGACCTTCCCATGCTCCCCTGGAGTGTGATACACACAGGAACACTGAGCAATGAGCCTTTCTGCTGTTCTACTGTGTGCCCCAGCTGCATACAGCTGCTACTGACTGCACTGATGGGGGCAGCTCTCACAGCTGCTAGCTGCCACCCTGCTACTAATTAGTGACAAAAAAGTCAGTGCAGCACCCTCTGCTCTGTCCCCAGAGCTGACCAGGCCAGCATCTCCTCCTTGGCTGTCTACCAGTGTGATAAGAACAGGGTTAGAAGACATGTGAGGAAAGAATTAAAGGTGTGCTCTTTGTCTGAAAAGGGCTGCGGGCCATTTGCTCATTATTTAATGCTAATCCAGTGGTTGGGTTGCTGCCAAGTATCTTTGACAAATCCTGAAGAGCAGGAGAGGTGTCAGAGAACAGGAGAGCAACCTTTTGCATCGCTCTTCTGAGTGAACAGTGGTGATCCCAGCTGTAGGCAGCTCGGGCAGACTTAGTGTTGGGAAAAGGAGAAAGGGAAAGTGCAGAGCTGTGCACTGACCAACAGGAGAGACAGAGAAGGACTGCTGTGGGCCTTCAGTGCCCTGCTGGTGGACTGATAAAGCCACGGCACTCTGATGCTCTCATTTGGTAACCTCCTTAGAAACCACCCACCTACTAGGAGTCTGGGGGCTCAACATAGTCCTGACAAACTGCAGCTTCAGGGAGGGCTGTAACAGGGTGCTCTCAGCAAGCTGCACCAACCCCAGGGGGAAGCTGGGCTTTGCAGCTGAGCCAGGATCTAGTTGTTCAGTGGAGGATGAACTATGAGTACAGTTCGTTCATTGAATTTATAAAGCACAAACTGTTTGGTTTTCAACATGGCCCAAAGAGCCCATGCCAGTAATAGCATGGGCCAAGTACTTCAGTTTAATCCTGATGCTGACTAACTTAGTCATTCACACTGACACAGAAAGATTACTCTGGATTAACCTGAAGTATCTGAGGTCAAAATCAGCCATGCACAGTCCATAGGGGAAATGAAAAGGGTGAAGGACAGCTGGGAGCCGCCAAGCTGAAAATGTTGCAAATACCACTAGATGCAAACTAACTCAAAGGGACTGACTGGGGAAGCAAAGCAAGAGCTCCCACAGACCTACCCTGGCAGGTATCTACTAGCAGCTTCCCATCACAGTCCAGCTTGTCATTAATTTGTGTCACCCGCTGATGGCACTGCACTGTGCTAGCAGGAGTAAGGATGTGTTTTACTTTCTAAGCAGCAGAAGCTACATTGCAACAAATAACACCCTACAGATCACATGCGAAGCAACTGGCAGAGCTGGGACTAACACTCTCCCATTCCTGACAACCTCATGTCCCAGTCACTGCACCACTATCCGCAAGGAGAAAAAAAAAAAAAAAAAAAAAAAAAACAAGAACAAATCCAGCATCATTCGATTGGCAATTCACTATTTGTGGCTCAGCGGCACCTCATCAACTCACAGTCTGCACATTTGCTTGGAAAGAAGAGCCAGATTTCCAGCACTCCTGGGCAAAGAGCTCTCAGATCGAGAGACTGAAAAGGCTTTGAAAGAAACCTTCCATCAACAGCCTTAACAAATGTCAGTGCTAGCTTCCTCCTCCCCAGGCTGCCTGGCTTGCAGCCCCTCCCTGGGACAGCAGCAGGCTCAGCCAAAAGCACCTGCCTATCTCCTTCCTTCAGCTGCCACCAACCAATGGCACTCGCCTCGCATTAAGCTATCCTGGCATGCAGCAATTAACAAGTTCACAAGGCAGAGCCTCGCACTGTGATAGAGACATGTCCTTGGGCAGTAGTGCTCCCACCTGGACTTGGCACCCTGAGAAGAAGTTGGTGTCCCTGTGACAGCAAGGCAGGAAAGTGCAGCATGAGGAAATTCCTCTGGGCACTGGGTTGAGGAAGCTCACCTGCAGGGGGGATGCAGACGATCCAACCACCAGTGCCCAAAGTGCATGTTGCATCCAGCTCCCTCCTGTGTAACATATTTGGTAGCTGGCCCAAACTGTATTTCTCCTCCAACTTGGGCTGCCAGATTTTTCCCATGGGAGACCTGATATTCTTGTTGCATGGGAACTCCTGACACAGCTAGCTGAGTGAACATGTTACTTCGTAGCTATTCTGGGAAAACTGATAACGGAGTTTGGAGCAGGCTTCGCTAACTTGGGTCAGCCTGACCAACCTAAACAAACATTTTCCCTGATCAAGACAAAGTCGCAGTGTCACGAAGCCAAAAGCAACTCTGCTGAGGTAGTCAAGGGTGAGTTTCCTCTGAAACAGGCTGAACGGCGATTGCAATGAATTACCTCATGTAAA
Source organism: Phasianus colchicus (assembly GCF_987193195.1). Taxonomy (NCBI): domain Eukaryota; kingdom Metazoa; phylum Chordata; class Aves; order Galliformes; family Phasianidae; genus Phasianus; species Phasianus colchicus. The sequence goes on from NC_143440.1 coordinate 24,788,996, forward strand.
GCATCGCCTTAGATCCCTAAAGATGCTACTAAATCCAGTGCTGGTTTAAATTACATGCTAGCTTCGGTGAGAATAGCCATGCATGTTGCTTCCATCCTGACCAAAGAATTTCTGCAGTCCTAGAAAGTGAGAAGATGAAATAGGATGTGCAACAGAAAGGAAGGTGTGAAAGAGCACTTGGATATGTGCAGTTACAGCCTTCAGGAGGCCTTGTTCTGGCTGAATAACATGACAAGATTCATGTCAAGCAGCTAGCACTTGGGCACTGACCAGAGCAGCTCCAAAGGCAGACAGTCCTGGAGAGATTTAAAAAAAAGGAATAACAGGAGAGATGCAGAGATACAGAAGAAAAGGAGCCGAAAAAGGATGGTTTAGAGGAGAAGGGCTGGGGTGTTCAAGTATGCTGAGGGGACTTCAGAAAAGGAAAACCTTAAAAAATGTGACCCTTCAGGAAAACAGAAGATAGAATTGTTTTCTTGAGCAGCTGAGAGTCAGACAGGTGTAAGCACTGCACAGCAGATAGAGCAGATAGAGCTTGCCTCTCAGCACGCTATCTACAGCTCCCTGCTGCTCCAGCCTTGACCTTGGCTCTTCACACATTTCCCACTGTTTCTGCTCTGAGGAGCAATGCAAACCTGCAGACATCAACCCAAGGAAATAAGGGAGCTACTTACAGCACAAGTTGGGCTCCTAAGGAAGGAAAGAGGAAGGGAAGAGCTCCATGCAAGGACCCATTGCCAAGCTGCTGGCCATTTCTTAGTTGAGCTGTAACGGTCCTCTTCACCCCTCAGTTCTATCCATTCCCCTCTAATTGCAGCAAGGAGATCCTATTTGGTTTGCTACAGTGCACTGTTTGCAAGAGGACAAAGGGCACGAGAACTTCAGCAGGTTGACTCATCCCTTCCCTAACATGAGCAGTACAAGTCTGTCTCAGGAATCACATCTTCATACCAAGCACAATCCTAACCCTGTGGCTATGAGAAGAGAGCCTACCATGTGGCCACCACAGAGACAACTTCAGTGAGTGGAATGTTTCCATTACCTTCCTTTAACACCGATAATTTGCTAAAATAAGTAATACACTAAACGCTAACTAAATGCTACAGTCTTGAAGCTTAAAGGGAAGTGCTGAGAAAAAACAGAGTGAGCCCAGGGCTGGGACTTCCTCTGAAGAAACAGTGGAGAACACTGGAGAAGTGTCAACTGGCCACATTTTGAGTAGTGGGACTGCATTGGTGGCTATGAAGTCACTCTTTCCAATATTGCCCTTTAAGGAGCTGCTTCAGTAAAACTCTTCTTTCCTCTTATGTGGCCACAAGCCTGGCCCCTCTCCACTTTGCTATGCTCTTGAAGAGTGATAGAGGGCAGGCATCACTGAGGGATGTACTCAATCACCCTAGTTAAATCCAGCCATGCTTAGACACCTGTGCTGGTTCCAGAAGGAGGTCCAGTAAGCCAGAAAATCATCTCAGAGGCTTTCTAGAGTCTGGTCCGTACAGACTGACTCTTGATTTCCTTGTCTCCAGAAGTGGAATCTGACTGAGTGCCTAACACCTGTGGGGACTAGGATCACCAGAGGGATGTGGATGGAGCTGTAACTGGCTCAGCACCTCCCAGCTGGTGTCACTGACACCATCCCTAAGCGGAAGCACAGTAAGCACGAATGTGCTCCCACCCCCTGCCAACACTCCTTTTGTTTGCTCTGCAAGCACTTCTCCAAAGCCCTTTCTGCTTTTCCCCACCAGGATGACAGCACTGTCCCCATGGAGTAACCCTGCACTCCAGCTCCAAGTTAGGTCTCTCCTAGCTCTGGCCTAGCTGTTCAGTTAAAGGATTCTCCCACTTTGGCAGAGATGAATGTTCTGATCCGTGGATCCCCAGTGTGTGCTGCCAGCTGTCCTACATGTTTTCTTCTGGAAGAGCATCTCAAATGTCTCTCAGTTTCTTTCTGGCATGGAAGGACATGCAGATGATTCCCCCAGTCTCTGTGGAAGAAGTATTCACCTGGTCTTCCAGAGGAAGTTCAAACCCCTTCCTCTCTTTGTTACTAGAATGGACATACATTTCCTGGTGATGACTGCAGTGATGATGCTGCAGGTTCAGATGCCTGTGAATGGTTGTGCCCAATTGTGGCGAGTACTCCTGCAGATGTAAGTCCAACTGCGTGACAGTGAGGAGCAGCATGGGCATGAAGTGGGGGAACCGTGAGACAGATCCAAAGAAACTAATGAAATAAGGAAAATCTGGGAATGATTACTTTGAGATTCATTTCCATCAGCCCAGGTCTGATAGCCCCGCCAGGCCTCTCTGTATCTGTGCTCCAGATCCCACAGGAAACTCTGACCAGCATGTTCCAAGCAAAACTTAAAGAAAAAAGTGCTGCCTTGCCCGGTACTTGGCTTGTCGGCCAAATCTTGACCAAATCTTACCGCAGGGAACAGAGGGCCAACATGCATTCTGCATGTGTTCCTACAGAGCTACATCAGCCCCAGAGGCCCAGCCCCTGTTACAGCAAGGTCCCTTCGCTAGCAACAGGAAGGAGTGAGAGATGGATGACCACATCTGCTGAGCTCTCTGTCCTCACTGTGTGCTGAGGTGGTGGGAGGGAGCTCACACAGCATGAAACTCACTCAGGCCAAAGATCAGTCCAACACTAAGCACCACTTAAGTGCTATTTAAGTGCCTGTAGCAGGCATAAGAGGAACAGAAGAGTCCTCGCAAGAGTGACGGTCATCCTGGTGAACAGCCTGGGTTTATTTCCAAATTATGCTCCGCTTTTGAGCTGCACAGCACTGCTCTCATCCTGCTCACTCCCTACAGTCCTGCTGCTTCCCTCCTTTCTGTGGGCTGTGACAACACTGCAGAAAAGAGTAGACAGTAGGCACAAAACACAGTGTGTGCTCAAGAAGCAACCCAGAGGGACAAGTGGCTCTTCTCCCAGCAGGTATGCCTGTCAGCTTGCCCAGCAACCTCAGATCACACAACAAAGGAGCACGTTACTGTACATTCCCCAGAGCAGCTGGGTGAATGCTACTGAGACAGCCTGAATTGCCATTTTGCAACTTCTAACAGTTGAGACTTCAACTAACATGTAGGTGATATTTTTGCCTTGATGCCTCTCTTTCAGAAAGAGACACAGAATATACTTTGAAAAGCACAAAGTCAAAATGGAGCTCTGTTTACATGAACATCCAGTGTCCACAGTCATCTTTGAGGGTATCTTTCATACCATAAAACACAGCAACATAAGGAAGAAACAAACCTGCTGGGGTACTAGTTTAAAAGAAACAAGTGCCTCCCATTCTGCTGGTTTATTCTGGCTTCACTGTGCCACCAGTGTCCCAAACCCAGTGGAACACAGTGGTGGATTTGACTCAAAAGATAACCTTTTGAAGAGTTTCACAACCTAGGTAAGAGCTGAAACAGTAAGAGCTCTGTGAGTGTGGCCATAAGACCGTAAATGAATGGATGGGTCCAGCAGGAACAACCAGAAATGCTGGACTGGACAGGAGACAGGCAGGTGGAATTGATAAGCTGTGTGACAGATGAGCCTCATTTATGGCAGGTCCTGTCTGATGGAAAAAGATGAATACAGTTCTCTCCGTTCAAGAGCAGGAGGCAGCCTCTTGAGCAAGCAGAGGCTGGTAATGTAGGCAGCAGTCATTCTGTGTGAGTCTGGTTAGCTAGATGAAGTAAAAAATAAAGCACTTCTTGTCCTTTGGAGATGTCCCCTCCACGTATGAAGCAGACACCACTTGCCTTAGGATATTCCAAACCAAACCAAACCATTACATAATCACAGCCTCACGCAGGTTGTGAGGGAGCTCAGGACAATTCTAATTGAACTCCTCCTCGTGACAGGGCCAACGCTTAACATAGAGCGGGTTGCTTTGTCCAGACAGGTCTTGGAAACCTCCAGGGCTGGAGATTCTACCACACCTCTGGGCAGCCTCTTCCTCTCCTGTGTCCTCACAGTGATAAATTGTTTCCTTATACTCAGTCTAAACCTTCCCTGTTCTGATTTACGAGCGCTGCCATGCACTTATGTAAAGAGCCTGGCTCCACCTTCTCAGCAAGCTCCTCACAGGGCGGGCAGGCTGCTGCTGGGTCCCACTGCAACCCCAGATCTGTGTCTGAGCTCCCCTCTGTCCATACCGTCGCACTCCTGCATTAGCTAGCAGACTCTATGCACTCTGCTGGCCCAGGGCCGCCCAGGACCCCCAGCACTTCTTCCCTCCTCTCAGCCAGTGAATGCCAGCCTGTCCCAGCACAGGAGCCGGTCCATCCCAGGAGCGGCAGTCAGTATTGCTTTGCTGCATGTCCTGAAGTTCCTGCTGAGCCATCTCTACAACCTGCCTCTGTTCCTCTGCATGCCAGCCCCCTCAGTTCAGACTTTGTTCCCTGCTTCAAGCACGCAGAATTCGTTGAGGACACATCTACAGAGGTACTGTCCTTACTCCTTCCTTTCTTCTGTCCTTACTACAGTCACAACTTCAGATGAACAGTGCAGATAACCGTTTCTAAAGAAATTAGGTGATTTATAAGAGCGCAAGGGATCAACAAAAGCAAGTCGTTCAGGGCCACGTAATCCATGTGCCAAGGAGCACAGCCTCTGCACTGAGCATCATTCATCCTTTCTTTCTGCTTCTGTTCTGAATAGAAGGAATCATCCCCAGAACAAGCCTCACACAGGCATTTTATGGCCAAAATTCCTGGCTCCTCTAAGAAAAATACTTGCTGAACAATATCTGGAAAAGTTTGCCCATCTATGAAGCAAAGGCACTGGCAACTCTGCGAGCTATTGTGCACGGTGATGCACTGCACAGTTCTGTGTGAAAAGAATTCAGCACATCTCCAGATCCTGGGAGGTTTGTTGGACTTAGCAGGAAAATGTCAGTGTATTCCTCCCTCCTGTGCTGTCATGCAGCAGGGGAACAAAGAGACTGATGCACTATGTTCTGGTGTACTTATCAGCTACAGATTTAGTAGGTGGGAAGCAGCTACAGAATCTCCTCTGCTTATCTGGGAAGGGAAGGCATCTGCCGGACTCTCCCACTCCAGCAGAAGTTAGTGGTTCTGGCAGCAGGGGAGAGATCCACGCAGCGCTCCTTTTTCTAACTGCAAGCTGAGGACAGCAACGGCAGAGCTTCCACACTGGCCGCTGCCTGCCCGTGGTCACGGCACACGGTAAGCACACTGTCCTGGCAGGTGGCACCAGATGGCACTCTTACACAAAGGCTTCTTTTTCTCATGTTCTGTTTGCAGGCAAAAGTTGTGTTTGAACTACAAGGAGGGACCATCTATATGGGTAAGGGTTTTCCTGCCTTCTGCTTGCAGCCTGTGTTGCACGGAGGTCAAAGGAGCGGTGCCAAGACAGGGTATTGTCACGGAGGTAAGAGGATAAGCAGTCCTGGTGCAAAGCACTCCAGGTTCAGCACAGCTGCACCCACAAGGGCTGCACAGCACACAGGGAAAGCACAAAACTCTGACCCACTCGGAGCAGACAGGGCCTTGCACGGCTCCACTGCTGCCGCTCCCAGGCACGGCACTGCCTTGCAGTAGGAGCTGGTGAGGCCCCTGGGAGACGGGGCTGCCTGTGTAATCTCTTTCCCAGACCCAATACATCTCCACACCCCAGTGCACTGCACTTCACATCTATGCAAATTCTGCATCTCTACTTTCTTCTCCACGTCCGAGTCAGAGCAAAAGGATTTGGCTATCTTATGTGCAGCAGAGCAAAAGTGGAGTTACCCAAGGGCTACAGCCCTCCCTTCCCCACCTCCTGCAGCGGTGCTGTGGTGCTGGCATCCCCCATCGGGATGTCCTCGGGGATACTCAGAGCTGTGCGGGAACAAGGGAGGATGCTCCCCATCTCACACCGACCACCCGAGCACTGGGGTCCTTCCTCTCCTGCCCCAGGGCAGAGGGGCGGCAGATCTGCAACAGGAGCTCAGTGGAACAGCACAGCTCCCGTCGCTCAGCAGGGCAGCGAGGGAGAGAGCTGCGGGGTTTGGGGCTCGCAGGGCTCCTCGGGGAGGCCGGGCAGCTTCCTTAGAGGTGAACAATGCTTCTTTGGTTTCTTGGGACTGGCAGCAGCTCTTCCTCCTAAGTCACTTTTCCTCTCGCTCTGCTCTCTAAAGCAAATCGTCCCAGTCCTAACGCCGGGACGGGGACACTTTGTCTCCCCGACGCTTCTCTGCCCAAGAAGTTGGGAGCACACGGGAGGGAGGACCCCGTGTCCCGTTGCCCCGCCGTTACTCCAGCGCTGCCCCATCCGAGCCCCCCCGGCCGCGCTCCATCCGCCCCGCCCCGCACGCTTCTCCCCGAGGCCTGAGCGCGCCGTCAGGGCAAATAAGGCGGAAAAAAAGAAAGCCGAACGAGCGCCGAGGGCTGGCAGCGGCTCTCGGGGCGGGCACCCCGGGCTGGCCGCCGCCGGGCAGCGCGCCTTACCACATTGCTGAGGAAATCCGCCTCGCTGAAGTCGCCCAGGTCGAGGAAGCCGGGGCCGGCGGCGGGGAAGAGCCGCTCGGCGGCGAAGGGCTCCAGGATACTGTCCATGGTGCCCGCGGCGCGGGGCTCCGCCGCTCCCCGGCCGGGCTCACAGCGGCGGCACGGTCCCGCCGCCCAACGGCCGGCGGTCCATGGATGGGGCGGCGGGGCCGGGTGGGAGCGGGCCGCCCGCGGGCAGGGGAGCGCCGGGAGCGCCGCGCCGGTGCCCGCTCGGGGCAGCTGTCAGTGCCCCGCTGCGCTGGGGCCGGGCGGGCAGCGCCGGCGGCCGGCAGCGGCACGCCCCCGCCCCGTGCTGGGGAACCGCGGGCGGGACTTCGCGGGCCCACACCCCTTAAGGCAGCGCGGCGGCGGCGGCGGGCAGCGCTCCCCTTCCTTCGCGCCGGGCAGAGCCGCGGGGAGCGGTCCGAAAGCCCCTGGGGGCGGCGCGGTGCCCCAGGTGGGCCCGGCTGTGCCGCCCGCTCGGTAACTAAGGAGCTGGGCACCAGTAAAGAGCTTCGGGAAGATTATGTGGTTTCGGATAAATGGGATTACGGATCCCCATCCTCTCTGATCCTTACTCGGACCAGTGCTCAGGAAAACCACTTAGAATGATCGCGCAGAAGAAGCCTCGACGTTTCGTTGATCTGCCCCTGCTTCCGTGGCTCCACACGATGGGTCCCACTGCTTCTTGGCAGTGGGTGTGCGGAGCAAGAAGTCGGGCGGCAGTGCTGTGCTGCTGGCAGAGACCCGTTGGGAAAGGCCACGGTGCAGACACGCAGGCCTGGCCAGGCCCCGGTGTTCCCCACACACAGCCATCACAGGCTCTGTGTCCCCATGCGTCCCAGCACAGCCCTGGGCACACCTTGGCTGCTCCTCATTGCATCGGCCACACGCTGCTCCCGCACACAAAGGCCTTTATGCTCGCACACACAATGGGCTCTTTCAGTTGCATTTACTTTTACCTTATGTTTCAGTCAAGTGTGAAGAGCCTCTGGGTGAAAGGGGTCAAAGACATAAATTCAGCCAGGATGGGGTTGTGCTGCTCTTCCCACGGTACACATTCTTTACACATTCTTACGTATACGAAGGAGGAATGGTGTTTGGAAACCATCTACACAGAATGGACACTGGGAGCTCTTCCACGAGGGCCATTTGCTGCAGACGTTCTGGCTTTGAGGGAGATGCTCCCACCTCCTGTCCTGAGCTGAACACGTATAGCACCTCAGTCACCCACTATGTCTCAACTGAGCAAACATGGGAAGGCTCTCCTCAAATGACAGAGGGATCAGGCTGCTGTGGTCTAAGGAGAAGTGCACGCGCCAGCATCTTTGTGGCATTCAGGCAGCTGCAGGATGACCACCATCATCTCTTCATTGCCATACTGTGGGTAAAAATGGTAGCAGGCTTGCTCCTCAGCAAAAAAACTTCAGTTCAAGTCACAGGAACCTCCCCCCCCTCGAGGAAGAATGAGGTGCTGGGATGCAGCAATGCATCCCTTGTCAGGGCACCCTTTATGAGCACATCTTGCAACTGCCTCTTGTCCATAGGTGAGGCTGATCCAGAGGCAGCCCAGGGTAAAGGTGGCACCATGTAGTGGCTCAGGCTCCTTTTCAGCCCAATTTGCCTCTGATTTTATACTTAGATTTAGTTGCAATCTGACTGCAGCAGGAAACTGAAGCAGCAGCTGGGTGTGCTTTGACAGATAGAGTCTCAAACCAACAGCAGATAAGCTTTCTTGCTATAAGGCATTTGGTGCTGCGGATGCACGTGGATGACCAAGAGAGCCTTATCACTGCTGAAAGAGACTGATCAACCCAGTTCCTAAAACAAAATCATCCGCTCCCCTGTGCTCCTTGCCTTGCCGCAAACCAGGCACTGCACAGCCTGCAAAGCCAAAGCTGTTGCTTCCTCCAGAGCGAGCCAGGACGTTTCACAAATTCACAGATGAGTGTTTCTTGAGGAATGTGGGGCAAACTGTATACGTCAGTAGTTTTTGCTTTGCTGCATGCACAGAGCTTTGCTACAGGAGGGGTTCTGGCTGGTGTTCTCACAGAGTGCATGGTGAAGATGGGAACAGGACAAGGCACAGCAGTACTAAACAGCCCTGCAGGACACAGAAGCTACAGACCCAGTGCTCAGGCTATGATTTCTTCATTTAGTTTCTGTGGGAACAATTTAAAGCCTGTGAAAAAGTGATGGCACGAAGTGGAGTCTGGAAAAGTCACCTTCTAGCAAGAGGCAGCAGTTGAGGAAGGATTCATGGGTGCTGGAGCTGCCCCTTGCCCTTCGTCTCACAGCCCCACCTCAGCCAGGAGATCCAGCTCTATTTTGGTTCCCTTCCAGCAGTAGATCCCAGCACTGCATCCTGCAGCTGCTCCCAGCCCTAACCAGGCACCTGCACACCGCTGCTGCTGGTGATGGGAATCACACCCAGCGCAGCCATCTGCAGCAGGGAATGGGTGTCTGTGACCCTGTTGCAGGGAAGTGCAGGGGAAGATGAAGAGCTTACCAATTGTGTTTGCATACGGTTGGGATACATGAATGCTGTGGTTTCTGTGAGCACCCTGGCGCTGTGCAGGGAATGACAGGGATGCTGCAGAGCTTGGTGCTGTAGTTATCCTTTCTGGGTGGACTCAAGGCCCTTGGAGAGGTCCCAGCCTGCCGTCTGAGCCAGGAGCAGCAGGTGGGGACTGGAAATTCAGGACCTGGGAACAGGCAACAGGAGGCATTTGGGGCATGTGAATAACTGTGGGTGCTCACACCATGGCCGTGTGGAATAGGACAGGCTGCAGCAGCAGCAGGGCTGTGCTGGGAGCAGGGACAGCATCTCCACCCTGCCAGGGGTTAACAGTGAGCTCTGGATCTGGGAGCAGCCCACGGAGGAGAAAAGCACAACCCAGTAATTCAGGCACATCTCACTCCAGTTCAAATGACATTGTTTCAGTCCTGTCTGCCTCACCCCTCAGTGGTAATTACAGACTTTCACAAACGGGGAATGAGGGACACGGCGGAGGAAGCCTTCATTACAGGCTTATCTCCCAGAGCAAAAGTGCGCCCGGCATAATGTCTGGGGCACGCTGCCAGGGTCGACCACCAAAGCAAAATGCTTCCATTTAGCACAAAAATAAAAGGGGGAGAAGTGTTAAGTGGTTTGGGAAGATCAGAACCTCACAGCACTGCTGCCAGGCTTGGGGAGCGCTCTGGAGGAGCTGGCAAGCTGCCCTGGTCCGAAGTGCTGTGGTTTACATCCCTTCCTTCCTTCCCTCCTTCCTTCCTCCCATCCTCCTCAGGCAAGCTTCATGGCCACTGGTGGTGGCACAAGGGTGTGCACGTGGAGCGGGTCCCAGCAGGGAACCCAGAGCCTGCTCCTGCTGTGAAGGTGGCACCTCGTTTCCACAGGACCTGGGGCTTGCATCAGGAAGGTCCTTCAGGCTGCAAGGCACTGTCCCCACACAGCTAACAGCAGGAGAGGAGGGAGAGGTGACAGAAAGCCTTCAGTCTGATTGCTGTTAGGATGCGTCTGGGGACCGAATTTTAATTGTTCCTTCCCGCTGGGTGAGCGAGCACAGGAAGAGATTTACCTCCTGGCCTTTCCACTTGGGCATGTTGACATTTCCAGGCGGCAGTTTTCTCTGATGGAGCGCTTTGACGTCAGGTGGGCTGATTACAGCCTGCGGTGCCTCTGACTCATTTGGCAACGGTCTGCGTGGGGGACCTGGAACGTGCCTCTCTCTCTCTATCGCTTGTTATGGTCGGCTTTAAATAAATAAAGCCGAGCTCGGCTCACAACTTCGGGGAGATGCTGTGCTGCTCAGCCTGAAGCACTCATTGCCATGGCAACAGATGCAGAAATGTCGCTACGCAGCCAGCTCCCCTGCCCCGCTCCTGCCTGCCTTGAAGGGTCCAAACAGGAGCAGAGTGTGCCTGTGGGCAGCCACGCTGGGGAGAGCCTCCTCAGGGGGTCAGGAGCCCACTGCTCACATCTCTGGTGTCTCCAGGAATGGGAGATTTGGGGTTGGATGGCAAATAGGATAACAGCATTCCTAGATCTGTTTCCTTTTCCAGGCGCTGTGGGACATCCAGGATATTTCCTACATTGCAGTGTCCTGGGATGCTGGGAATGTGGGAGATCCTCACCTTCCCTGCACTCTCCTTGGGTGACTTCTGGTGGTGGCAGAGGACAGGCTGGAAGCACTCTGCTGGCCACGATGCAGGCATAAGAAACCACTGCTCGCTGGTTTTAACCCTCTTATTTTTAGACCACCCTCAGCGCCCGAGCCACGGATGACAGATTTCACTTTGGGGGCACACTGCAGGGAAGCATTCAGCCCCCAGGTTGAGGTACGGTCACACCAGTGTTTCAGCTTCCAGCTTCCAGCTGGCGAAGCAGCAATTCCAGGGTGAGCAGCCAGTGGCAGATTGAAGCAGCAAAGGCTCACATCCCGCTGGAGCCTTCAGAAGGGCAGAATACACCTCAAGCCAAACATCCCATCTCCTAACACAGATCTGTAGGACTAGAGAACGTTTGTTATGTTAATCCTCGTCGTGCAGGTTTAATGCTTCTCCGGCTGGGGTGCTGAGTTTGTTTGCTGCCACAGATGGTTTGAAAGTAACCTCACCTCCTGCTGTTGCCGTACCGTGTCACATCGGGGAAGTTAAAAACATGAGAAGGGTTGGAACATGTGAAACATTTTTATGACTGCAAAGATTGAACCACATTTCCATGACAAATCACTGAAATTTGAGCAATCTAATTTACAACACAAATTCCTTTCTTTTGTGCGTCTTTCCCAACTCAAATTCAAGTCAGAAACTCCCTGGGTTCTGCTGCAGCTCTCATCTAGCAAAACTGTGGGTGTAAGATGAAAAACAATTGCATGAGGTCTCCACGGCTGGTCCATGATGACTCCAAACCCTAAATTGTTCATCCTTAAAGCATGGTTTACAACTGCAACAGATTCTGGAGGAGCTGTGTAACCAGTACTTAAATAAAGGGGAGGCAGCGAGCCCTCCTGCAGCAGTGGTATTTGTTCTGGGAAGGGCTGACCCAGGGTGGCCACAGCAAGAAGGTAGAGAAACCCACTGTCTCCTCCTAGAAACAGAATTGAAGGTCACAAAGTAAAGACCCCTGCAGCCACTGCTGGCCTCCGATTAAAAATAAATCCCTTTCATGGCCAGACAGTGGTTTGGGAAGGGGAAATGCTGAACGGCAGTGAAAACCTGAATTTTTTGGCTGGGTGTCCTGCAAAGCAAGCACAAGTGCCATTGGTTCGGGTACAGCTCTATATTCCTGGCCACTGGCATGCATGTACAGGTGTGCTCCCTCCTTTTAGATTTAACTTTTTCACAGTAAAACAAGCCTGATTTTCATGGTACATTTATCTGAGAGCAAATGTGAGAGTGACTCAGTCCTTGGAATTACAGAGATGAGAAGTTGCCTAGTTTTCTATCCGTGCCACCTCTGGATCCAGGAAAATCACAGACCTCTGTGGGCTTCTGCTGCTTTGCCCCGCCTTATGATTATCGTTAGTTCCAGGTAATGGGGACTGCCACTGTCTTGCCAGAATGACAAACCAACCAAACTGAACAAAGGTTCCCCTACCCCCTGCATTGCCCCTTCAGGTGCAGCACACAGCAGAACCAGACACTTAGGAGGCTCATTTCTGCCCTTCCATGGCACCAGAGGAAATATGGGTACCCACCCGTGGGAGTCATCCCTTCCTCACAGCAGGCTGCCGTCCGCTGCTCCTTGACCAGATACCAGCAGATTATTTTTGTCTTGGCTCACGTAGTCCCAATGTTACAATTACCCACTGACCTCAAACACTTACTTTTAAAATTACCCCTCTTTAGCAAACCCTCTGTCTAGTGGGTTGGGTGGTTTTTTATTTTTTATTTTTATGTCTAAATGGTTAAATAGTGGGTGTGGTTGAGGAGAGAGAAAAGAAGAAAGCTTGCAGAGCAGGCAGGAGGGGGAGGGCTGTGAGGGTCTTAGCATGGAGAAGCGCACACACTCCATAGAGGGGACACATGGCTTCCTCTCCTTCCTCAGTAACATCTTCTTCTGCAGGGTCAGGTTTCCTCAATGACAAATATCATTTCATAGTGGTCTCTATTCCTCATAGGTATGCCTTGAGACTAATTCCAGCAGCCGTGGCATAACCCAGATAATCAGAGCAGCATCCTTTGGATGTGGTGTGAAAGTCAGGACTTGTCTGTAAGCTGATGTTGAACATAATAATAAAAAAAAAAACAGGCCAGCAACTCCAAAGCACTCAATGCCTGAAGACAAACACAGGTGGGGAGAGACAGCCATGACTACAAAGTTGAGTTCACCATGCAGGAGAGATGTCAGTCATCCATGGCTTAATGTTCTATTAAATTGTCCGCAAAGCTTCTCAGAACACACAGAAACCTCTTCAGGAGGGAAAGAGGAGGCATCTCGTTCAGGGATGGAGAACATGAGGGAACAGGACACCAGTCTTTGTAGTGATGGAAAAAAAGGGGAAGCAGCTGATAGGAGAACGCACAATTCCTCACAACCAGAACACTCATGAAGCTCCTTCAGGTTACTGCGTGCTAGGGCTTTCCCTCCATGCTCTTACTAGCCTCAAAGCCCAGCTGAACTGGCATAAGTCTCATGAGAACCACTGTGAAAGATAAGGCGCTAAGCAGCATGAAGAGCTTCAGCTGGACTGGTTTTGAAAGCTAGCCTTCAACTACATTCTGTCACCTGGCCAGCAGCTTATTAGGGTCACACATCACCAACAAAAAGCTGAAGTCAGTGCTGGTAGAGGAAGCGTACCAGCAGTGCCCTGAGCTGTAGGTGTTTATAATGGGACCTGCTGCTCAGGGTGTGTTCTGCTCTGTGCTTCTGAGGATCTGGGTAAGGCTGAGAGGCAGAAGGTGGATCTGGATGCTGTTGGACTGGAATGATCTCAGAGTTTTTTTTGTGAGGTAGGTGGTTTAGGATGGGGGGGATGCTTCAGGAAGGAATGCTCCTCTCACCTTTTTTTTTCCTGCTACTTCCTGGGGGCACAGCATCTTTTCCCTTTTGCTTTTTGAATAATGTGGTGTGTGTTACCCAGCATTGCTGTGGAGCTGCCAGCTGTAATGGCCACATCTCACTGCAGATAAACAGATTTTTGCTTTGGGTTAGTTTTTTTTTTTAGTCTTTTTTTGAGAAATGTGAAGCTGAAAGGGGTTTGATGCCTGCTGGGACTGCTTATGGGTTGGTTAGCGCAGCCTAGGTTGGGGCAGAAAGGAGTATCAGAGTTTTAATTCAGCAATACCTTTAAATGGTGGCACACAGTGATGATGAAAGGGCATGTGAGGATGCAACTCTTCTCTCATTTGGCTTTAAGCAGCCAAATCCACCTAGCAGCATTCATTGAGAAGTGTTTGTTTCACTAGTTACTTACTGCAAGGCAGCAATCAGAGATATTCATCTCTGAAATAAAATAAAAAAAAATCTCTTCGCTCTTCTAATGAGCTCTGGTAAATTTGCTCCCTTTTGTAGTCCTGGGGTCAATCAATTAGTGACTGCCTAGGGAGAAGCTTAATTAAGCTCAGATAACGTAACAGAAGTTTCACCCCCTTGCCCTCCGTCTATACGTATCCTCCTTTACACATCTGGATAAAAGCTTCATTGCAAAGCCGGGAGAGCCATCGCTTCAAGCTGCGTCCCAGAGAGCACGTCTGAGCTCCCGAAAACCATTGCAAACTCTTGCATCATGCAGAAGCAGGGGAAGCCGGAGCAGCTGGGAAGTGAGAAGATCCATTCTGGCAGCTGTGCCACAGGGACAGGGCGTCACTCAGAACAACAAAAGGTGTTGGCAGCAAGAAGTGCGGTGCCACGATTTCTTCTCCCTCTCGCAGAGGCAGAATTTCTTCCCGTGAGCCCTGCGCCAGCCATTCAGAAGTAGCCTGAAATCTGGCTCCAGCTGCACGCCTTTATTAATGACAGAAGCCCTCGAGGGGTGGGATCCAGAGGCATCACAGAGATATTTTTTTTTCCCCTTTCCTAAGCACAAAAGACAGAAGTGGAATGCAGCTGAGGAATGTTTTGCCCTTGGAAGGGATGTAATAAATCTCGTTGGATGTGATATTTGGTTTATTTTGCGGGAGTCATTCAAAAGGAAAATGCAGATTGTGGGGCTTAGTGCTCAGCCTATGCTGGCAAAGGATCTCCAACAAAGAATGTTCATTGGCAGGGAATGTCCTGACTTTGCAAGTGAGAAAACGCCTCTTTTTCAGTCACTCTAAAAGCTGTCTTGTTATTATATAAAAGGTTGCAAGACTGTGATCGATTGCTCTCCAGATCCGCTAGGAGAAGGACAAGCAGTAATTGCTCTAATCTGCAGGAGAAAGGGTTTGGGCTGCACTCAGGAAAGCTCTTTCTTCCCAGGAAGGTCTGCTGGGTCGCAGGGGGCTGCTGGGGAGGCTGAGCATCCCGGTCTGAAGCAGCACGGCTTTCTCTGGGTGACTTCACCTCGAGATGGGAGGGAAGATGGCTTCAAAGACTTCAAGTCCCTGCCAGCCCTCAGTGATTATTTCTGCGTGATTATTATTTAACAGTGAGGTGCTCCCTTTGGGATCTGAAGGATTCTGCCCATGCTGAAAATTGCTGAATCTGAGGATAGGTCAGCAGGTACCTAGGGAAGGGAAGAGGTGAGGGAAAAGCTGATAGGAAGGAATTGATGTGCAGATGGACTTGATTTACTGCAGAAGCGAGGCAAAGAAAAAGCCCAAAGGTGACTGTAAAGTAAAGCTGGGCTACCTGACAGAGAAGGGCAGGGAAGAGATTATGTCTGCAACCTCCTGTCTCTTGGTGAACTCCTTGGAGAGGTCACAGTGGAGGCCAGGCGGATGGCATAAACCATTTGGGAACCCTAAACCAGGATTAAAGGGACGTGGTGGAAGAGGAGCAGACTGCATGGAGCCAACCTCAGCTGTCTGCCACAGCTCCACCACGAAGGGAACCGCTTTGCTGGAAGGTGGGGGGTGGCGAGCTGATACTTAGCCATTGGTTGCACACGAGCTATTTTTAAATAGCATAGGTTTGGTTACTGCCAGTGGCACTAATCCAGCTTGTAAAAATCCTAAAGCCCTTCTACCTACCTGCCTGAAGAGCTGTGGGATGTTCTAAGTAGGAGAGCTGCAGTAAGTGGGGTCCCAACACAGCTTGGAGTGCAGTGCAGCCCAGGATGTGCCCTGTTAACTGCAGTTCAGTGGTGGCACTACCAATACAGTCACAGCTGCGCCAGCTCCTCTCTCTGTGCTTTAACCCACTGGGAATTCCCCTTTCTCGTGTGTTTGTGAGGAGAGATGAAAAAAAGGATACTCTTATCAAGGAGATGCTTGCAAAGATTCTAACTTCCTAGAACAGGAAGTGCGTGTTTGCAGAGCTCAGTGTTGGGACTAAGGCCACGTGATATATTTTTAAGAGCTCTTCAGGTTGTTGTCCACCATTGTCACCTTCTGGAAGGAATATGTTTTCAGTGTCTCCTTTCTTGTTGGGAACACAAGTATCTTCTGTTTTGCTCCCTGTGCTCTCATATGGAGAGGAGGCAGCTGTGCATGCAACTGACCTTATCAAGAAGTCAGCAGCCATGAGTTATTACCTGAGCTGGGCTAAGCACTTTGCTGTTATCATTGCTATTGATTATTCATTTAGAGAGAGTTGCAAATTTACACAGTGCTTAATAAACAACACCAAGTTTCCTGGAAAGTAGTAACAGGAGAATTGGGAGGCCTTTCTTAAAACAAAACAAAAAACCTACAAACACGCCACCAAATAATGATTACATCATACGTTATTTTTTCCACTACAGCTAAAGCCTCGTTCAGGATCAGAGGAGCTTCACAAGCACACTGGGATGTTATGAGAACAAATGGACCTAACACCCTCCCAGACTGAATGGCATTTTTATGCTGCTTATCGCGCTGACCTAATTCAAACTTCTGGACAGTCAAGTTTGAAATGAGCTGCCTGAGAGCAAACCAGCTCAAGGCCTTGGATTCTGTTCTTGCTGTGCCACTTAGAATTGCACCCATGTTTTTTTTCAGAGCAGCAGCGTTTTTCTCCAGCAAGAGTGGAGAAAAATGCTGCTCCCTGGCTGGGAGTCTCAGGCTGAAACATGGGAAGTGTGGTTTGGACTGAGACACCTGGGAGCAGGGAAGTCCTGCAGTGTGAGATAGGCAAATTAATTCTCTTAGGGCGTGGCACCATTACAGCACAATGTTTTTGAGTCCTGGCTAAATTATTTGTTCAACATCCTAAAAATGAAAACCTTTTGGCTGAAGTCTTTGTAGGTGTTTTAAGAGAGTGGTGAAATTGCGACTAATGTTTGGAAGGAACTCGGGTAAGAGAAAACAAACTGTAGAGGGTAATTTTTAGGAAAAACAAAAAGGTTTCCAATGCAGACGTGATGCGCCAAAGCTGTGCTACAGCAGGAGCTCTGACAGGAATTGTGGATATCTTTTCTCTCGGTGTGGGAATATCCTCCAGGAGTTTGAGTTCCCCACCAAAGCCCTGTTTTTAGCTCACTGCAAGTCACTGAAGCTCTGCCACTCTTCATTGATGGCTTCTGCTCCAGAGCTGCGAATCGAGGTGCCTGCTCATGCTGTTTACACTGGCAGCTATGGATGTCGTACTGGTAGACGCAGGGCGGGGCTGAGTGTGCCTGGGCCCTCCTCACACCGCTTCTCCCTGTCCTCTAGAGGCTGGCATGGATGAACAGGACAGCCTTGGAAAATATTAGCGTCTCGCAGTGAGTGCTGGTTCTAAGATGTGCCCAAAGGAAGCCAGCCTGTGCTCAGGGAAATGGCCAGGCAGCCGGGTGAAACTCTCTGGGCTCTATATTTGGAACAAAGAAGGAAACTCTGAGTACACAGCATCTTAGCCCACTCTGCCCAGTTCTAATGATGATCGTATAGGAAATAAATATCCTTCTAAATAATTTTGTTCCTCCATATGCTACTCTGGGCATTAACAAAGCAGCCATGCAGGCTAAGCCAGGCTGGTTCTGCTGAGCGTGGTGCTACTGTGGAGTCCTTGCATGCATTCTCCACAGAACGTCTCAACCTCGCTTTAACCCACCACTGCTCCATCTGTGCATCTCGGTGCATTTGCCAGCCACGCATCATGTGGTTCAATCTCATCTCTGAGATTTTCCACATGGGCCAGTAGGTATCAGAGTCTGAGTTATTTTCAGCCTGTCTGCGACATCCAATTCCACCCACGCGGCTTGTGTGGCTATATAAATGGTGGAGGTGTCTGAAATAACAGGCCTGGAGGAAACATCTGTCAGCTCCGAAGGCTTGTGAGAGCAGGACGAGGCGTGCAGCTCCCCGTCTCACTGCGCCTGCCTGTAAGGAAGCAGAGCAGGACGAGGCTCCGTCACACGGCCCAACTGCCTCGGCACTCAGGTTTTCAAGTCGCCTTCGTGATTCGTTTGGCCTGTGAAGGTAAAGCCTGCCCGGAAATCAGGATGGCACCTTAACCTTTATCCTCTGAAGGAAAGGACTGCTTCTCTTCCTTCTTTCTTTGTATTTTTACTGCAAAACGGCATCTCTTCATCAAAACCACAGAGCTAGCTGTGCAGGGGCCGACAGGCTGCTCTGCTCGGAAACCTGTCCCTGTGCTCTCCGTCGTAGCGAAAACAGCACGCGCACAGCGGCCAGCAGCAGGAGCCATCTTGCAGCGCTGCACTCGCCGCGGGGCGCTGACGCAGACGGGACGCGGCAGCGCGCAGGCACGCATGGCCAGGCACGGCCCGGGGACGCGGCGCCCCCTGGCGGTCGGAGGTCGGTACCGCAGCCTTCTAGGACTCGTGCGGGGCGGCTCCGCCTCGCCGCCGCCAGGGGGCGCCCCCGGCACGGCCATGGAGATGGCGGCCGGGCGGAGGGCGGGGCTGGGTGCGCCGCCATCATCGCGGCTCGGGTCTGGGCGGGGGTCTCTTCCCTCTGGTGACAGCGGCAGGACCTTGGAGATGCGCCAGGGAAGGGTCAGGTTGGGTGTTAGGAAAATGTTCTTTTCCAGAGGGCGGCGAGGAGCTGGCAGAGCTGCCCAGAGAGCTGTGGGTGCCCCATCAAGGCCAGGTTGGCTGGCGCCCTGGCAGCTGAGCTGGTGGGTGGCAGTCCTGCCCGTGGCACGAGGTGGGACTGCGTGGGCTGTAGGGCCCCTCCAACCCAAGCTCGTCTGTGGTTCTGCGATTGTGTGAACCTTCCCCTTGTATTTAAAGATCAAAAACAACAGAAGCCAGCTGAGTAAAGCTGCCCCGGGTGGTGCCCAAACACTGCTGGGTACAGAAACAGATGTAAGCGTGGAAGAAAACCTTGAAGGAAGAGATAACCGAGGACACCAATTAGCTCTCCAGGAGGTTTCGCGTTTGTTACCTGGGAAAGCTGTCGCTAACTCAGGTGTAGCAGTAATAAGCAGTGCAGAGCTAGTTTTAGTTGACATCTTGGATGCTAACAGGTGTAGAAGAGCAGCTACAGCCTTGCTGAGGGGCTGGGGAAAGGCCCGGGCGCTGAGCCCCAGTAGCCATGGCCGTACTGGTAGGAGCTCCTCGCTGGCAGCTGGCTCCGGTACGTCTCCAATGCTCCGACAGCAATGTGACCATGCGGTGAGAAGCACTCCTGCTCGCTGTGCACCATTATGTTGATGGTGTCGTGTCATCTGTTCCCTGCAGGAGCCTAAGGCTGCAGTGCAGGAGGATGGGATAAGCGAGGAATTCATTCTTTCCACTTCTGTAGTCTTTTGAGTCATGTTCTGAATAGTATCGAACAGCTATCTTTTGCAAAACCACCTACTCTTTTAAAATGAAATCTAAACAGAGCTTGGAAATAGAAGATAAGTGTGGAATTAATCTAGTTTCCGCAAGTTTGTTCCCCACCATTGTGAAAAACAGGCTTTATGGGAGGGTTGTAGACGGTGAGTAAGAGGAAAGCTCTATATTCCAGAAGTGATCAACCTTGTAGTAGGTAATGGATGATTGTAAGAACACGGAAGCTTTCACAGACATTAATGTTCTTGGTGGCAGCAGACCGAACTGGCTAATACGTACGCAGTTGGCAACGCGTTGTGTGCAGCAGCAGATCATCTGAGTCGTACGGAGGGAAGAAGGAGGTGCATAAGGACATCCTCACAGGTTCTTCGTGTGCATGAGAGCTGGTTGCCAGTGCCAATGCATTGTCTGTATCTTTAATGATTTATCTTTGATGTGAGCTCACCACCTGCTTGGATCTGCTGTTTCTGCATTGAAGACACTTCTTGGGCTGCCAACTTGTCTCCAGATCATACAGAGGGAGCAAATTCTACACAGACAGGAGCAGGGAGGATCAGTGAAGAATCTGTATGCTAGTGCTAAGTTATGAAAGATCACGAGGAGAAGGGGTTCAAAATGTGCCAGCAGAGCTTAGTGGGCTAAGTTTGTGTATTGCATTTGGTGGGAGCTAAACTGAAAGCAGTCTGTGAACTGAAATATTAAGGACAGAAATATGAAGGATTGGTAAGGACAACACGGGCTGAGCTGTTCAAGCCATGGAAGATGGGCAGAGCTTTCCCAGCCACTGCCGAGTGCCCACCTGCAGCTCAGTGCAGCAGGCAGAGTACTGGACTTGGAAAACTTCCTGATGCACTCAAGTCTGAAGTCCGAATCACGGACGCGCAAACTTGCTGTGCAATAGAATGAACCAGGAAGCTTTTAATGGTCGGTTTATCCTGGAACAGCTCGCCAAACACGATATCCCTTTTAACAGATATTTATTTCACAGGCACTTTTTTACTGCCTTGTGGCTCATATTTATTTAAAGGGGGAAATAACTGGATTACCAACTAGTTCTTCAAAAGATACTAAGTTCAAACCAATTACACTCATTAAATACAAAGATCCCACCGAGCTCTGGTGACTGCTGATTTTGATTTGCTTAGAAAGGTGTCAAAATCAGAGTCTGGGGATACTTAGCCCTATTTTTTGCTGTCTGCCACAGTGCCTAATTACTGTTTCTGATACTATCATCTGCTTTAACACACAAATTCCCTCAAACAGCAGTAGTCCCTAATATATCCCTCTTATATTCCCATCTTCTTGGCCACATATTGCTTACTGTGCTAAGTGCTAAATGGCTTTCGGAAAGTGCTAAGAGGGTGCTGTGAAAGGACTAAGCTGAGTTTCACAAGCAACTGCCTGCACAGAGAAATAGTGTTATTAGGGAGGGTGGTGCCAGCAGGCCAGTGTGGGCTTATTCTGACAAATCTGAAGAGCCAAACTTCACAGTCGTGTTCTTCAGATGATTTAAATGAGATATTTTCACCTTGAAGAAATGAAGGTTTTTGTTCCTAACTGAAATAAAACAACTGGATACTTCATCAGAAATATTCAACAGGATCAGTATGTTCCAGGTCAAGTTCATCTGCTCTGCCATCTCTACCAGAAACCAACTCAGCGCTCGATAATTCTTAGAACAGAAAAACGATTCTTGGAAGATGATGGAAACAAAGCCCCAGAGCTAGAAAAGGAACATTGTTTCTTAAGCTCCAGCCAATCTCAGGAAAACAAAAAACAACCCAGCCACAAAGGTACTAGATCTCCACGACAATTCAAATGTTCCTTGACTAAACACAATTGTGTGGGCATTTGCAGAAAGAGTGTAAAACAGATCAATATTTGTTATCTTCTTCAACACGTGGCGGCATGTCGGGGCCGGTGTATGAGCTTCAGCCTACGAGTGGAAGGGTAGCGTCACAATATGAGAAGCCAATTAATTGCAAGAGAATCTCAAAAATGCTGTGTGCACTGAGTCTTTCTGGAGAATCAGTTCCCTGGATGAAACTGCTCAATCTGTGGTCTTGTGTTGTTTCTCTGCTTACGTATCAGAGTGCTTAACTGTTGGAAGATGCACTCCCTTGAATTGTGATCACAAGACACCTCTTTGATGTGTCAGTTACTGTTACTTAAGGGATCTCTGCTTTGTTGGGCTATAGCAAATTTTTCAGTCTGGTGAGTGCTGATGTGGACTGGTATCTGGCCTTAGTGAGCAGTCACACTGCTGCTAATGGATGAAGTTAATTCAGAAAGTCTGAAATAAAATCTGTTTTCAGTTAGTGAGTATTTTGTTAATTCTATAGGGTGCTTCAGATATGATCATTTTCTGCGTGAAAGTGATGTATCATGAACATTGATGGCTGCTTTGCTAACTTTTAATTTTGCAATTTTTGCAAAACTACAGGTTAGATGCTAGTTAATGTGGTTAAATCAATGGAATGAATTGCTTCTTTCTTCTTTTTTGCTCTAGCAACACACTTTGAAAGCACTTATTCTCTTAAGAATAATAGCATCCGTAACTGTTTTACCTAACTATTGGAGTTCTGAAATGTGCTTATTACAAAAAAAAAAGGGCCACAGAATATGTTTTATCTCCCATCTAGTAGTTATCATCTGTAGGCCTGTGGGTTATTTATAAGGAAAGTTAGTTTAAGTTATTCATATGGAAAAGCCAGAATCGTGATCTCATTTTATTGTTGGAGATGCTGTGATGCAGGGGCAGGTGAAACGATTTCCCCACAGTGTCATGCCTTCAGTTGTGCCAGGGGAGGTTCAGGTTGGATATTAGGAAAAATTTCATAGAAAGAGTGGTGAGGTGTTGGAACAGGCTGCCAAGAGAGGTGGTGGATTCACCATCCCTGGAGGTGTTAGAAATGTGGATGTGGCTCTGAGGGATGTGGTTAGTGGGCACGGTGGGGATGGGCTGATGGTTGAACTAGATGATTTCAGATGTCTTTTCTGATGAGTCTATGTGGCATGTGCAATAAGTCCCAGTTCCTACTACATGCCCAGCAAAGACCCCGGCCCACTGAGCCTTTCACTCCTCCACTACAATATTTCATCTGCTTCCCTCCTCCACAGTAAAGGGCATAATTCAGGTTTGTTGCATTCTTCCAGCTAGAGGATGCTGCTTCCTAAATGATAATGGAGTTCCAAAAAGCATCCCAGATTGACAACTTTTACTAGAACCTTATGTTTCTTGATTGTTTTAAAAGACAAATATATATCTTCTACTCCCACGTCATCTAGAAGGAAGGACACATTGCTAACTAAATGTGGCCAATGGTGGATAGCAGAACCTTGTTTGCAACTCAGCACTGGCTATACTTTCCTTCTCCAAGTTGAGAAACGGTGACAAACTCAATGGGTTCCAAAATTGTTCTGTGTTTTTGATTGTTTTGTTTCCTTAATGAAATTCAAAACTCCAGTATTCAAAGAAACTGCAGACAGCTCTAGGGAGAATTGAAAAAGAGGAGGAAAATTTTGTCAATTTTTATTTCCAGTTAAATCACAACAGAGACTGATGGCTATGGAAACACAATATGTCTACATGGATGTAGGCAAGGCACAAGAGACTAGAAGTAGAGACACTGTGCACTGGTGAGAGCTTAGGCACTTTTTATTGTTCCCCAGAAACCTCCTGGGATCTCCTCACCAAGATGTTCAGAAACAGCTTCAGAAGGGGCTCGGAACTTAATTCATGGCCTTTTTGCACTAGCTGCCACAGGGTTTATCTCTAATTTAGTAGATAGGAGGAAGTTGCTCTGCCCTCACTGTCAAACTAAATATTGCCATCTCCAGGCTTTGTAACAAAATAAATCATTTTGTCTTCATTCCTGGGGTGGCACAATTCAATTGTGGCCACCCTGGACATATGCCTTGGGCTTGTTTCCATCTTCATCCTTCATTAGCTGCCTGCTGGCAGGCCTGAGCAAACCTACGATATCCCCGATTAAGTTTGTCACAACCATTGAACAACACTGTAACTAAATGGCAGTGGTTTTCATGCATTACTAGAGTACTTGATCTGAAGCAGAAATGTCTTCTCGTCCTGCTTCCAGTGGTCAGTGAAAACATTTCACTTTGGTAAGCCAACAATGACCATACTATTCTGTAGACTCACCTTCCTTAAACAATTCTGAATCTTTCTTCACAGGACATGCTTTCAAAACCTCTTCTCAGATTTGCTGCTCAGCTCTGAAATCTTCAGTTTGTGTACAGCCCTCCTGTGCGAGGAGGGGCAAAACAGTTACCTGATGAGCCACATGCTCAACAACCAGCATTAGCTTTGCCTTTTTTTGGAACAGCATCATACTGCTGACTCCTATTCAGTCCATGGCTCGCACCCTGAGCTGCCTTTCTGCCATGCTGCTGTCTGGCCATTTATTCCCCATTTTCTCTTTGTGCTTTTGATTTCCTTCTCTTAAGTGTAGCACTTTGTACTTTTCTTTACCGAGTCGCTGATTTTCTCCAATTTAGTGAGATCATTTTGAATTCTCAGTCCATCCGCCAAACTGTTTGCATCCTCTCCCAGCTAGATGATGTCTGCAGATTTTATGAGTACTCTTTATTCCCTTGTCACAGGTTGTTAATGAAAATACTGCATAAAATGGATTCCACACAGATGTTGGGAGGACCCCGTTTGAAAATTCCTCTCAGTATGACAAGGAACAATTGATAAATGTTTCTAAAGGTATCTTTGTAATGAGTCATGCACCTACTTTTTGAGGATTTCATCTTAACTCTATTTCTTTGTTTGCTGAGGGAAACGTCACGTGGAATGGTGTGAAAACCCTGTAAGAATCAAGACGTGTTACCTCTTACCTATGAAGAAGGGTATATGGAACCTGATTTAAGACAGATATAGGCTTGAACAATTCTATCAGTTTCCAACCTTCATTTCAATCACTGCAATTTTGTGTGCAACCATAACCTCAATAATTGTCTTCTGCACCCCAGTGATTAAAGCTCATTCAATATTCAGCCAAGTTTCAAGAAAACATTTTCTTTCCTTGCTAAAACAATATGTAGACAGAAATCAGAGACTTTTTACAATCCCAGATTCAGTGAGGGAGATGTTGGCACTGTCTAATACCCATATAGCTGTGATAAACTCCTTTGCAAAAACATGACAATGTAGGTTGATTCTTGAAGATATTTCCTCACTTTGTAGAATCCCCATTCAAGGAAGCACACTAATGTGTGCTAATAGTTGTGCATGATTTTAATTTACGTACTATTCTGTAGTAGTATGAAATTTCTGATGCAATCAGTATCATTGCAAAAAATAAAGCTGTTCTTACAAATGAGTTACAAATCCTCATTAGCCATCAGATGTTACATTAGACAAGCATTTGCTGTATCCTCAATATATTATGCAGTTTTTATTGCTGTTTATTGGTCACCTCTGTCCTTAACAGCCTCCATCACCCTAGTATCTAAGCAACTTGATCCTGTATGCCCTAGTGTCGAACAATGGCCTACCTCTAAGAGATGCTTTTATTTTTAGGGAAACTAGTACATCATCTAAGGAATGAATGGTTATGATTCTGTAACACTGGAAGTGACTAATCCCGTGTTGTAAATGGGATAAAGGGAAATGGAATGTATTTTGAGAACAAACAGTAATCATTGACACAGTAATTTGCATCCCTAGATATTATAATAATGACTAAGTATCACTTCCCCTTGTTTGCATAAGGAAGAGTAGGCAGAGAAATCCAGTGATTCGGCTATCGCTCAAGCAAAGCACTAGAAAAGACAGCATAGGTTGCTTTACTTCATGTTGTTTTCCTCTTCTTTACTATGTCATTGAAATGCAGCATTACAAAAGTCACGATCCTTTTTAGCACAAAAGTCTCTGTCAGTGTTTCACCAGTTCATTCCACAGCTAGCCTGGTGCCACAAGAGTTGGTCAAGACTTGTGGAAGGTTTGAGAGAGGCAGGGCACAGAGTGCTGCCTTCAGAAGAGCTAGTTTGGATGGGTGACTTGGGATTCCTGTCAATTTGCATGTATTAAGTGCCAGCAGCCTCAATCTGTGCTGTCTTGCTGATGAAGCTAACATATTTTTGCTGCCTGAGGAAACTTCCTGCTCTTTAGAAAGCAATTGCAATTGTAAGGACCAAAGTCTACTCAGCGACCCTTCTACTTCATGACCAACCTGCAGCACAGGAAGTACTCACTCAAATTGGATCCTGAAGGTATGTTTCTGCAGAGAGCTGCTTTCACAAATATTTCTAGACAGGCAGTCGCTAGGAAGTCAGAACCACCGCATCAGAGATGGATTATTTGGGAGCTGAAAAGCAAATATGTTTAATGTCTTAATTTTTTTTAGAAGAAAATTAAGCACCTGAGGTATGATTTGCTTTGTACTAAATGAAGGGAGGGAAAAATGTCATTAGTAGGATTGGTAATAGCGTTCTAAGTTGTCTTTGAATTTCACACTGGCTGCATATCACAGAACCAGGGCAAATAGCAGTGAATACAACCTTTACTTAGCTTCTCCTGACAAACATGCAGCAAAGGGTACAGCAGGCTCACACTGATACGTGGCCAGAAGACGTACCTAGAAAAGGCAGTCACTCTTTATTCTAGTTATTTGTTTTCTTGTAGCTCTAGGCCCAAATAGAATAGCAAAATGGGCAAATCTTAAGACTTCACTGTGTGAGAATGATAATCTCTAATTAAGGGCTATCTGGCCTTACTTTCCTTCTGCCTGATTCATGTACCTAAACCAGGGGTTAGTTTCCTGAATATGTAAGGTAATTGTTACTGCGAGTGTGCAGCGTTCAGCTGTGGGAAGCAGTGGAGAGAGGAGGAGATTATCTAGCTGCTGAGCATGTCTTCATGGTGGAGGTGTCATCCTGGATATTCTGTGAGCAAGCATCTCAATGTGTGTCAGGGTTGGTAGAAAACCAAGAAATACCAAGCGGCTATGAATCCCCCTGCCTAATGCCTACTTACAGCTTTGCACACATGCTGCACTTTTCCCCCTGCTCTTTGCCTTCAAGTAAAAATGCTGCCAGTGTTGCAAGGCCTCTAGTGTGAGAATAACGCTGCCATGCTGTGGGTTGATTGGCACCCTTTGGCTACCACTGCAATACAGATGAAGAAATGTTGGTTTACATTTGAGTAGAAGACCAGAAATTCAGTGACTCTGGCTCATTATCACAGCAACAGGTAGCTAGGAACATTCTTACTTTTTCTAGTGCATTTTTCAGCTGTTTTCTGATTGTTGTTGCCTCTCTCTTCCCCTACAATGCCTTTCCAGTGGCTCCTGCCATTCTCCCAAGCCTTCCATCATTCCCTGTTCCTGCCAGAGGAGAGGGAGATCATGGTTTATTGGGGCTGCAGAGGCGAAAGAAGCAGGAGACATCCAGTTAGAAGGGAAAGGGGGGAAGCAAGGGAGGGAAAACAGGGAAGAGAGCCAGAGACGTACTGGCTGGAGGGGGGCACTGGAGAAAGGGAAAGCTGGGAGCAAAGCTGGAAGCAAACAAGAAAGAGAAAGGAGGCAAAGGAAGACAGGAGGGACACTCACTGGGATACAGGCAGGGAGAAAGAGAGGAAAGAAAATGCCAAGAAAAGATAAAGGGGAAAGGAGGCAATTTATAGAGGAGTGAATACAAGATTATGAAGGGAAGTAGGATGATTTGAGATGTTATGCATTAGAAGGCAGGAGAGAAGGGATATTTCACAGAGGGCAATAATTAAAGGTGGAATTGTGCTTGACACTGAGGAAAGCACTTAGGGCTGAAGAGAAACAAAAAGGGAGAAGAAGGAATAAAGGTAAAAAATCAAATTGTCGTGTGGATCAGGGAGATTTCATGAGAAAAGGAAGGAAGGAAAAGGAAGGAAAAGGAAGAAAGGATGGAAAAGGAAGGAAGGTGGGAGGGAGGGTGGGGGGAGAGAAGGAAAGGAAAGGGGAAGGAAAGGAGAGGAGAGGAGAGGAAAAATCCTATGAGCTAGAAAATAGGAGGTAAATCAGCAAAAGAGAACACTAATCTAAAATACAGCATGAGAAACAGGGATGATTGTATGAATCACGAAGGAAAGAGAGAAATAAAGGAGGAAGGGAGAGTAGTCTTGGAATATATCAGAATTCTTCTCTAAAATAGATCCAAACAGAATCTTTCTTAAAAAATAAAAAATAAAAATTCAAACAACAGTAGGAACACACAACTTTTTTAAACATTGAAATATTTTTGAATGCATTCAGCCACTTTTTCTGGTCCAAGTCCTTGCGGCCCTTACATTCTCTATAAAATCCCTGATGTACCATAGAGCCCTTCCCTATAAAAAGGACATCATGTAAAGCCACACACTTGTTACTGAACCAGCAGTAGGGTGGGAAGAAGATCCCTCCATGTGTAAACCCCATTATCCTCCCCATTACTTAACATAATTTGCCTTAGGCAGCAAGTCGAATCCTCCAAATATTCGCTGCAGTGAGAGATACAGAGCGAGGAACTCACTTATCTTTTCAGGTGGATTTCACAGTCTGGTTTTCTCTCTTTGTTCTCTCTTTCTCCCTGGTTCTGTTGTTTTTCTTTTATCTTTCCCTTTCACGTTTTTCAGCCCAATTTCACTTTCTGCCTGCTGTTCTCAAACAACTTACTCAGTTTCTGGTTATATTTTCCTTGCCGCCTGTCACCCACCCTCTGCTGATGCTCTCCAGGGGTTCCTTCATTGTCCGTGCGACCCCTTTGCATTTCTGCCTCTCCCTCCAGGTGATGACCTCTATATGCCATCCTCTACTTGCCTTGATGAGAGCATACGCACTGCTTGTGTCACCAGGACTGGGTACGTGACTTCCCAGGGTAACTCCAATGTCTCGATTCTTCTCATAAAAGGGAAATATCTACAACTGTATAGTTCATCTTTGAACAGCAATAGAAAGGAATATCTACCTCTATCACATATACATCTATTACATGTCTATTCTCTATTTGCTTTCATTTGATCTCATGGTCTCTTGTCTTCTCTGCTTTGTTTATTTGACCTTCTCTTCTGATCCAAGTATTTGATCTGAAGTTAAAAAAAAAAGTGCAGGTTGGAGTAGATGATCTTAGTGGTCTTTTCCAACCTTAATGATTCTGTGATTCTATTGAGGCCAATGGACTGAGGTCTGGAGATCTCTCTGTGGCCACCCTGCATGCCACTCACAAAATCAATGCACTGCAGGACATCCATGAGGTGTTCTGTCTGTGCCAAACTGATATGTCTCACATAAACCCAAATGAAAGCTTAAAGGATACTTCTGAACTGTGTCAGTCTGAGGTCTCATCCATAGCTGTGGGACTGAGGAACCTTAGATGGTCCCAGAGCAGGCATCTTGACGCCCTTGCAAGTGTGACTTATCCTCACCATAAAGAGGTGAGGAATCTCAGCCTTCAAATTGCTCTGCTCTGAGCCTCACCACAGGCAGCACCCTGGACCACTGCAGACATTGGCACCCATCCTGGCACCAATCTGCTCTAGCCCACACACTCTTAAGATATCCTTGATCCCACAGGTAAATGAGTCACAGGGACCTTCCTAAACCCACACCACCTGGAGTCTCCTTCAAGTGACCCATCTTGAAATGCCCCTAGCTGAAGTTAACAGCAAAGAGCTTTCTACGTGTGCTGCAAAATAATAATATAGGAGAAAGCAGACAGCACTTGTAGAGTTCATTACTGCATTCAAATTTTTCTTCCAGATGAAGATAAGGACTGTATTTGAATAATCCTAATGCTGCATGCTTTCTTCTGGCACTGGCGTAACCCCTTTGCATGTGTGGAGCCCAAGGTTAGGAGTGGTAATAGGAGTGAGACAGGTATTGGCAAAGAGTTTATATTCTCCTGGGGATAAGAGCTGGAGTTCATTAATACCAGTGCTGTATATTATGTTTTTAGGCATGAAAATACTCAGTCTTTTCCTTAATTGTTCGCACAGTGCCCATAAAACATGGCTCTTATTTCAATCAGATGCTGGTGCTGCTGTCCCATGGCAAACGTCATATGTCTGGAACAGTTCTGCCAGGGTGAGGATGGGGATCCTCATGATCCTCATCTTCCCAGCATGAGTACGAGTGCCTGTATCATTACAAAGCACATCTAGGGGGCAGCTGAACCTTGAGCAGGTGGATGCGGAATGACACTATTGTTTATCTACCTAATCATGCTGTTTTATTCTCAATACCAAAACAAAGAAGGAGCCTCTAAACTTTTCCAGTGTGTATCAGAGGATCAGGACAGGCTGGCCTGGCAGGCGGATTTCCCACCGAGCAGTTCACACCGACAGCCAAAGGAAGGGGCACGATGAATTGGAAAGCCAAAAATCAGCAAAAAAATCTCTGCTGCTTCTGCAGCTGCCTGATGGTGAAAAGGAGCCATCTCGATGCCAGAAGGAGATAATCCGCTGACAGCCGGTTATGCTAGTAAAGATAAATAAACAGCAGCTATTTGATCCCCTCCAAGGACACCACGGTAGAAGGGGTGTAACTTCCCATCCCTCAGCTCTTTACAAATAGCAGAGAAACGTTTGTTTCTGGGAGATAATTAATTTATTTCAGTCTGGGGCAAAAGAAGAATTGCTGAAGGCCAGGGTGGGCTGGAAATGGTGTTTTAGCACCTTTGCATATTTGGACATTTTTCCTTGAATTCCTCACTAAATCTGTACAGGACACATTTCTCCACAAGGACAGGCAGTGTTTGAGGTCTCATTTTATCCATTAAGGTTAATGCTCCTAGTACAGTCTTTTCATCTCTGCCAGAAAGGATTCCCTGAGGAATTTAAAACTTCTGAATGAATTCCCCAGAAATATCCATTGATATAATTATTCCCAGGCACTGTAAGTTCAATTTTGCTAGAAAGAAGCAAGCATCCCGTGCAAGTGAGGAAAGACATGGTTCATGTGAAACTGGGGAGATAAAAATTCATTTTTCAAGCTTCAATATATTTAGCAGTGCTATAGTTGTTGTGGATGTAGAAGAGCAAATCATAAAGGTAGTATATGAAATCAACTGTTATCACTGGGAAACACAGGTGAACTTTTAGGTACACAAGCTTTTCTTTAGGTCCAAAATGGAAGAAGCAAACTTCAAGTTAAATATAGATTTAAATGTTGCAGAGAACATATTCCATAGAGGGAGGACTTCTCAGTTCCTCTGAGGTGGAATTAAACCAGGCCCTGTCACTCCTAGCAGCTCTCCCTTTTCTACTGTGTGCATCAACAGAAATACCGTGGTTCATACTTCGTACAAATTTGCCATGTGGTTTCCATGCAAATGCCCAAACGGTCCTTCGAGCAGATGAGCATGAGGATGCTATTTTGGTAAGGATGAGTGATATATTTCCTCCCTGGTCCTCAAGCAGCCCCCTTGCACAAGTTCTGTAAGAACAACTTATTCTTTATTGCAGACACCAAGTCTGCATACCATAAGCACACAAGAAAAGAGAAGTCTCTGGCAATGATTTTGTTACCCTGCTGGAAAAAAAAAAAAAAAAAAAAAAGTGACATCTTTTGTCCATGAACTTGTACCTGTGACAATCTATGTTAACTGTTGAGTCACGGCCTGAACCACTGATTGAGCACCTGGAGAAAGGACCCCAGTCAGCGCTGGGAGCACAGGTGAAGGCAATTCAGCTGTGTGTCTGGAAGAGGTGGAGTTTGTCTGCACCTCTCTTAGGACTCATTTAAAGTCTGACTGCCATAGGGAAAAAATCTCTGGTTGGAAATCCCTCACTTGTGGAGTATTCCTTGTGAGCCTAGATATTCAGCTACAGGTGAGTACTTTTCCTTTCTCTTGTAACACATTTCCATTTGCACTGGTCCTTTTGTTATTACCCTTTCTGTGTCACCCTTCCACCACATTGATCTTTTGGATTGTTAGAGACAATACTGAAGAGAACAAAGATGCCTCATCTAGCCTATCCTTTCCCTGATAATGTCCCATCTCAGGTACTTTGGAAGGGCTGTATGAAATGGGACCTGAAGGCCAGTGGTGAGAGTCTGGCATGCATCCTTCTGCATGTTTGTTTTGTGACTTTCTGAACATGCCTATCCTGTCAGGCTCCATATCTTGCAGCAAGGAGTTCCAAATGTGATTATGAGTTGGGTGAAGAGGTGTTGCTTTTTGTTTGTTCTAAGCACTGTCTGATCAATTAACTTGCTGCTTTTTCTCTCACACTGAGAAGTGGTGACTGATTGCTCCCTGGCCTCCTTCTTCATGTTGTTCTTCGCCTAGCAGGCCTTTCATACTCCCTCTCGCTCTTATTTATTTATTTTTTTCAAGCTGAAAAGTCCAAATACACGCATTTTTATGCAAATGATCTCGTATCCCAGGAGTTGCCTTTCCAATTCTAATGCAACTCTCTTGAGACAGGCAGTGAGTCCTCTAGCTGCCCCAAGGGATGGGCACAAAATGTCTCCATGAAGGGGAACAACACAAGCTCCCATTTCACTTCACCTTCTTCAGGAAGCTTCCAGCCCTCTTTGTTCAATCTCTTTGGCCAATGGTAAGCATTGCATTAATGCTTTCAACAACTGAGGTAAACAGGAACTTTGTGGTGTTCTGAAACTACCAGAGTCTTACATTCTAATTCACTTCTGTTTATCCAAGTCCATTGCAAGAGCAACTAACTAAATTATGTCATGTGTCCATTCAGTTGCCTAACAGAACTCAGAAACTTTTTTTCATGCTGTCCCTCCCAGTTTGTGTTTACGTGTGCTATTCCTATAGCAGAGCTATGCCAATGAGATTGGTGAATGTATTGACATTATCTAGCTGTTTTTTATCTGTGAAGTGTAACATTGGAGCATCTTACTGTTATTAACCAATTTTAAATCAAAGAATGTACAAACAGGCTTCATTGCTGAATTTCCTAACTTTTGAGTGATATATTATGCAACTTGCTTGTCACACAAAAAATGGAAGGCTTGAGGGGAAGAAATTAAAATCAATTATAAATTGGAGTAGCACTGTAGGCCTCTTTTTACACAGAGTATTGTGTCCAACAGTGGGGCCTGCAACATAAGGAGGTTGTGAAGCAGTTGGAGCAAGTCTGGAGGAGGGCCACACAAAGATGATTGGAGGGCTGGAGCAATTCTCCAATGGAGACAGGCTGAGGGAGCTGGGCTTGTTCAGGCTGGAGAAAAGAAGGTTCTGGGGAGACCTCATTGTGGACTTGAGGGAATAAAGGGTGCCTACAGGAAGACGGGTGGGGGACTCTAGCAAGCAGTGTAGTCGTAGGATGAGTAAATAGATTTAGATTAGATATTAGGAAGGAATTTTTCATTGCAAGGGTAATGAGGTCCTGGATCATGTTGCTCAGAGAAGCAACACCTGGAGATGTTCAAGGCCATGTTGGATTGGGCTATGGGCAGACTGATCTAGTGTAGGTGTCCCTGCTCGTGGAGGGGGCTGGAACTGGATGAGCTTTAAGGTCCCTTCCAACCTACAGTCTACAACTGTATGACGGCAGTGCATTATGCTGTAGCTCTAATGTAAGATAAAAGTAAGTAAAAGGGGTACTTTACAGCTGCATTCCATAGGAGCCATGCTTACTGAGTCTTTTTTGAACTTCCCTTTGCCTCTTCCCACTCCATTCCAAACACAGCTCCTTGACTTGAAAAAGAGGCAAGATGAGACTAGGGGGCCAGAGCAGCAACCTGGCAAAAACCAAAACTAGGGGCAGCAGCACCACGGCGTACTTAATTCCTGATAATCTGCCATTAACTAACACTGCCATGAAAACCCACTCTGAATCCTTGCGCTGTCACCCACCTCTCTGTCTACTGAGTCATAGTTAACTCCTATTCTCACATGCAAGGCTGTGCACAGCTCTGCTCTGGCACTGCCTTTCCCCACTGCTCCTAAATAACCGTTGTTTCACAGCTGGCCTACTTGTCAACACAATGATCAGCCAGGGCAACATGAGATAAATACAGGGGTTTCAGTGATTTTTTTTTTTTTTTTTTAATACTTCTTTAGTTAGAAGTTGACTACTTTTGCACTGCTTGAAATGCTGACGTTATTCGTACTACATCATTCAACAGAAGACAATACTGAGATTAAAATTGAAATTAACAGTGTGAATTTAGTGCTCAGCTGGTAATCTCAGCTCAAATATATGTGTAGTTAAACACTGAAGGAAACAAAATTGATTTTCAGGTTCTCCATCCCCTCAAAACCCAGGATCTTTACATATCTAGTGATATGTAAGGATTCAGGGGCCAATTTTATGCAAAGATTTTTGAAAACTGCAATCAGTATCTACATTTGAAGTAGCTAGCAGCCTGAAATTATCATCACCACCTACTTTACCTGGTGCAGCTTGGTTCCCCCTTCCCTTCCCCTGCATTCACCTTTTGTATCATGCATTCCTCAGGATAGGCTCTGTTGTATCAGGTCTCCCCTTCTAGGTGCTAAAATGATCATTAACACTTAAAAGAGCTAAAAAGATGTTCTTTCTACTGGTTGTACTGTTTATGGGTACGGACACTTCTCTACAGATGCTGTTTGCCTGCAATGTCTGATTTCTGTGCGACCTACCAGCTGAAATGCCTATGTGCCTGTGTTAAAACCTGGTGGCTGCTGTCATTGCTTGTGGCTTGCATCCTTGGTTTACTGCTCTGAGTGGACTTTTATTCACTTATCAGGCTAGTGGCACGTGGAAAATCTGTTACAGATTGCTATTTCCTTTCTTTGGGTCCCTGAATACTTAGTGGTTTTATTTCCATCCACAGTTTTCTGACTCTACTGATGTTCTCCTCTCTGAGCTCTTAGGAAATAAAAGTGAGAGGGTTCTGCTGAAGGTATCTGGAAAAGGGTATTTGGATTGGGAAATGGATGAAACCATCAGTGGGCCAGCAAGCCAGAGCTGAAAAATTTTATAGGGTGACAATATTACAACAAATCAGCCTGAATGAGGGGGTGTTATGTTGCCTAACAAAAAGGGCAAAGAGCCAAAAAGAGCTTCTTTTACCTGATAATGGAGCTGCAATTGCTCATGGGATAGTTCATACTGCTGGCTTAAAAATGAGTAACTGCTCCCTGGATCGCTCACGTCTTGGCACGCAGTTTCCAGCTCATTGTGATTCTAAACAGTGTGCGGGATCGGTAAGCGTGCTTAGTCAGCCTGGCCAGCCACCCGAGAGCCGTAAGCAATGTCCCCTTTATGACTGCTCACATCTACTTAAAGAGAAAAGATGCAAAAAAAGGTAAGGAAACCCATTCCTCTCGATTGCTGGAGACGATATCACTGCTCAGATTTTCCTTCCATCTGGAAGCAGTCAGAGCCACTCAGCTCTCTGAGGGCAGATGCATCTCCAGAAGCAGAGAGCAAGAGCTTGTGAAGGGTGAGGTATGTGCTGGCCTACCTAAATTGAAGATCTGAGATGGATTTACTGGTTAAATAGCCTGCATTGTGCTGAAAGTCAGATTAGATAAGAAGCAGCCAGCCTTCCTGACTTGACATACTAAAACCTTAACATAGCCAAAATATGTGCAGGCTTGTGCAGGAGCCAGGGATGAGCATGTCTGGGAGCTGCTGAGAGATCAGGGACCATGGTGATTCTCACAGGTCCCCCTGCTCCCTGTGTGATAGGCCAGATGCGGACCAGCTCTGGCCAAACAGCCTTATGCTTTCTTCTCTGTGCTCTGTGGCACAGGTGGACTAGATGAGAGTAGTAGTAGAGGTGCCTCCCAACCCCATGTATTCTATGATCCTATGACTTCTGTACTTAATAAAAGTATCTCCTGTAAGTGAAACATTCTGCGATGGGGGATAAGATAGAGTAAGATAAAATTGTTCTTCCATGGCTAGCTGCAAAATCACATCTATCCCCAGTACAAACCCACTAGAGACACAGACAACTTGGTATTGTGCTGCTGGGACAATGCGGGGAACGTGAGCTTTGCAGTGGGAAAGGAGCAAAGGTTGAATTCCTGTTCCCAGAATACAGATCCCAAGCAATGCACTCCTCACCCACTTGTGGCCCACTGCACCAAGAACTCCCCCAGCCTGAGCTGTGCCAGTAGCGCATCAGAAGAGCAAACTTGCAGCTGCACCACCCCCACCTGAGGCCAGCTGGCAACTGCTGAGTAACCAGGTCTTTTGGATGGGTCAGAGCAAGCAGGGGTCTGCTTCATCAACTGCTATACTCAATGTACAGCCCTATGTAAGGCAATAAGCTATGGCTGAAGTCAGAGTCATTCTGCTAAGCAGTGTGGTTTGTAGTTAGGTTGTTATCCTTAATGGCAAGCCCCTTGTGTGTGTTGTGTTCTCAGGCTCTAGCTCCAGCCAGTAGTCTAAACCATTTGCTTGATTTTCTGTATCATCTAGAAGTGAGCTATGCCCTACTCTTCCCTAAGTCTGGGAGGAGGAAGGTATGTGCTTGGAGGGAGCTCTCTGCTGGAGAGAGAGACCTGTGCTCAATGCCCAGCTGTTTGGTCAGACAGGGGCATGTCTTGCCTGAAGTGGTCTGTGACTTTCTCTTTCAAGCACAACTGCACAGGCTGTCCCCCCCCACCCCATATGCAGTCATCTAGCATTCCTGCTGACAGCACATGGAAGAACAGTAATAGGTAAGAAACTAACTTTTAGTTTATTTTTGAGGTAGTTTGATGCTGGAAACAGTGGAAAGGGA
Organism: Phasianus colchicus; assembly: GCF_987193195.1. Lineage (NCBI taxonomy): Eukaryota > Metazoa > Chordata > Aves > Galliformes > Phasianidae > Phasianus > Phasianus colchicus. The sequence goes on from NC_143440.1 coordinate 24,824,946, forward strand.
AAGCACCGTGTGGCTACCCAGCTCTGTTGGCTCCATCTTTGATGTGGAGGTTAGGAGCTTTCACACTTGCTGCTTGCCATGAAAATGTTTCTGCGTGATAGAGCAAAATCCAAGAAGACATTCTTTAAGTGTTCTCAGCAAATAGCACTGTAAAATGGGCTGGATATAACAAAACCGGCATTAGCAACATAAGTTATTCTTCTGAACATTATTACAAAAATTATAAGCTCTTGAAATGCTCCTGCATTTCACTCAGTGAGAAACAGCATCACTAAACAGATGCCTGTGAATTCTCATTTGAAAGCCTGTTGATTATCACAAGTTTTCCACTAACTTTGGAAAGGCTTTGGAGTTGGCTTGGACTTGTACTTTTGGAAACAAACTTGGAGAAGGGGATGGGGTGATGTGATCAAGCAGACAGTGGAAAATTTGTGCAAGCTGAAGGCTGAATTTTGGTGAACAGAGAGAATGCCACATTAGGAGGCAGGGATGTGGAGGGCAACTTTGTGGGCAGACACCATGAAAGCAAAGAAGGGAATTTTTTTTTTGTAGTCTTCAAGCAAGGCTTTGCTTTTCTTGCAATGGAAGCATGCTGCATATCTGCATGAAGCCAACAAACAATGACAGCCAGTTTATTCAAGCATTTAGCTGTGTGTTTAATAGTACTGTTGCTTCCAGTTTCATATACAAGATCACTTTTAATACTACCAGAAGCAATATGTTACACACGTACCTGGGGAAGTCCTTTTTGCTGATGTGGAAATGAAGCCAGAAGTAGTGCAGAGGCTGGGACTACTCCTCTTTGTCATTGTGAGCCTGAACAAAGGAACAGAGTATGTATGCTGTTATTAAAGCACTTCCAGCATGTGTGATCAGAACCTATGGATTAAATTGCTGAGGTTGGTGTGAGACAGGCTGAGCCACCCATTTATGACCCACAGATCTCTGTGGGCAGCGTGCACCTAACAAAGACCATGTGGTGCAGCACTTACCACAGCCTAAATTCTGGGAGGAATGGCATACAATTTCTTTGTACATCTGCTTAATGGTGAATGATGATTTTTTTCTTTGAACTTTGTCCAAAGTTCATCTCTAAAACAAACTTTAGTCAAACTGCACATATTGACTCCTCAACAGAATAAACACACTGAATCTGTAACACTTAATCACTGGTCCTAACTTCTTTTAACTTGTTCCTTAATCAGAAAGATAGAAAAACAGTGAAATAAATGGGCTTAATATTTACATTTCTGGTGCATCTGTCAAACACTCTGAAGGACAAAAGCAGCTCCAGATTGTGCTGTGGGCAGCTGACTCTAGCCAAGTGCCTCCAACTATCACAGAAGGAAAAACCAAACCCCAGGTTGGTGACTAGGCTGCAAAGTTTGGCCCACAGCGAGCAGTGATGTGGGGGAAACCTGAGATGTTGAGGTCTTTGATAAATCATACAATCATCTGAGTTGGAAGGGACCTTTAAAAGCCATCTAGTCCAATTTCCCTGCAACAAACGGGGATACCTATAGTTAGATCAGAGTGCTCACAGTCCAGGCTGACCTTGAACGTCTCCAGAGATGGGGCATGCACCACCTCTCTGGATAGCCTGTTTTAGTGCCTCACCACCCTTGTTGTAAAAAACGTACCCCTTATATCTAATCTAAATCTACCCTCCTTTAGCTTGGAACCATTTCTTCTTGTCCTCTCACAACAGATCCTGCTAGAGACCCGTCCTTTCTTACAGCCCTCTTTAGACACTGAAAGGCCACCCCCAAGTCTCCCGCAGCCTTCTCTTCTGCAGCTGAACAGCCTCGGCTCTCAGCTCTCAAGGATCTCAAGGATCATTTTTGTGGCCCTCCTCTGGACGTGCTCCATCTGATGCACGTCTGTCCCGTGCAACTCTCCCAGAGAAAGGCAGCGCTGTCAGGTGAGCAGCTGCCCGTTTGGGCGCCTCCACTTCGGTTCTATACCTTTAAGGTTTGTGTTTTCAAGCTCCTGTCTACAAGCTGGAAACTTAATTTCATTCGGGGAAAAAAAAAAAAAAAAAAAAAAAAAGCAGTCTTGAGTTCCTTACGTAATTACGGGAGCCCAGGAGCTGCCGCTTTAAGAAAGCCGTAAAGTTCCCCGGCGAACCCCCCCTCCCCCCAGAACTTTGACGGAAAAGCGGTAATTAAAGCCGAGCGCGGCTCGGCGCGGTGGGTTTCGCCGTTCGATTTCACGCCGCTATTTCGGCGTGACGGCGGCGGCTCGGACGCGGCCCTGTTGCATCAACTTCCTGTGAGGAGCCCCTCGCGGCGGGGCCCCGCGCGCGCGGCTCCTCCCGCCCGCGACCCAGCTTCCTGCGCGCGGCCCCGCCGCGCGCGCTCCCGCGCCGAGCCCCGCGCGCCGGCCGGCCGGGAGGGGGGGAGGGGGAGACGGCTAACGGCCCCGCGCCGCGCCGCCGCCCCCAGCCGCCCCCCGAGCCGCGGCGGCCGCCGCCGCTCGGGGGGCGGCTGGGGGAGGCGGCGCGCGGGCGGCGCGGCTCCGGCAGAGTTTGGTGCCCTACTTCACTCTACTTTAGTTTCACTCACTTCACATCCGGGCTTTTTCCCTAGGCAATGGGTGCCGCAGCACAGCCCGTTCCTTAGGCAAAGGGAAATAAATTCGCCGCACCGACGCGTCAAGTAGTCCCCCCCGGGAGGAGGCGGCGCGGCCGCCCCCGCCGGCATGGCGGCGAGGGGGCGGCGGGGGCGCTCCGGGAGCGGCGGGGGGGCCGCGAGAGCGGCGGGCCGGACCCCCCCGGCCGCGGGGTGGGGGCGGGCGGGGGCGCGCTCGGCGGCGCGTCGGGAGCGCGCGTCAGGCAGGCAGGGAGGCCGTCGGCGGAGGGATCCGTCGGCGCGGTGCTGCGGCCGGGCCGGGTGAATGGGATTGAAGAAGAGTTCAGCTTCGCGGCTTGTTTTTGTGTCACAGTTTCTCTCCTCCTGCGCCTCGCCGGCTCCGTGCCTCCCGCCCCGCCCGCCCCCTCCTCCCCGCCGCAGGAGGAGCCCCCCGCGGACAGGGGGAAGGAACAGGACCCCACGGAGGCGAGAGCGAGCGAAGAGGAGGAGGAGGAGAAGGGAGCAACCTACCATCTTCCACTCCCCGCTTAGCTTAAAGAAAGTGAGAGGAGGAGAGAGAGAGAGGCGCCCGGAAGAGGGGCACAGGGAGGCCCGGAGGAGCGGCGGCCCCAGCACCCTCCCCCTATGAAGAAGAGTCCTCCCCCTCGCAGCCAGGTCCTGCCAGGGGGCCCGCCGCCGCCGCACCGCCGCCAGCAGGGTGTAGTATCCCGCCTTCCTCCTCTCCTCCTCCTCCTCCTCCTCCCTGCCCCCCCCCGACCCCGCCGCCCCCCGCCCCGCGCCCAACTTGCGCCGCAACTTCGCCGCCGCCCCCGGCCCCTCCCCGGGGAGGTGTGTGTGTGTGTGTGTGTGTGTGTCGGTGTGTCTGTCTGTGTGGCTGGGGGGGGGGGGGGGTGCAGCGTCCCGGGGCGCCGCGGCCCCCGGGGCCCCGCCAGAAGTTTGCGGGCGGGGCGAGGAGGAGGAGGGGGACGCGGGGCCGAGGGAGGTGGCGGCCGGGCGGGGGGAGGAGCGGGCCGGGATGACACCGCGCCGGGCCCCCGCGGGGACGGGGGGCTGCGGGCCCGCTCCCTCCGGCCGGGCCCAGCGCCGCGATGCTGCCGGGGAAGTTTGGTGCCGGGCTGGGGGACGATGCCGCTCGCTCTCGGTGATTGATCGTTCGTAGTAAACCCGCTGCCGCAGGCTTTTTTTTTTTTTTAATAATTTTTTTTTTTTTTTTTTTAAATTTTATTCCTTCCTTCCTCCACCTTCTTTTCGTTCGTCTTTGTGGCCCGAGCAGCGGCCGGGAAAATTCCGCTTCTTCTGCAAGTTGTACTCCGCCGGCCGCTGCCCCCGCCCCGGGCCGCCCGCAGCGACGCTCCGCTCCCGGCCCGCGCCGTGCCCCGTCCTCATCGCCGCCGTCCCTGCCCTCCTCCGTGCGTAGGTGGAGCGGCCCTGTGTGGGACTCTGCCATTTGGTGTGCTGCTCGTGTGCGTGCTCCTTTCTTCGCTCGTCTCCGTGGTGGTGTTTTCCTTTTTCCCCGTTGTTGTTTTTCTTCCCTTTCTCTCTATTATTCGGAGCTCCGCCGTCGGGCGAGCCGCTCCGCGGCCGCAGTTCCGTGGTGCCGGGGCGGGACGGCGCACCTGGGCTCGGGGTGGGTTTGGGGCGGCCGGGTGCGTGAGGTTCTCCCTTCAACTTCTTCTCAAGTGTCAAAAAATGAGGCCGGGAGAAGATGAGCTTCAATATGGAGAGGTTTCCAAGTTCCTAATTCTTGGGGGTGGAGGAAAGAGTGCCATTGGAGAGTGGCTTTTGTTTTCGATTGGTGAACAAATGTCATCGCATTTCGGTCACGTGCTGTTATATTCTTTGTTCGGCTATCAAACTATGGTATCTGCTACACCTGTTCCCACTTTTTAATCGCGTGTAACGGTGACTGCCCGCAGACCTGCGGAGAGGCACGCGTCCCTCCCTGCTCCCCTCCTTCCCCCTGCGTGCTGTTTGGGCCCGAGTGCCAGCTCCACCATCAACTTTTCTCTGCTATGGGGGGCTGCATGGACAGGCCCCTGGCGCAGCACCTGCGTGCCGGAGGGCTGCACGGGATGCCGGATAGGGGCAGGCACACACCTGGGCCCGTGGTGTTATCTTTGCTGGAGCTGCTGCTGCCTGCTGTCAGGGCAGGGGGCGGACACCCGTGTGCACCGCAGGAGGTAACTGGGGCTTGTCATCCTTAGCTGTGCGTCCTCGGGTGTCAGAAATAAGGGCCGGAGCTGTCTGTTTACTTTTTGTTTCTCCCTTGTGGCTGTGCTTGCCTGTAACAAGGAGGACGCCTGGGTAGTCTCGCTTCTGTCATTGGTTTCCTCTGTGCCTGCCGGTGTGCTATGGAGCAGGGAAGTGCCGGGCTTTGATGGGAAGAAGCTTGTTTGGAACTTAACTGGTGCAGGTAGAAGCCTTCTTCTGAAAGCCTTGGAAAACTAGGACTCTGATGCCTTTACCCAGTTAACATGTAACGCTGAAACTTCTATGTTAAGTTTGTTGATGTCTGTGCATATAACTCTATAGTTTGTATCCAAACATTGACACTAAGTTCCTAGTAAGACCCGGCTCTTAAACAATCAAGAAGTTCTTAGAACCACACATGTTAGCTGGAGAAGTTAGTTACCACGCATTAGTAGAAAGATCACAGGGTTTGAGGATTCTGTTTGCATCTGGCATGTTGCGTGACAGTTCAATGGAACTATTTCTTTGAAGGTTTGTTTTTTTTTTAATTACTGTTTTTAATAAGGAATTCTGTCGCTGAGTAAACGAACCTTTAAATCTGTGTTTGGGGGGGAAAAAAAATAGATGGTTCTTCTACATGTTTTTAAACTTTTCAGCCTAACTGTGGTAGAAACATTAGATTGTTGTCTGGTAGTTCTTATCATCCAGAAGTTTGGGCTGATAGTGAGCATTAAGCAGTGTCTGGATTCTGTGCTGTGTATGGGACGCCCCTCGGAGGCCTGGAGAGCCGCTTGCCCAGCAGCTGGAAGGTGCTCACTCAGCACCTGCTGCCCACCCTGCCCCCGGTGTCTGGCCATGCTGAGCAGGCAGCTTGGAACTGGGGTCGGGTTGGGGAGGGGCCTTGGCGGTGCCTGTGGGCTGTAATTCAGAGTGCCACATCAAGGAATATATGTATTTTTTTTTTCTTTGGGATTATGTTGCTATTATTCATCTGAAGATTTCTATCTGGAAGCTTTTAATCTCTGCTCTTTTTGTGCGTCGTGGTCTGGATTTGTTGTGAGGTAGGAGGAGGCATCGGAGGGGGAGGGTTGTTTTCTTCCTCTAGGGAATGAAAATAGAAAACTTCCCTTCAGAGAACTTAAATAGAGAAAAAGAAGGGAGCTGTGAATTTTCTGCAGTTCAAAGAAAAATACGGATGTATTTTTCGAACTCCAACAGTAAGATCTCTGCCTTTGGTTTAGGTTTTGTGAAGCTCTCTTCACTTGAGGCTGCTCGGCTTCAGCTGTGCTTCAACTCATTGGGCCTAAAGAGTTCTTTCTGCAACTTGGCACTGTTTTTAGAGATGAGCTTTTGCTTGTGCGCCTTGTTCAACTTTGCTGTAGAAATTCTAATAAAAAAAAATCCTCCGACCGGATCTGTGCAGCTGATAAGAACTTTTTAAGCTTTTTTTTTTTTTCTCCTGGGAAAATAAGTATTTTAGTAGTGCTTCAGAAATTGGGAGTGCAGCTGGAGCACTGCAATAGTGAGCGCGGCTATAGCCGAGGCTGTTGGTGCAGTTTGTTTATAATGGTCATGATTGCATATGAACGTGGTGTAGCCTCTCAGTTCCTTAGCACTTTGTAGAGGCAGGGTGAAGCTTATGCAGCGAAGTGGACCGATCCTATTGGGATTTGTTTATAAGGGAGATTTCTCTTTCAGCTCCACACTGTCTGCACAGACCTTGAAGGACTATCTTGTTTCTTACGTTAGGGGCGCTTGGCGTGCGCTTACAGAAACTCAAGATGAACGTCACGTGAGGAACATATGTTGGTGCCTTAACCTTTTTACTGTTGTTTCAGTTTTGTTGCTTCTTGGTTTTGTTTAAAATCATCCAGAAAGGCCTTCACAGCCTGGTAGGGCTTTGCTTTTTGAAGGGGGCATTGTGGGCAATGCGAGCTGTTCCACAGCCTGGCCTTTAGGAGAGGCTCCTCATGCAAAAGGGCAGTGCTAAAAACCTATTATCAAGCTTGTAACAGTATTTCTTTACTGTCCCCTTCACCCTTTATGCTCACAACTGTGCGGTCACATGCGTAGCTGTGTGCTAGAAGTATAAGGCTCCACAAAGGCCTGGTTCCTGCATGTTCATGAATTGCCCTTGTTCAATTATTCTGTGCCAGAAAGCAGCTCACATCCTGCTTCTGATGTATTTTAACTACACAAAGGTTACTTAGGAGCAAGCTGTGTGCTGGGAAGGTGGGGCAGTGCACAGGGGGTGCGGGGTGCTGCTGGGGAGGGAGGTTAGGTATGTATCTGCAAGTAGAGGGTGAGCTGAAGGATAGTTTTTATAGGTATCCTACATTAATATTTCATGTTCAGCACAGCACAACACTGATGTCTGGCTTGTGCTGGTGATAGAGAGATGCCTTATGCAGGCAAAAAAAGAAGTTTATTTACAGCTGGGGGGAAACTTTGTGTTTTTTTTCTTATTACAAATACAATCTCATTGCAAACAGGGAAAAAAAAAAAAAAATCCCACAGAACCTGTGTGTTTCTGAGCTGTAAATAATGCATGGTTCTTGCACCTTCCTTACTCTTAAAATTGGTAAAGTATGTTTTTAAGTTGCTTGACTCTGCTTTTATGTTACAACTTAGCAGAAGCGGGGTGCCAAGTGTGGGTATAGATGGCTGCAAAATGTACAAAGAAGTCAGTTATTTTTAGAAATGTATTTAGCACTGAGGAAAGGCGTGCTTGTGTAACAATCAGGCTTTATAGTTGCGCTCACCTGTCTTCAAAATAATCTTTAAATCTGTAGAAAGCTCAGAAAGATGCGTTCCTTTGGACTGGGCTGAGTGCTGTGCCTGCTCCCTAACAAAGCTGCAACTTTGCCACCGACCCTTTTGTTTTAAGACTTTGATCGTCCTGGGCTTTTGAGGGAAAAAAATGCGCTCCTTGGTCTAGGTTTCTCTGCAGAACTTGTTTTGTATTGTGCTGTTTACATCACTTTAATATCTCCATAGGAATTATGAAGTACCCTGTGCCTTAAAAGCTCTGTGCCGAGGTGGTTTGACCTATTGAACGCTCCTTCTTACCTGAGGTTTCTTGTTCATTGTCGCTGCAAACGCTCGCTCTTTGATTACAGATTGTGTGCTCAGAGCATCCTGCAAAAAAAAAAAAAAAAAAGAAAGACCCAAAAACCCCACCAGAAAGCAAACATCACCCCAGCCTGCCGCTTGCTGTTAGCGGTGGAATGCATTTCTGTGTGGTACATAAGGAGCGAGGCTCTGCTTAGTGTGAGCTGTCTCGTAGGCCGTGTTCACGCCGCTTCTATTTTAATGCCTGATGCCTTAAAACGCGCGTCTTCCGGCTGCTGCCCTTCCCTGACAGCACCGTGCTCCTAGGACAAAAGGCGGTGTTAGCAAGTTCACTTGTGCTGGTTGCCTCTTAAAACGATGGGCTGTACCGTTGCGTGTGTAATTAGAAATATGTTTTGAAAACACAGCCAGTGCATTTTCGTGAATGGGATCACGGAGACGTGGAGGGGGACGTGCTGGAGGGCAGGTTGGGGCCTCTGAGGTGGCCTGAGCCTGTCTGGCCTTGGGCCTGCAGGAGGGGGACTCGCACCTAGCGGAGGGCTGTGGTCAGGCTGCTGGCTGTGTCTGTGCCTGCGTGACGTTTGCTGTCAGTGCTACGAACGTCCATTCCTTCCCGTGCTCCCCTCCAAGCCTGCCGTCCCACCGCAGGTAATGCGTGTGTCCCACAGGCTGCAGGTAGTTAATGGGAGAGCTCCAGTGGTATCCGAGTCAAGATTTAAATTGTTTTAGCGAAACTTCTGAGTAATCGCAATAATTATTTTCTGTTAAGCTGACTGATAGTAACTATGGCAACAGCTGTCTTTGGCCTATGGACAGTATCACTGTATTGACTAAACCCTCAGATGCTTCTGAGGCCTTTTGCCTATGGGGGCGATGCGCTAGGACGTCCGTCAGGTGACGGGGATGCTGCCTTCCCCTCGCTGCAGCACGGGGCCCTCTGCCTGTTTCCCTGGGTGCTGTGCTCCTGCTCGCTAGCTGACAGCGCTGCACGGACCGCTCTTCCACATAGGCTGGTGAAATGTACTGATCCTTAGAGATGGAATTACAGGGGCATGTTCCTGTTTCTTAACAATAAGAAAAATCGGGAGGAGAAAGAGGAAGAAAACAACAAGGAAGACTTGTTCATTTTGAGCGCTGGTTGTTTCCTTCCTCACTGAAACCTTCTTAGAGCAGACTGGTAGGGGGAGCTGCCCTTCCCTTTGCTGAAGTACAACGTATTCTTCTCTGAGGCCTACGCTGAGATGCAGCTATTTAGCGTGCAGCTAAGCTCGGCTGCTTCTTGGAAGAGACGTGAGCTTCTGCTTCAGCACGGCTCAGAAATGGAGGAAGAGAGCATCTCTTTCCAGCTGACTAAATTCTGGACAGGAAGAATGTGCCCCTCACCAAACGTACTTTTCCTATTGATATTCAGAAGAGCGCTCTTTGAAAACAGGCTTTAGCACTAAAAACATAGCAGTCCTGGAAAAAAAATGTAACATCTCTACGTGCAGTGAGATTAAAAAGCCATACTCTGTTCTGCATCCTTGAAAGTAGCTAAATTGCTGATTTCTCAATTGTCAGATAGCTGACGTGTTTATACTGAAGTCTTTGTCTCCTTAACAGCTCCAGCCTGTGAGTGGTAGCTGCTGGCTCCCCATCCCTGTGCGGTGCGTGTGTTCTTGCCCGCAGAGGTGTGCAATATGGCCTACAGCTGGGATCTCTGCTGAGCACTGTTTGTGCAAACTACAGCCCCCAGTGTGCCGTGCTCTGATGTTATCTGCAGGCTTGTCTGGGTAGTGATGCACTGCTGCATCTTGGGACTTGTAGTTTGCACATGCAGGAGCTTGAGGCGTAGGGTGACAGGTGAAATATGCTATAAATCCTAGAAACTGAATCGTTGCTGCCGTGAGCAATCCCTATCAGTACTGCCGGCTGCTGCTGCTGTGCAGCAGCACATACATTTATCCATGAGTCGGCTTCTAGTCAAGTGGTATCTTTAGGGAAAAGCAAGTGATGAAGTCAGTCCTCCAGCTGCACGTGTGTTTTTATACAAAGAGTACATAAGTAATTGCATGAATCTCTTGTCTCATCTGTGATTGCAAGTACAGTGTTTGATCTTCTGGAAATTTCAAGGTAATGTTGTGGATGGAAACGTGGCAGGAAGCGGCTCCCCTCTGTGCTACTGGTGCCTTGTTCCTCCTGAAGTGCTGCCTGGTGCTTACAGTGGATTCTGACACAGGGAGAGGACATGTGAGCAGCTCTTTGCCTGGCGAAACCTGACTTCACTGTGCGGCTGCTTCAACTGAAACCATGAGGGCACAGGGAGGTGTGCTGCTTTCCTGCCATGGCAGTTAGTGACATCACTGTTGTCACCACGGACACACAGAATCCCCGGTTCCTGTGTTGGCAGTTGAGGCCAGAAGCACATTGCGGCCAGTGCTCTTGTCACACCACGCTTCAGCTCTGGCCATTGAGCTTGGATTCATGTGGAGCTTGCATCGAAGAAAGCAAAGCGTTTCTGGAAAGGAGATAGAGGAATAGGAACTTTTTCTGAAAGGTGGTTTGTTGGGTTTTTTTTGTTGTTGTTGTTTTGTATCCGTAAGAATTACTTGTTTTCACGTTGACTTCTGTTGAGTAGGACTTGCTGTTAATGTGGACGTTAATGTGATTTCAATTGTTAGGCCTGTAGCAAGCTTAGTATTTGCTGTAGTCTTGTGTGCCAAGTCTTGGATACTGCAGTTGTCTTAATTTTGAAGTAAACAAGTGCTTAGCTTTAACTCTTGATCCCAATTTATTAGGTCAATTTATTAGTTCTGAAGTTTGTGGGAAATAATAACCGAATAAGGCTTATCATTAAGTGCCAAGCAATACCAAATGAGCCTTTTTGATGTTTTTGAAGAGTTTAATTAGAGCTCCAGTCCTGTAAAAGTTGGTTTGTGTTTTACTTTAAGCTGTGCGTAAGTCTGTATGTCTAAGATCAGTAGTATTGCGATCAGGACCTCCAAACGTCTACAATTGGAAGTAGTTTCTGTGCGTCCACCATAACTAGCTTATATCTAGGTCTGCATGGCAGAATTCTTCTCCATGAAATTCCACTCAATATGAATTTAGAGCGTATATTTCCTTTGTAGTCGTGCGAAAAAAGAAAGTTGACAAAAAAAAAGCTGTTTTCTCCTTCACCTGTACAAATTTTAAATGTGACAGATATTTAGGTACTGATAGCTTCTTCGAGGCTGGGGATGTATTTTGTCAGCACTGATGGGTTGTATGGGTTGTACTTTGCTGACACCTCTGTTTAAAACAGATAGAAATAAGTGAAATCCATACCTAAAACCTTGCGTGTGCTGTGACGGTTAATAATGTTTGCTGAGGGCAACTTTAGTTTTCTTTAAGGATTCGCAGCCGATGGAGAGCAAGCTGCTGGCAGGTCACACAGTTAGCTAAATAGTTACTATTGGTGTATTGACATAATTAGAACGTTGTTATTGTTGCAGTGCAAGGATGAAAATCCCTTCACCAATTGGAACCACGCAACTGGCAGAAGAAGAAACTGAGATAAATCCCTATGTAGTGGAACGGTGATGAATCTTGTCCTTCAAGGACGTAGTACCCTCTGTGCAGAGCCTGTGACAGTGCCCCTTGTAACGATGCTGTATCAGGGTATTCGAGATAAGGAATATGGGTAATAGGGATGTACAAAAGGATTTGGTGCGTAGCTTTACAGAGCAACTCCTCTGTAAGTATCTCTTATCTCATAAGAGCAAATGCGTCCTGATCTTGGAGGGAATTCAGGCCCTGTTGAAGTCGATAGGAAGTCTGCTTTTGGATCAGGAGTGCCACGGGTGACTTCATTTCCTCCCCCCTCCAAAGGTAGTTGTAAAGGTCTGCAGCCCCTAAGAGGGTTTGAAGAATCTGGCTTCTGTTTCTGATGTTGCTGCTGGCCCTTGGATCTCACACCAGTTACTTTGTGTGCCTGTGTCTTTGCTGTTCCTTTAAAAAAGTGACTAATACTGAGTTCCTGTAAAGCTTTGTAAGAACGTGGAATGTATTTATTCAGAGCTTTTGCTTAATGTGCTAACACAACAAAATTTTACATGAAAGCCAGAAATTAGTCCTTGACACGTCCAAGGATTTGTCTCTGTCTCTTCTTTTTTGCCAGTATGACAAAAACTGCTCCAGTTGAGGTGATCGGTCTTAAATTTGCATAACCTAATGTGTGATGGATTTTAAAAATAATTAAAACCAAACAACAACAGAAGGCACTCAAAAAAAAAAAAACAAAAAAAAAACAAAAAAAACCCAAACCCTATACCTCTAAGAAACCTTTTTCATAACTTTGTAGAAGGATGGCCTGTGCTAACAATGAAACTTTTGCTAGTTTGGATCAGGGCTTAGCTTACAATAATTGTCTCTGATAAACTCTTTATCGTGTAAATCTTGTTGCATGTGCAGTATGAATTTGCTGTGTTAAGGATGCTCTTGTCAGTGACTCTGAGTGGAAAGGATGTGGCAACCCGAGCTTCCTTTGCTACCCTTTCAGATTCTGTTCTGGTCAGGAATACACTGGGAAGGACTAGAACAGTTTTTGCTGTTTCTGGGCACGAGATAGCTCTGAGCCAGCTGCAATTCTTTTCCCTCTCCCAAAGGTGAATCCCATCATACCTCTTATTCTGCATTATCAGAAAATCCTGCCGAAATGGCTGGATTTATCACCATGAGACTTATTTCAGAATCAGTCTGTTTCCATTGCCTGCCTGCTTTGATATGTTTCACCAGCTTTGCTTTTTCTTTGAACTTCAGGCTTTAAGTACACGTGGAAATCTCCCCCTTCTCGTAATTATTGTGAATTCTTAACACTGGATGTCAATTTCTTCTAGACTTCAAGCTTGCAGTGTACTTGCAGTGTTTTCTCCCAGCTTACTTCTTGCAGGAATGATACTTGGCTGCCTGGCTATTGGTGCAGAGCTCTAATAGGTTGTGCTGTGCTTAACTGAATCACGTGTCTGTTCCTGTGATGATGAGCTGCAAATTTTGCAGCCAGTCAAAATGTAATGCTGTTGGTCTGTTCCATCTAAGTGCACGCTCTGGGCTGGTCCCTGACTGGATGAGCACTAAGCTGTGAGGTTGATTAGTTCAGTGCAGATCTGTGCCTGTGCTAATTAATGCAAGCACCGCAAGTTGTTGTTTTGGATTGCTGTTGTCATTGCTACAGAACTGCATGAGTGGGAAGACTGATCTTAGATTTGCTCCTTCCTGGTGTAAGATAAGCATGTCTGATTCCTCAGAAGTTTGGACCTCCTTTCTGTTTTCTCTTTTCTAACTTAATCTGCCTCCTCTGCCTCTTGGTTTTGTCCCAGACTATTGGTTTCCTATATGCTGAGTAAATTTTTGATATAGTGGATGATTACAGCATTGCTCCTGTTAGCTGACTTGCTCAAAAGCTTTTGAAAACTTTTACTAAGGAAGTTGACGGGTATCTGTTAAATCCCTGCTTTGTGTGTGTGGAAAGGTATTACACATGAGGCAAGTCTTTATTTTCTCTCAGGTCTGTCAGACTCCTGTGACTTCCCCAGGAATTCTTGCATAATATGGGAAAGGTGATAAAATACTATCCATGCATTTTTCCCTACAATTTTGCTGCTTTGCATGTGAAATTTGTTTTAAGCTATGAAACTTCCCTTGTGTTGTTTGATTTTTTTTTTTTTTTTTTTTTTCTGTGTTGCTTTTGATGCTGTAATCATATGAGTCCAGACTCATATGGTCTTCTTGGGGATCAGAGGTTGTGTTAGAAGGGGCTTGACGTCATGCAATAAGCTTTCACATATGTTTCTGGTCCTCATATGGCTTCCACACCTCCCCCCTCGCCCCCCCATTGTGTAATGACCAGAGTCTAAATAGAGAGAAGCTGAGGTTCTGAGGTTTTGTTTTTTTTTTCCCCTATGGGATTTAACAAACAAAAACCCTTAAAACAGCAGGAAGAGCACTATGTGAGGATGAGGTAATGAAAGGAGCACGTAAGAATTCTTATGTGTGTGGAGACAAATGTGTTTAAACATCTTTTCCAGCCCAGAAGTAGGACTATTAAAAATCTGGGCATTAAATTTTATAGAAAAGAATTAGTTCAAATAAGTTGCAGTAAGAATGGTCACTGCACTGATAGCACAGTAGTTCTGTGAACATGAACATTGCAAGTGTCAGTCTTGGCATCACAGAGTTGGAGGCTCTTGGTGCTGCTGTGGTACACGCAGCATTAGTTCAGTACCCTGTGCTGTTTGGCCTCATCTGGCTGTGTGCCCTCTTGCCATGTGGCTGCTGTCTCCCATCCCCTAGGACAGCATTGCAGTGGGGCTCTCATGTCTGTGGAACCAGAGGATGCCAGCAGGAGAGCAGGTTTAGGTTGTAGTGATGCTGATGTGAAGGGATCCGAAAGAGGGTTGTCCCTCAGCAGGACGTTAGTGCCTTCTGCCCTGGGTGAAACCCTGCGGGGATGGATCCTGGCTCTATGACAGCAAAAATCACATGAGAGAGAGGGATGATTGACTACTTCAGACTGCTGATCCTTTAACTTGGAAGGTGCAATCATGCCATGTTTTGTGAAACACTTTCATTCTTCATCAGCATTGGGATTTATCTATAAAAATGGATACAACTGCGTTATAGCATTCCAACTCCAAGGAAACAATCAGTTTAAAAAACCGTGGCAGTCAGTGTGAGTAACAGTAAAGCCATACCTTGGACACTTTTTCATGTAGCAGGAGTCTACTTTCACTCTATGGGAGTCTTGTACTCAGCTTTTTTTCCATTAAACACTAATTTTGTACTTACGTGATTTCATGTTAGATTGACAGGGATTCTGTGCTATGTTTACATGATCTACTATGTAAATCTTTTTACTTATATTGAATAATCATGGTTTTGAGAAGAAAAGAACTTCCATTAAGTGTATGGTGACTTGAATTCTTCCTTTCAGATTAGCGACTACTTTCAGTACTCCCACACTGAGTGTGACTACCCCAGCTACAAATACCATTCTCCAAATGCTACAGTTCCCATTTGTGAGCTTATGAAGGGAAGAAAAAACTGAAGGCTTCTAAGGGGTGAGAATGGAGAACGTAAAAGGGAAAGGGGAGGCAAGATTTGATACCTGTGCCTGTAGTATGTACAGGGAGCAGCAAGAGTGTCAGCTGACTGGAACATAAGGGAAGGAAGATGAGAGCACATCAGTGTAATAATTTTGGAGTGCTTCCTGTTGACTTGTTAATACTGCATGGTATTTGGCCCAGGCAATCCGTTGTTGTGAATCAGCACAGTTTATTCACTGGAGTATAGGTGTGCCTGTCGTTATTTGAGAATCTGCTTCACTTGAAAGATAACAGGTCAGTCTGGTGAATATTATCATTGCTGTGTTTCAGATTAGAAGCTGAGGCAGAAATGAGTTCATTTATTCTGCTTTGCTATGTGTTTGTTGAAGGCTTTCACCCAGAAGCAGAGGCCTTCCCTCTTGCGTTAATTCAGGAAACTGCCCACTTCCTTCAAGTCCTGACTGTTGCTGCAGCACAAACAGAAACAAGCTTAAAGGCAATCTACTGATCATGTATGGGGTGGTGTACAAATAAGCAATGCTTGTCCCAGAGGAGATGAGACTCTCATAGAACAGATCATACAAAATATGGAAGGTACTTTTGTTTTTGAAGTTTGGGATATATTCTCATATTCGGTTATCTTGGATTGAAGGAAAAGTAGGTGTTTGAATAAGAAATGGAGACCTTATGGTGCATAGGGGAGATTATGATTAATAGATGAGAATTTGAAATCCTATGGGAGTGTGGAGTTGCATAGATAAGGCCCGCTGCCCAGAAAGAGGCCAGAGTTAAGTTCTGCAGGGCTTGAAAAAATATCAAAAGGTGGTGGTGGTTGTTGCTCCTGGATTTTTATTTATTTATTTATTTATTGGTCCCCCTTTCTGGCTCTCCCTTATGCTATAGTAAAATTGCAATTTTTTGGTGCTAAATTCCCATGCAAGTGTGGTTATGTTTCTACAGATACTGTTACATATTCTTAATGCACCCAGAGGGTCGGAGTTAAGGTTAGTACTTACATTTACTGAACCGAAACATCTCCAGAATGCACTTTGTCTATGATCAGTGTGTGAATGCTTCTGTCATCTCCAGTGCATAATAATATCACTATGTTTCTGTATCATGTTTTATGAGTCTGGGACAAAGGATTTAACTTAGTCAGTTGCATGAAGCAGTTCAATGCACAGCAAAAAACCAGCTTCATCAGTGTTGAAGTCTTAGCTGCTTGGTAAACTATTCAGTACGTAGCTGATGTGAGCAGAATTCTCCAGCTGTCCCATGTGAGCGCTGCTGAGAGTCAGGTATCTTGCTCCATGAATCTGGACAACCCACTTTTCCGAGTGGAGAATCAGCAACGTTGGTAATGCTCAGATTTCAGCATGTGTCCCAGCTGCTGGGTCCAGCGTTGCTTCCACTGACTCTTCTGGTGCTGCTCATATTCCAATGCAAACGTGAGAGATCCGGCTCCCTTTTTGTTATATACCTCAGTACCTAGTGTAAAGCAGCTCGCTGGAAGGTGTGAATCTGGTGTTTCAGACTTCATGGGATTGATTCAGTGACTATCCATAGCGTTAGGCTCTGGTGTGGTGTTGAGTAATGATTATTCAAATTCGTGTCTCTTATTCTGTAGCATCTCCAGGTATGACTCTAAATTTCATGTAAGCCGTATTGCTTGTGGTATCTGCCAGCATCTGATGGTATTTCTAGAGCACAGGAACTCTGACGTGTGCTCTTCTAATGTCTTGTTAGTCGTTTGTATTTTGAGGCGCTGGTTCTGCATAAGCCTTGGGTTGATGTTCAGCAGTAAACTGTTTTAGTAGTCTCTTACTGAAGTGTTTTTATGTTGTGACATCTCAACTCTGTAACTGTGGAGACAGTTTCAAGGCCGAATACAAGGCAACTTGAGTAACTGCTATGTCTCATTCATTACTGTACAATGTGAATTCTGTGAAGTAAATTCTTTGTTTTTGCTGATCTCCTGAGTTGTAAATTGAAACTTCTCAGAGTATCTTCTTGTGTTAACGGTTTAGTGACTGGCACACTGCTTCAGTTAATTTATGTGCAGTTAATCCCATTGACATCAGCACT
Source organism: Phasianus colchicus (assembly GCF_987193195.1). Classification (NCBI taxonomy): domain Eukaryota; kingdom Metazoa; phylum Chordata; class Aves; order Galliformes; family Phasianidae; genus Phasianus; species Phasianus colchicus. Next base: position 24,841,945 of record NC_143440.1, read on the forward strand.
GCTTAATGAAATAATGTTTCCAAAATAATCTTCAGTGATATTGCCTTGACATTAAAGGCCTGAGATCTGAAGGGTTTGTGTTAGCTGGTACTGTATTTTTACGGAGAGAAGGCTTTGAGTTCTTGTTCTCAGTGTTGCCAAAGAAAGCAGCCTGCTTTGTGTGCATGCCTCAGAGAAATGTGAAGTAGAACAACGTGAGAACAGTATAAGGGTGGAAAGGTCAGTTTGCATCGTGGCCAGGACCAATTGCTTGGAATGGCAGCACATGGGCGTAAGTCATCCATACAGTTGTCCACTTCTTCCTTTGTCTCCAAACAGCCTCATGTGGGAAGAGAAGATGCCTTAAAATTATCACCTGTATTCTGGAGTAGATCAGAATCAACTGGATGTTCCTAAATAGTAGTTGAAGTAGTATCACCTGACCTTGAACTTAGGAGGAGAGCTAGAGGATAAATGTTTATTTTTATTATTCAGGACATTTGGGAGTTTGCTTGATACTACTGGGAACTCTTACACCTTTTTCGGTGCTCGGTGAGGGATGGGACAATTCAGAAGAAAAGTTACTCATGCAGGTTCTGCATCTGGAAGACAGATCATGCATCTGTGACAGTCTTTACTGATGGGTTGGAGGAGAGAGGTTTTGTCCCATGAATTATCAGTGGAAGCACCAAAATGTGAATAAGTTCAGTACAAACACATGCTATGATTAAATCCTCCTTCAGTTCTCTTGGGGATGCCAGAAATGCCACCTGAAATGTTCAGCCCATGACAATGCAAAGTACAAGAACATCTAGTAAATGTGAGGTTCCCAACTACAAATAAGAGAGGCAGTTTGTTTGAGTTGTTGGTTTGTAGTGCTGCTTGTTGTCTGTGTAGTTGGCGCAAATGATCTTTGGGATGACAAGGGCATTATTCTGCTGATTCCTCCTTCACAGCAGGACCAGCTCCAGTGCCATTACTGGCTGAGGTAACAACCCTCGCTCCCTGAAGAAAACAAACAAAAAGCAAAACCAAATGGAAGCAAACAAAAAAAAAAAAAACAACCCAACTTGTGGTCCCATTAGCAGAAGGTTATTTAAATAGAATGGTACTACCCACTATGTAAAATAAAATCACACCATAGAGCAGCTTTTATTTTATGTTTTTGCATGACCTAAAGAAATCTTTCATGTAAACTGAATCGTGATCAGCTCTCACTGGTGTAGCTGAGCAGTAATTTTATTCAGGCATTGTTTGTGTCTTTGTGAAACTGATCACAAAGCTTCTGTTTTTTCTTATGTGTTTTTTTTTTTACGTGATACTTGCTTGTTCCGGATAAAGATGATAAGCTTATTGGGCACATCCATCTTCATCTTGCTGCCTGCAGCAATACTCAGAGGTGGCATATATGGGACGCTTGCTTTGTTTTCCAGACCCTTAGTAATTTGGGCTCTAGAAAATGGAAGTTCTGTGGCAAGCTTTGCAGACTGAGACCTGCTTGTTTATCCTGCATGGCTCTCAGCTTGGCTATCTTCTGAAGCTCATCTGTCGGAAGAGGAGGAGGCTGACAGTGATGAGAAGGCAGACGTTCCCCAAATTGTTTAGGCAGTGCTTTCTAGCAGAATTTGTGGTACTTTCTATCAGAATGCTATTCAGTATTTGTCCTGGGCCTCAGCTTGGGGTGATGCGTTTCCTTTAGCTGGATTTCTGTATTAAAAAAGAGAGCATCCAGTCCTGCTCCAGGGTCAGGCAGGACTGATGACTTCGGCAAGTTTTGTTTTCTTGGAGAGGAGTCAGGCATTCATCTACATGTTCCCTTGGAATCCATTGGTTCAGGAGATCTTCAGTCAGCTGGGAAGAGGCCAAATCGCTGCCAGCCTTAAAAGGGTCCTGGCAATTTTTCTAGCAACAGTCCATGGTTTGTTTAGTGCTGCGTTCTGGCTTTCTGGGCCCTCCTTCGTTAAGGGACTAACTGCCTGAATCTCCTTGGGCTGACATCCTGGTTAGTGAGGGGTTTCTAGGAGATTTATCAGTAAAATGGACTACGTAATAAAAAATAATAATATATATATATATTCAAGGATGTGGCTTTTTTATGTCTTTTACTGATGCATTATATCACGCACTAGGCATAAAACAGTTTGGTTTCTGCTTCAGAGGTTGCAATTTCTGTTTTCAGTGTTACGTGCTTGAATTATAGCCTGGTTTATTTACCAAAAGAACCAACCTCCAAAGCAACCCAAGACACGCTGGTACGGCTGCTCAATGTGATTATATGTAAGAACTAACATGCTGCAGAGGACCAAATGTCCATCTCATCCAGGATCTTGCCTTTATCAGCGGCCAGCAGCAGCAGCTGACTGAACAGCATAGGAAACGGAGGAAGGCTGTCAGCTGCTGAAATATTAACGGAGTAAATTTGTGACAGACACTTGTTCAGCCACTGCCTGAGATGGAAACTGTGTTTGGGTAGCTACAGTGAGAACAGCAACTTCAAACTAATTATAGGTGAACTTGATGGCTTGTTGAACTCATTTATATTTGTTGCTCCCAGTGCTCCACAGCAGCAAGCTCCAGGCAGTTTTACCACGTTTCTGTGTGTGGGGTTGGTTGATGTTGAGGTAGCCAGTCCCACTCATCAACGTGCCCTCCAGTTGTTGTTCCTCTCCATGCCATTGTAACTCTGTTTTGAGGTGGAGTGTCCAGAGCTACAGATAACTCGCATCACAGCGAATTGTTCCCTGTTTTGTTCTTAGCTGTGTTTTTCATAAATGCTGAGATTTTTTTTTTTCCTGACTTTTTCCTGCTGGGAGCTGAACTTTGCTTGCAACAATCTCAAGATCTTTCTCCTGAGTAGTAGAGTGTAGTTAAGGCTCCTTGTGTATTTATAGCTAGGGTTATTTTTTCCCTCTGTTACTTTGTACTTGTCAATGCAGGATAATAAAATGACAAAATAAATTATTTGGTATCATCAGATCTGCTATAACTCTGAAGTTTTTCTTTCATTCTAACTTTGTGCAGTAATGGGAATTGTCATAATGCCCTCACCCTCTGCTTTTGCCAGATTAGTCACAAATGCTCACAGGCTTAGTGTGATCCTTGCTATGGTGCCTTCCCTGCTGTATGACTGTTCAGTGTTCTGTTCACAGTCTTTTAGTATATTCTTTAGGAGGAGAAGGTACCCTCATGGGTTTTGCTTTAAGGTGATGTGAAGTGTACACATTAGCTTGCCTTTCCCTTTTAGATGCAACGTGTGATGTAGGAACTTTCTGCTGGTCCAGATGTATGTATTGCAGTGCCCGTTTTCCTTTGTTTTGAAGTTGGATATCCAGGAGCTTTGTATCATTAAGTCTCAGCCTGCTATATTCTCCAATCAACACCTAGGAGACAGCATTCTCTAGAGATGGGATTTCTTTGCACCATAGTTTTAATGGCTATTGCTTTGTAAGCTTAGTGTCATGACTTGCATCACTTCCTGTAGGTAGCGTCATCCCTGCATCTCTTTTTCAGTTCTTTCTTCATTGTCTTGTATTTTTAACTCAGTCTGTCATGTTTTTGTTATGATCAGCTTTTGATGGTGATGATGGTTTATTATTATAAGTTTATTTTTTGAATAAGCATCAAGAATCCACTGCCTGTCTCTCCTATAGTTGTATCAGTAGGATTTTTGTAGCTTTATCTGAAACTCTGATTTTAAAGCCCAAACTTCTCGCTCACTCAACATTGATCTTGAATAGGGAATATTATTGGTTTTAAAGCAGTTTGGCTGTCAGGTGAATATCAGGTTTTAAATCTCATGGGTTTAATCCTTGTTTAGCTAAAACACCCCAGTGTGATTTCTGGGGGGTATTTTTGTATTAAGGAGTCAAATTTTTTGTGAAGTGTGTGAGCAGACATTTTCGGAGAAGAAATATTTCTGGAAAGTAATGCTTCTTTGATTACTGTGTTTCTAAATGTGAATTCACTTTCCTCCTGCTGCTATAGGAATTGGCTGGGGATGTTGTAGTTAGGCTGACAGTGTAGTATGTGTGTCCTTTCTTAACGTGTCTGAGGAGCAGGAAGAAGGGCTGTGACAGATACTTGTGTCCGGAAGACTGCTAGCTGGAGGGCAAGATGACTGATGCTTTGTGTATGAACATGCAGATGCAACATTCACGCTGTAACACTTTCTCCGCTGCAGGAAAATTGCATCCTTCAGCCTTGCTCGCAGTCCCACAGCACTGTACACATTTGTAGACATCAAAGTGGTTTATTAGATTATTGTTGGAGGAGTCAACCCCCTCTCAGCTTCTTTCAATTTGTGCATTTAGTAATTTGAATTGCAATCTTACAGTATTATAGTCAGAAGCTCATAGCAGTTTGTGCTGTTGTATGGATGTGTACTTGCAATGCTTGGCAAGTTGTGGGAAGATTTTTTGGTAGGTTAGTATTAATCTGCTGTGGAATTTGAACAGTTTGTAGTATACTGCGTGAGTGCAGTGGGAAGCTAATAGCTGCAGAAAGTTCAATTCATAAAAATGATTGGTATCTTGCCTGCTTGTGTAAGAACTTATATACAACTTTTGAAAAAGTAGAACTCATGATTTTTAGATGTTTATGAATGGGAAACCTAAGTGATATTTTTCTGTTGTTTTTGTAATCTAAGCAGCTGAAGCTTGCTTGGGTTTCTGCCTCAGCAAACCATTATTTGTTGTATTAGTGAACTTCAGACACTGCTAGAAACATATGGAACCAGGAATTAATCCTTCTGTTACTGTAAGCCAGGTATTACTATTAACAGAGTGTTTTTATTTAGAAGATGAAATGCTGTGAGCATCTCGACAGAGGCTGTTCTAATGAACTGGGTTCTGAAACTAGCAACACATGCTACTGCTGAGCCAGAGCCCTTTTGTCTGTTCACTGAAAACACCATCCTAGTCTCTTTAAGGGGAAGGGGAAAAAAAGTACTTCTTAGCATTCTGCCTTCTTCCAGGGCTGGAGCTTGAAGTGTATATGAAAGGATGACATACAAGCCACTTCCCCCACAGAACCAGTGCCAGATATTCTGTGCTTCTTAATGCAACTAGAGAAAATAGAAAGGGCTGAAATAATTGGAATTCTTAATGTTTCTCCAATAGATGATATGAAAATATGCCATTTAGCGCAGGTTAAAATGGCAATAGGGACTATTACTCACTAGGAGCAACTTCCGAGGCGTTAATTGCCTCTTGTTTTAGCATTCTTAAAAATGCCATGTTTGTTTTGGGAACTTAAGACACCTCCTGCCTGGTACAAGGATGTATATTTTTCTTGCAACAGAAGGGGCAGAAAAAAGGGTGTGGAGAGTGATATCTTCATGCTCTCCTTCCTCCTAGGGCAGGTGTTTCTTGGAAGAGGAGGGAAAAAGCAGACTTTGCAACGCAGTTGTGGTATATTGGACAGGGTAGAGGGAGGAAAGAGCTGCTTGGATTTTGAGGTCAATTGACAAACTTCCAAGGGGGAAGAAAGAATAGGTTTTCCCAGGATGCGTACATAAACTTGTTCTTGCTTTTCTGTTTTTGTGTTGCATGTTGTTTAATTATGAGCTCTTTAGGAGGACTGATATAAATGTTCTGTGCATTAAATATATCGGGGTTTCTGTTACACTGAGTGAGTAAATCACTGTCCAAATAATTATATATTAAGCAAAAAAGTTGTGTGTACTCTGGGCTGCCTGGGAAATCTTTGGGTTTTTGTTACTTTTTTTTTTTTTTGATTGCTGTGGGTTGTTCCCTGGAAGGAACAAGCTGTTGTGTGGTTGTGTGTTGGTTTTTTTGGTCTGCTTTGTTTTGTTTGTTTGTTTTTCTGGGAGAAGAAAGAGTGTAGTGAAACCATTTTTGTTTAAACCTCCAGTATTCAGATGAAATGGTGGCAGATACAGAAACACACAAGACTCGGTGTTCTTCAATTGTGCTGAGAGTTTTTCACTGTTGTTGTATGCCAATGTCTGTCTGACCTCCAGGATGTTACCAGTTGAAGCTGAATTGTAAGGCTTGGTCTGTACCCTGGCTTATGCTGTTGTGTTTCCTCAGTAGCTTTGTGCGAGTCTTGTGAGACTGTTGAATCCAGTGCTTTACCCAAAACGTCATTTGGGGTAAAGATATTAGGAAAATGTTTTTTTAATCTCAGTCTTTCCTGGATGACAAAACTCCCTCCACCCAAACCTGGGCTTTGCCGAGCTAAAGATAGATAAGGAATCCTACGAGAAGAAAAATGATGAATTAGGGGAAGTAAAAGGCTTAAAGTAGTTGTCAGAATGGGATTAACCTGACAGAGAAATTGAGTTCTCTGTAAGAGAACACTTGAGGTACTCGGGCCACCACTTAATTGCGCTTTTCATTTAATAGCTTTGTAGGAAAATAAACAGGAGGGTGAGGAATTGGTGTTGGAGGAGAGAGAAATCCGTGGATATTAAACCAGCGCTGAGCCTGTGTTGTGCATCTTTAGAGAGTGGGGAAATGTGAGTGCTGGGGAGCGGGCAGGAATGGAGCTGGCAGAGGGGATTTCTCCCCACAAAGGTGTGCTGCAGGAGCAGCAAGGCAGCCCGGCGGGCGGTCCTGGTGTGCTCGGGGATCAAACAGCAGCAGCCATAGGCGGCTCGCAGGCTGCGGGAAGCAGCTGTGGTAAAGAGCAGGAGTGAGGGCCAAGCCTCACACAGTAACCAGCTAATTCCCTCTATTTTATTTATTTGTTTCCACTATGGGCACTACAGTTCCAGAAATCAGAGCAGAAGCGCTGGTGCTGGAACGGCCTGCGAGGGAAGCAGGGTGAAGGGGCAGCCCGGGGCCTGCAGGCAGCGGTGCGGGCCGAGCGGCCGTAGGCCTGGTGACAGCTGTGTCTGAGGCTGCAGGAAGGCAGTGCTTGTTCTGTGCCTGTGCTGCGCTGGGAGCGCCTACAGCCTGTGTGCTGAGCACCAGCAGCTGCTCCGAGGATGCGGTAACGGCCCTTCTCACTCATGCTGTTATTGTGGGATGGAGGGGGAGAGAAAGGAGCTTTCCATATTCCCTTCAGCCTGGAGTCAGAAACAAGCATGCGTTGCCTGGTTCTGTTTGCTGTCTTTTTATGTAGGCTTATAAGACGTGTGCTCTTTGTTTTGTGAAAGGTGATGTCTTTAAGTGCTCGGTAATAATTTCTCAGTACGCTAAACCAGAAACTTACAAAAAGCTTAACGCTGTTTATTTTCTTTAATACGTACACAGAGCATATCTCTTTTGCTGTGGGAGGATCTTAAGCTAGTTCTTTCCTTAGTGAGTCTCTGTGCTCGAGACATCAGGAATATCAGCATGATAACGTGTTATAATGAAAGAATGGCTGCTGAAATAAAATAAGCCTGAATTAAAAAGCACATCAAAATCAAATGCAGAATGAGAATGGGTTTTAGTAAATATTAGCTGGCTGTGCTTAAAACAGGTGTTGTATTTATTCAGGAATAGGGAAAATAGAACTTTCTGATAACAGCAGGGGGTCCTCGCTGCCTTTCACAGAGCTCAGAGCGCCCAACAGAAGTCTGAGGCTTTTAGTGGAGAACTGTGTGAAAGTGAATTTGTGATATTTCTTCTAGAAAAAAAAAATCTCTTCTAGAAGGTGAGAAACATTACCTTTTTCATCTTGATCTGCCTTCAGACTTTGAGAACAGGGAACAAACGGTTCCCCGTTAACAGTCCCCTCAAACAGTTAGATATTTTTGTCATGTGAACATCTGTTCACTAACAAATCATTTTTATATTGTCTCATGATAATTATTCAGCTGCCTGTGACATACTAGATCCAGAGCGATCTGTGGCTTAAGGTAAGAATTCATGTGTGGCTTCTTAGTTTGAGCTGTCTTGCTTCCTGTTAAAACACAAATTCTACAAAAGAGAAAAAGAGCTTCTGTATTCAAGTACTTTATGATGTCATTAAATATAGAACACGCAAATGTACACTAGGAGCGAAATTTCAAGTTTATGCAGCTGTTCTATACATACAAGATATAGTATATGCATTAAAAATAAGCTAACAGTTACAGGTCAACTTCTCTTAAGAACTGTGGCAGACAGGATGTCTGGACGTATACTTGTTCCAGCATATTGATTTGAAAGTTGACCCACAGCAAAAAGTTTACAGGTTGTATGCAAATATATCTAAAATAATTTGTTTTCTCAGTGACCCTTTTACACAATCTGTTAGCAGAAAATAAACAGCGAAGGAATTGTTCTCTTCAGTGCTCTAGTGATGATAGTGATGATGGCTCAATGAGATAGCAAGATTCAAATACCTCTTTTCTGAGTCATCCTGTAGATTGTCTGGGCTCAGAGTGAAAAGAACAGGTTTATGTCACTGGATCATCAAAAATAAACTTGCCAGCCATACTTGTGACAAGGTGGAGAAAGTGAAAGATGACTTCTGATTGCAGCAGCTAAAAACAAAAGCAAAAGCAACAAGGTGTGGTTTCTTACTTGGTGTACACAGGATAGGACTTGCAGCTGCTGAAGGAAGGAAGAAGGTGGTCTCATTTCTGCCCCTTGCCAGACCTGTCGGTGACTCGTTTTGCTTCCTGCAGTGTGACACCCTCCCTGCCTCTAGAAAGGAGGGACTTTGCAGCTGGAGCAGTGTGAGGGAGGGAGAGCAGGGCAGATAGGTCAGTTGCGTGGGGAAGTGTGCCAGCTGCAGCGTAAGTGAAATGAAAGTGGAGAAACTGAAGGATGGCCCATAAACTCTAAGTAGGACTGGGATTTACTTAGACTAACAGTATACATCAAGAGGTTTAATCTTTCTTCATGCATCCTTGAAGAATCAGTCTGTTAGCAGGCTTCAGGGGCACACTGAGAGGAGCTTTACCGAAAGTACAGTATCTGATTTTGAAACCGTTCTATAAATATGGAAGTGTAAGAGATTATCTGTTGCTGTGAGGTACCCTGCCATATAATCGCTAATCACAATGCATCTGAATTTTGACTGTTTGCTTCTTATAGCTTATGTACCTAGCTTCTGTCTGATATTTGTGGTAGGGTAACATCAGTAGAAGCTTGTGTAGCTAATCTCCATCAATCTGCTGCTGAGAGTCTCCCTGTTGCTCCTTGTGATTCTCATCCTGTGATGCTTTAAACTCCAAATCCTTGTGATAGCGGAGCTCTTCTCTTTCTTACCCTGTAAATGTGTGCTAAACTTCTTTGTTGAGCACGTTTTCCCATTTCAGTTTTCTGTTCCTTAATTTTAAAATGCCATGTATAATTGCCTGTTTCCTGTTGCACGCAAGTTGCCGTTTATCAAACTATGTTTAATAGTGATTTATTCCCATAACTGATATCCCCTTTAAGTAGTTTTCACTATACTTTGTAACCATGGAAATGGTGTACAGGCGATATTTATAAGGTAGAAGAAAAACAGGGTGTCTAATGGGACCCCTGCTGTTCTGAAATCTCTTCGACGGCAACAAAAAAAGTCCAGGCTCTCGGGATTCCATATAAATGTAATAAGTCTTCTGAAAAGCAGAGAGATTTTTTTCTATAAAATATGTATTCACTTTAAATAAATTAATTCACACGTTCTTGTTGGATGGTCCTTTAAAAATTCATGTTCTTTTATCTCTGTTCTCTAAGTTTTGTAATCTTGAAACTTTGCTCTTCATCAGAATGCCAACTCTAAGAAAACTTTAATTGATTTGCAGTCACAGTGCTGACACTGAGACTGAGAGTTAGCTGTTGCTTGCTGGTGCTTCTGGTTAATGCTTGTTTAATGTTTTAGCACTTTCACTGCTGCTTCCCTAAAAGCTGTGCTGTTGGACAGAGCTTTTTCCTCCCTGAGCTCCTGAAATGTGTAGTGTGAGGGGGGAAGAGGGTAGAGGGAGGATTATTTCTTCTTCTTAACTTTTTGCTGGTTTTTTTTTCCTCTAATTTTATTCCTCATCATTATTATTCTGCTCTAACTTTTTTCACTTGTTTGGCATTTCCCCCTGGTGGCAGACGAAGCTAACAGCACTGTGTGCTGTGGAAATGGCAGGCCGGAGTCCTTGAACGGCCCTTTTTTGTGATTGAGCTGCTAGCTGTTTTTCTGATTATTTATTTATTTATTTATGATGCCGGTTTTTCCCCTGATGACCCCCAGGAGACCAGCAGGACTCAAGGAGCAGCTCGCCCAGGCCGGGGCTGCACGCACCCCCAGCTGCCCCTGAGAAGCGCTCAGCGCTGCCAGCGGTAGCTGAGATGCTGCCAGGTTTGTTTCCTGCCCGCAGCCCTGCAAGCGTTCTTCGGATCAGCTCCCGTTGTACTCTGGACCTCTCCCAAAACTCTTCTGCCTCACTAATGTGTAATTCCCGCAAGCCGGTTCTCTCCAAGATAAAGTGGGTTGCTAGAAAAGGAAAAAGGCTGGCACTCGGTATGAAATTTTTCTGTCATGTTTCAGTGAATAAAACAGGAAGTTGGAGATCCCTCCGTTCTTAATGGAATTGGAGAGAAAAATACTACAGTAAGAACTGGAGCAGAGTTTTTCTCATCGCTGTGTCTTCAGTTGTTAGAGCAATTACTTGGATTTCCTTAGTGTTTAACCGGTATCAAATGCTGTTCTTCCGAGAGAATAGTTTGCTCTCCTCTTTGCAATTCCTTCACCCGTATCCTTTTCCCAAGTAGCCCTGAGTCCCGGGACTATAAAAGGCAGTCAGAAACCTCTCCGCCACGGGAATGAGAAATTTACAACACACCTTGAGAAAATCAGATGATAGTGAACTGATTTTTCTGGACGCGTTATCTAAAAAAACAGTCAAACAAGATGACTCTGAATAAGGCCCCTCTGGAATTGTTTTTAAACATTGAAACAAAACTGGGCTGTACATATAAGGTTTGGACACTGGGCTTCTATTTTGGATTTACCTACCATATACCTGAAGGGGAAAAAGGTGGATACTTTGTAAATATTTTGAAAGTTAAAAAAAAAAAAAAAAGATTCAAGTTCTGAGACTGCAAAAAATGTCAGTTATTTTAAGCATAGCAACAGTTCAATTGATAAACTGTATTTAAAGTGAGCAAAAATGCCCGATTCCAGGAACTTTATGGGATGTCATAGAATGCAGTAAAAATGTCTAGAATCTGACTCTAAAGTCATCCTTAGGATTTGAATCTTAATTTTTGGAAAAATAAAATTCTGTATCTACTGGCTTCATCAATGAAAGCTTTGGTTTTGCGCTGCTAATAACCAGAAATTTCGCCTTCATTAGAAGTGGGGCTTCCTTTTGGCGTGCGTGCGTAGATAAACGATGCCTGCTAAACAGCAAAGAAGTTTACCAATGTACAGGTTGGGTTAATGCAACTTTACATGAGCAGGAATTCAGCCATGCTGCACTGAAGATGGTTTTGTGTTCAGCTGAAAAGCGGTGATTCACTGAGCAGAGGGAGGCTTCATGTTCTTGGTAGTATTGCCGTGGGCACAAAAACAAGAATTGTACTCATGATCCCTTCTTGAACGTTAGGAAGGGCTATATGGGAAATACATGGGGCCCTTGGTGGCTGTTCAGGATGAACTTTTATCGTGCTTACCTACAGTCATAGGTCAGGTGGACTTTCTGTAATTCTCTCGTTTTGTTTTATATAGCTTTTTTTTCCTTAAAATCACAGATGCCTTATTTATCCTATGGAAGGATGTACTAAAGCTGGCAATTCAATGCTTTTGGTTTGGTTTTGTTTTGTTTTTTAGATGGCAGCCTTTTATCTGTAAAGGGAGAATGTAGAGGGAGGCTGAGTGTTTCATTTTAAAGGTGGGTTAATGGTTAATCCTCAATGAATGAATTTATGCTAACTTTGTTCTCTTTCAAGTGGCTTTAGGAATATGCATCTCTGATTTGAGAAATGCACCAAGAGTTTTTGAAGGAGAGGGTGTTGTGTATTTGTGTGGGTTAAATGTTGCAAAGCCATGCAGCTTATGGATCTGCTCCAGTTGATGGTTTTCCAAACTGTTTTAGAGAAAGTGAGTCATCTATCTCCCAACAAAATAGGCTTTTGGTGTCTTAAACTTGAAGTTGTGTCAGTTCCATGCTATGGACAGAGAGCTCTGATTTAGGGCTGGAGCTCGTGGCCTCTGTGCCGCCTCCCTGCCTGGCCTGTGCTGCTGAGGCGGGAGGTGTGTTTTTTGTCATGGAAGTGGCAGCACCTGTGTAACTAATGGGATATTTGAAATGGGAACAGTAGGTTATTAAGTCATTTAAAATAGCTCGTCTACCCCATCTGAGCTGTGGTTGGTCTGTCTTTTCCTTGAGGCTATAGAAATCCTACCCTGTTAAGAAATATGAAGTTTTCCTGTTTTTAACTTGAAAATCACTGTGAAGTAATGTTTATGACTTGTTGTCCTAGTATGTACTGATAGCATTCTCTCTATATGGGATGCCTTTCAAATAAAGGAAAAAAAAAAATACAGTTGCTTGGAAGAGTTTGCATCTAAAGACAGAGGAGGGTCAGAGAAGATGAAACATCCTCTATGCAGTGTATTTTTTTGGGAGGGGTGGGGAGGATTTAAGCTTAACATTATGAAGAAATGCTGTGAATCGTGAGAGGATGTCACAATTTCCTTTGCACAGCAACCAGTCCTTTTTCATCAGAGTCCATCCTGTGCTCTGAACAAGTCAGAAGTCCTGTTGGCAAGGAAAAAAAAAAAATACAGGATTAAATATCAGTGTGGTATGTAGCTTTAATCAGGAACTTTTTATATATCCGTGGTATAACAGTACCCTGTGCTAGCTTTCAGAGTTAGGGAAGGTACTAACTGGAAAGGGCTAAAAGTATTGTTAATTTCTCACTTCTTTTTCCCAAATGAGTCTCTGGTTACAGTAGCATAAGCGTTATTGTATGACTTCAAGACCACAGTGTCTTACTGATGTGACCAAACATTTTGGTGTACAGATACTTAGCATTTAGGTGTTCTTAGATCTGCAGGTGCTGTTTACAAAAGCATTTAACCATCATGTGTAGTTCTTGTGAAATCCTCAGGGGCTACCAAGCCTTGAACGCAGCAGTTTTGTGCTTTAACTTCTCTCTTTATTCACAGGTTTCAAACAGATTAAAGTTGATCTGCCGAATATGATTGTTTTGGTAATAGCAGTGTATTTTCTCTTACATATGTTGTCTGGAAATGTTGAAAAGGTTAAAAGCCTTTATTTTAATCTTTTTTTGTTACTTCAAGTGTGTGTATAGTGTATCAAAATTTGTTTGGCTACAAGTGAAGCATTTTCTGGAAATCATACCGGAGTGTAAAAATAGAGAGCCATCATGTAGGAAAAGGAGCTGAGAAATTAGTGCATCTTTTTGTATTAGACTACAAACTGAGAATAATTCAGGTTGGAAGAGACCTTGGAGGTTACCTGGTTCTACCCTGTAGATCAGAGTAGGGCCAGGCTCGTTCTTACCTCAGATTGCTGAGGGTTATATGCAATCAAGTCTTGAAAATCTGGTTGACTTACTTAAAAATGTAACTTGCTACTTTTTATTAAGATATTTGGACCAGTTGGGTGCAGTTTTTAATTAAAGTAACAGCTAAAAACCCCTCTTTATTAATACGGGTGATTGCGAGTGGTTTAATTTTAATTCTCTAGTGTGTTTTGTAGTGAGAGTTAAGAGGTGGTGCAAGCTTGTGTATGTCTTCTTGCTGAGAATGAGAAATAATCTAATTTGCTTAATAGAAGCAGATTCTATCTGGTACCTTTTCCATTAATACTCTTCTGGGTTGGCTTCCAGTAGCTGCGGGTAGACTTGTTGAGAACCGAGGCTGTACAGATTTAGTTGGTCACAAACTGTTTTCTGGCAAGTTTTTGATTTTGGGTTTTGAATTGTCATGCTCCACTGATTCATTAGGGCTTTGTGAAGCACAGTTGAATTCTACTTTTGAAATAAGCCATTGGACTGACAGGTCCTTCATTTCAAAGCAGTGACTGCTATTAAGAACGTGCAAGCTGCGCTGACACCTCTGGTATTGCTACTTAGGCTCTCTATTGCCAAGCGGAAGTCTGTTAGCTATGGAAGCTCTGTTCCCTGAGGGCTGGAGTCTCTTTGTGCAATAGCCATCAGCTGTACTGAGCTAGAGCCTTCCTGAGCTGTGTGGCAAACTTAAGGATACATGAATGTATTTATTAAGAGGAAATTAAAGGTTATGCTCAGTGCTTACTATCGCTAGAGAAAGTTGCGCCTTCAAGGTAGATAATGATGCCCTGTAGAGATCATCTGTCTTGACCATGTTTTCATCTCTACTTGCTATTGCTTTTGACTAGACAAAAGTGGCATTATCACTACATCTGCTGCCTTAAAAATTACTAAATTAGTTATCTGGAGATTGTTTGTATCAGACTGGCAAATGTGAAAAATTTGGGGGGTTGCCTGATCAGTTTGCCTTTTTCTTGTTCTTCCTTTTAAGGAAAAAAAAAAGTTTAACTAGCATGGATGATAGAGTTGTTTCAATTTAGGACTACTAGGAGTTCAACTACCATGCAGTGAAAGAGATATTTATGCTATTGATGACCTAGGATCAAAACCAAAGAAGGTGACATCCTACCTCACAACTGAGAAGCGATTGTCTCTGTGTGGGAGGTGATAGAGATTGAACCACTTAACAGGTTATTGTAAGGGCTAGCGCATAGGATGCTATAAAAATATGAAGAGCAATGGGAAGTGTAAGCCTATTCAGGATGCTTGGAGTTAGCAGGCAGGGATATTTGCTCTTCATTTCTCTGTCTCCCTGTTTAGGAAAACTCTCCTGTATCAGCATAAGTTTTTATACAGCTCCCATTAGTGCACTGCTTATGAGGAAACCCATTTTTAATTTGCTGTAGAGCTTAGATGTTAACTGAGAAACCCATGCAAACTGAAAACTCAGAATGAAATTATTCAACAGATACTTTATTCTTTAAGCTTATCCTCTCTGCTAATTGAAGCAGAGGTGCCAGGAAAAACCCAGTACTTGCACGAGGGCAGAATTAGAAGGTTTTGTATTTTCAGAGCATGGGCTGTGGCTGTTCCTTTTTGCGTGGCTGGGGCTTCAACCCAGCGCTGTGGTGATGTGTGTGGATGGAAACCTTGCTATAAAGGTCTTGCTGACTGTGGAGTCAGAGCTTAAAATAGACTGATATTCTAGTATTTTACTAGAAAATTGGAGTATTTTGGAGGGCTTTTTTTTTAGCATCAGGCAAAGAAATTGAGCAAATGAGGTATCGTTTATATTTTAGCTATCTTTTTAGGACTCTGACTCAAGTTTTTATGATTCATATGAAGATGATTTAAGTAGTACCCAGCTTTTCTGTGCTGCTGAATGTTCTTCCCATCCACAGGCCATGTATCGGGGAGTGCGTCTTCACAGCCTCTGCAGTTCATGACCCAGCATGTTAACTTAAACTGCCATTGATTTTGGTTTACACTCGAGCTCTGGGCTTTGAGTCTGGTGGCTGTGCTGTCGCACCACCTGGTTTGCCCTATTCATGCTGCTGGAACCTCAAGCAGGAGGTGGGCACGTGCCTGACGTGGGCGACCTTATTGCAGTGAGCTGTGACAGCTGGCAGGGCTTGTGGCTCGCATCTTCCAGTGATGGAGAAGAGTTGTTTCCCTCAGGGGAGGCAAACAGGCCTTGCACAGAACTAGGAAAGCTTGTACCTGTAACCTCTTATTTCCCTGATGATAGTGATCAGTCATATTTTAATCCTTGTTAGAGCCAGAGATCTCCTTGGCTTTCCCCACTATGGGAAAGAAATTGTCTTTCCAAGAGTTATTTTATACTTATTTTCTGCATCAATAAAAACAAAAAGATAAAACCCCAGAAGACCCCAAATTTTCAAAATCTTTGAATTTTCTTTTTCAGTTTCAAACTGTAGTTTACATGTTGGTCATATCTTTTTTTTTTTTTCCTCTTTTGTAGGAGGGGGTAGAAGGCCGAAGGGAATAACTTCCTCAAAACTGGTAAGTACTTCTTTTCCTGAGCTGGGATGGTTTACCTAAGAATAGCTGATATGAAGAGCTGGCATCCATTCCTGGAAAAGTTTGATGCTTACTGAAACTGAAATGCTATCTGTTCTTATATTCAGAAATTAAATCTCAAAAAGTAAATGTTACTGATGGAAGCATCAGTCCTATAAATAAATTCACTGCAGGGCTGAGATTTGGACCTGAGAGTCTGTAAGTACAATAGACATTTAACTTTAGCTATCCAAAAATATATTTTTTTTCTGTGTAATGTGAAAAATAAATCTATCTGAAGGGATTTTGAGTGCAGAAAGACTTTTGCTTAAAATCCTAAATTATTTAGCATCCCTCCATTTGCAGATCAGTAATTAATAGCTTTTGTGCATGTTTTTTTATATTTTTACATGTGCACATGTGTATTTAAGTCGCATAAACTGTATCTCCATTGTACTTTCCAAAATAGCCGTAGTTTAAATATCTTGATGATATTTTGGGGAATTGCAGTGGATTGTATTTTTTTTTTTTTAATTGAGATAATAATAGAGAAGTGCTAATACACTTACATGACTCAGATTCATTCAGTTTCTGAATGTTTTTGTATAAACATGCAACCTCCAAGCTGCTTTAACTGAGGTGAATTGTGGCACTTTATCTGTGTGAAATTGAGGTGATCACATCAGAAATATGAGATTATTTATGACAAATTCGTGCCAGCAAGAAACTGACTGGAGGACTGCTGTCTCCAAAGTTGAAATTAATCCAAGGAGTGTCAAATTTATGTCTTGCTGTCAGTGTTCTTCCTGGTTGTGGCTTGAAAGTGTGTCTGGATGTGTAAGAGATGCAAGTGCTCCTCAGACCTCTGTTTTCCCTTTGGAAGTCCCTGTTTCTAGCACTAACGAGGCATTTGCATGTTTTAGAAATGAATGGGATGAAAGCTGTTTGCAGACCAACCAGTCCATGCAATTTCAATCACCAACAAGAATTTTAATTAAAATAATAATTTTGCCATTAGAAGAGTAAAGTGAAAAATGGAATACATTTTATGATTAATCCAGGGATAATTTTATACTTTCTAAAAAGTGATATTGTAGGTAGTTCATAATGCCGCTGGTCATGAGCTATTACATCTCCCCTGGAAGCTGAGTCTGAAGGAATAAAAGCTCAAGGATACTGAGGATTTTTGCATTTAGAAACGTGTGACCACTTGTCTAGGTAGTTCTGCACCTGCTTTTGGAAGAAGTACAGGTAGTAGTTGGCCAGCTGTCCCCTAGATATTATTCTACATAAAACAGAAAAAAAAGTAATCTAGGATTTGTCAGATATAAAGAATGATCACTTTTTTTTTTAATTAACACTGACAAAGTGTTTAGGTGCTTCAGGGGAATTTCAGCCAGGGGTAACTTGGTTGTTAGAGGAAGGCTACAAGTGTGTGTTCTAGAGTGCTTTATACAACCACATACACTTCATTTTTATAAATTGGCAACTTGACCAAATTTTAAAAATGATCATCTTATATCTTATTTAAAGTGTTCTCCACACTCCCTTCCACCTGTAATGGTTTGGATGCTCAAGATGCTTCAGAACCTCCTAATAAATTCTTCATTACCCTTTGCCTGTTTCCTCATATTTAAAGTGATGGTGATGCGTGCCTCAGCTTGGATGCCATGCCAAATATGCAGTATCTTGTCTGTGATTTAACACCGTTCCACTAATTGCCAATCCTGGGCCTTTTTTACAAAGGAGGATAGTGGTGCTGCTGGTGATATCTGCAGCAGCTGGCAGAGAAGGTGATGGCACAATATCATTCCATACTGGCAGCTTTTGCTGATGGAGCACTGTTAGTTTTTCCTCCTTCCATATGGAGCACCTGGTTTTTGAAGAGAGAAGGTTGTTCCCTATGCTTAATATGTCCTTCAGTGCAACCTTGCCTGCAGAAGGTAACTGGAAGTAAATGATACTGCAACACGAGTTGCTCTGAGGCTGTCATGAGAGCACTGGAGGAGGGGATTCATAAAATGGTTTGGGTTGGAACGGACCTTTGAGATCATGTAGTTCCAACTCTCTGCTATGGGCGAGGACACCTCCTACTGGACCAGGTTACTCAAAGCCCCATCCAGCCTGACCTTGAATGCCTTCAGGGAGGGTGCATCCACAACTTCTCTGGGAAGTAGACAGAGAGCCAATAGTTTTTTTAAATAAAAACAACAACAAAAACTTTAATTAGAAAAAAAGTCATGTATCTGGTTTTTTCTTTTGCCTTTTTTTAGATGCTTCAATCATATTTATTGGAATTCCACAGAATTTTTTTGTAGTGTAACAAATATTTCCAGTCTATATACATTTAAAAAATTTTGTGACTAAGGAATCTTGTCCTAAAACCTAACCTAAAATCTGTTAACTTTCAACATTAAAATAAAAGTCTGAAATTGTAACAAAAAAATTGGGATGGAGCTAGTCAGCAATGGATGTTTTACTGGCATTGCTTTGGTTTCTGATTGTTCTTCAGTACTGCAGTGAATTGCACTTATTCCTGGCTTCAGCTGTGTAACCATGAATTGGCTGAACAGCCTCCCGCTTTTGCAAAACACTGCTGCTTTTTGCTCAAACTTCTTAAAACTTAGCTGTGAGAAATCTTTCCAGCTGCTGAAGGTGTCTATGAAGTGAAGTTTCATTATTTCTTATGAATTAATGGTAGTTGCTCAGGCTTTGTGTGTTGTGGAGGAAGTACTGTGTAGTACTGGGCTATACAAGTGTGTGCTAAAATAATGTACAATTCTGATGTTCTCTGAGATGACTTTTTCCTGTTTTGCATTTTGCTTTAAAGTTAGCATGTAGCTGTAGAATGATACTCACTGTTTATCACGAGTGCTATCTCGTGCATGGGAGACACACGAGAGAGACTTTGTTCGTGCCTGCCTGAATCTTTACCTCAAAATGGAATTTCCAGGGCTTATGAAATACTTTTTGCCTCAGCAGTGGGCTCCAGTTTTCATTAGTCTCTCTCCCACGTGGTTTTCTGAAGCATGGTTTCTTTTGAAACTGCAGCGATGGGGACTTAATGCACGCTGTAGTTCTTGCCTGTGACTGGAGGTACTAATCCAGGATTCTGTTTTCTCATTAAGGTCTGTGGTAATAGAACAGGGAACTATATGTAGTTTGCATGTATCCCTTGGTACAAATTACAATTTTATGGAGAGTGATGCTGCAAAGGCAGCTGTTCTAGTTCTTCTGGGCCACGTGTGGGAGAGACCCTTGCAGAAGGTCATTCTGAGTGTTGTCTAGAAAATCTGATCAGGTCTTTGTTATTTAAATAAGTAAATTTAAGGTACCAGCAAATGGTGTGGAAAAAGAATGAGTTGGAATATAATGCTTGTATAAGGCCCTTGATAGTCTTCTCCCTTAATAACGTGGTGCTGTTTGTGAAGAGAAACAAGGCTGGCTTAAAAACCAACCAAACAGGAAAAAAAACCTCCAACTTTATTTTCAGGAACTTGGACTCTCCCAACGCTTCAGTATTCTGTGTGCATGGGCAACATCAAAAGAAAATTCTTAACTTAAAGAATTATTCTCCTTTCATAGTCTAAGTGCCTAACTAAGTTGTCAGTAGACTTTTGACAGTTTGAAGTCCCATTATGAAGATCTGAGCTGACGATACCTGTGTGTTAATTGTGAACAGTTTTCCAAAGATAAAGAATGTAGAACTACTTTAACACTCCAACAGTTCTTTCATGTGTAATGTCTGGATGGAATGATTGCTATGTAGTATTTTCTGATGCATTTTATGCTTATGTATATAAATAAATCTCAACACAGGTATTTTTAGTCCAGTTTTTATACAAGTTCCATTGCTTTTTGAGCATGTTGGATAAAGATGGGGATCTTGATCCTGCTTCAGAATCTGATACTTTAAATGTATTTCTGGACAAAAATATCTTGTCCAGCTTTGAAGGCTTTTAGAAATACTGATTATAGCGTTCTTCTGTCTCAGAGGTTGGGGAGACCATTTTTTTTTGAAGTACAAATAAAGATGGTAAACTTATTTGCTGGAATTCCATCTAGAAACAGCAGAGGATTTAATACTTAATGTTTTTCAATATATTGTGTTTTGCATTTTCTATTCTTTCAAAATAGAAGGTGACTAACTCGGCACAAACTTTAGGCACTGCCTTATTAATATGTTATGTTGTTGTGTCAGCATACAGACGCTCCCTCTACACAGCTCTAAAGTATGGTGGAAGTATGTTAATGCTGTACATACTGTTTAACAATTTATTGTCATTTGGGTTGGAAATTTATTGTCTCAAGAACATTTTCTTGTCTATGCAGATCTTTATTTACTTTTTTTAAACATTCTTAGTAGCTTTCTAATTTAATATGCAACTGCAAAGAAATATTGGAAGGAAATAGTTGCCTGCAAAATGTGATAAAGGACAAGGATGTCAACTTTTGGGGTATGTGAGAAGCAGTGCGTTTGGCTAAACTACACCAAGGCAGCTCTTGTTAAATTTCTTGTGTTTGGAAGATTCCATGTGTTTAGGGTAGGAAGCTGTAGTTTAATATGATTCACAGAATTCCTGTTCTGGTTTTTTTTTCCCTGTTTTTCAAGCTAACTTCTGTCTTTTACTAACTAAAGCAAAACTTTTTTTTTTTCTATAGCACTGGTGAGGAGAGGAAACCAGGAACTAAAGGCACTGGAATCAGCAAAGACATATCTAGAGAAAGTGGAGAAGGTAGAGAATGGAGCTGCAGACTCTACAGGAGGCTCTGAAAGTGGAAATTCAGGTTCACCAGGTATTTTGTATTCTTTCTTGCTTTATATTTTTAAGTAACAGCAACATCGGTATCTGTGATAGCACTACAACTAATGGTGTTAATAGGTAATTAATACAACTATAGGTTGTAATAGTAATACAGTAATATATATATGATATATATTATATAATTAATATATAATAATATAGTAAGATAGTTTCTGTTTTGTAAGCTTGAAATTGATTTAAGATTTTATAGTTTCTGTTTTTTGACCCCACCACCTGTTGTTTTTAGCAAATGTAGAAAAAATCTACATATCAGGCTGTGGGTGGGGAGTTTTTTTGGATATATTTTAGCAGTGATAAAAAAACATTCAGAAAACTGTGTTCAGTAACTTCTGTCTGGAAGGATTTTCTGATATTCTAAAGCCAATTTCAATATTAAGTCGGGAATGGAAAATTATGGTGAAGGAACTTTTCAAGCAAATGTAAGAAGGCATGAGCATATTAAATAATTCAAAAATTATTGAAGCAGAACTGTTATACCTATAAACCCAGGGTAGCTGCCATCTAGTAACATTAGATTTATTTTCTAAAGACAGTTCTCCAAGTATTTCTCAGCTATTTCTTTCAGACCCGTGAAACTCACAGCTGTTACACAATGAATAAAATAAACTTATGGTTGTACAAATTTTGGAAAATATTTCCAAGTTACCTAGAACACTTGTTTGGACAAGTCATCAGATGACTTGTTCAGTAATTGTTGCAATGATGAGCATAGTGCAAGAACTTGAGTGGGTGGATGAGTTAGTTAAATGAAGTTATGTCTGCTTTAATGAAGATAAAACTTTCAGCTGAGGAGAAGAACATTCAAAAAAACAATAGGTTAACTTCCAGAACTAAAGGCAAGTATTTTGCTCTCCTCAAACTCCAAGGCCTTTGCCTTCAAAACTTCAAACAGCCTTTTATGAAGGTAATAGAATTCAGAAATTACACATCGCATTGATTCAGGCATTAAAATAGTTAAGGCCAATAAGTAACTTTTTCCAAACGTTGTCTGCTGTATGGTAAGCAGACTGGTAATACTTGTGTTTGTATAACAGCATTTACCTCTCGTGTGTTGTCTTTATTTCTCTTTATTCCTAAACTAACAAAAAAAAAACCCTCACAAAATTTTAATAAGCTTTCACATCTGTTCATAGTAACGATGAAAAAAGGAATGAAGGTCAGAAAAAATTGAAGACTCCTTTTTTTAATGACATAAAAAATATTTTGGTCTCACTTGCTTTTGCCCAGCCATCATGAAAAGTGAGGTCTGCATTTAAATCAAACTTAATTAAATTTTCTTTCAGTGGGTGAGACTGCAAGCCGTTATATCAGAAGATTGTTTACTTCTTAAAGTCTGTAGATTCCAGTTACTAAGGTTAAACAAGTCTAAGCATTTACAATGCGAAATAACGCTTACAGCAACATGTTGGGTGCTTCATAAACTCTTCTTGAACTGTGTACAAGTGGTTGCTGCTCTGCTGCTCATACGGCCATCAACAGAAATGTAAACTCTTTTGGCACAAACAAAAAAATCTCAAAAATGTTTTAATGTATTGTATACATTTCAATTCTTTAATTTAAAAATACAATATATCCTTCCTTTTAGCAGTACTACAGAAGTTCTGCACAATTGTCTTCTTTTACTTAATTTTTTTCCAAGGACACTTTAAAAGCTTGCCAAGAGAAACACAGTCACATTTTGCTCTCCTCTTGTACGTGGTGGACAGGTGTCTGTGATGGAGCTCAGCTCTTCACTGTGTGAACAAAGCCTCCCAGCTTTTTCTCCCTGAAGCAGCATGTCACTTGTCGTGACTGCTTACATAGCTGTAGAAAAGCGATGCTCAGTATGACTGCATTTTTGTTTGTAGAATTGCTCCTTGTTTCCTGCCTATTCCAGTTCACCTTCAGAACTCTGAAGCTTTGATGCTGCCTATTTGACAGAGTGTATCTTAAGCTACCAAATTAGGTGTTTAGTTCTTTAGGAGAAGGTACTTTTAGTTTCATTTTGATCTTTAAGGGAAGTCTGTCCAGGTCACTTGCTATATCAGAGTACAACGTTAATATTAAAATGCCTTCTATGACCAGCTGTGTTGCTTGTCCTGAGAAGAGACCATCAACTCTAAGCAGTTCATTCTGCTACTTTGTTGACTTAATTAAGGTTATTTTGAAACAGTCTGCTCTTCATAGTTTTGATCACAAGAGGTGTTAGAGGAGCTATACTTAGCTATTCTCACAGAAGGGGTGGGCTTTGTGGATGGGTCTTCGAGCTGATGAGTAGAAAGAAACTAAGCTGTCCTTTCCTTTTTCGTTTCGTAGCAAAAAGATTTGTGTGTTTTTAAAATACCTTCATTTTAACATGTTTTTCTTGTGATTGGAATAATGCAGTACTACATGTTCCATAAATATGTTAAAAACAGTTTACAGCCACTAAGTGTAATGTCTTGATTGAAACTGTACAGTAACTTTGTATGTGTAAAAACTAACAGATTTGTTTGTCAAGCTCTAATGTGGAACACACTGAGGAAAACTGAGTTAAGCATGTAAGCACAAGGCTAGTGTAGCATCTCACCTTCCCATAACACTGCATGATGAAAAAATAATATCGAGTGTAAGTAAATGCCAAAGTTATGCACCTTGGAAAAGCCATCCATCTTACATCACTGAACTAGCTGTTAGTACTGAGCAGGCAGTTCTTGCAATACAGAGTACTTGAATGTTGTATGCAGTTCTAATCCCGTTGTTTACAAGTGATGGAGAAGAACGAGAGAAGTACGGGGAACAGTGCTAAGAATGAGCAAAGTAGTGGGATGGTTAGGGCATAGGGAGACTCTCAATCTGAAATATGAAAGGTGTGAATAGGTGTGGTATGAAAATGAGTAGAGAAACAGCAAGAATGGCTTTCCATAATTTCAATTACACTCATGCATGCATTAGCAGGAAGCGGGTTCAAAAGAAGGAGGTCCTTTTACGTAAGAATATTCTAGTTTAACTTTTGAACATACTGTTACAGAATTTGGAATGTTTTCTTTAATTCAAAAAGTAATTAGAGCAGATTAATGAAAGAAAAGTTTTAGCTGTTGAGGCTAAGATACCATCTTTCACTGAAGTCATCTAAGCTGTAAATTTCTGAAGGATGGGAGATAACACTATGATTGTGCAGTACTCCAACTGATGGCCACGTTTGCTGTTGGCTAGGAAAATATATTAGGGCAGAAATACCTGTGGTCTAACTCGGATTTGTGTGTTATGCTTTTTCTGATAAGTACCACATCCAGGATGTGAAACGGAATACACTTCAAAAAAATTCATTGGCCAAATCTGAGTTGTCTGAGTAATATTAATGCAGGTGGAAATAAACACTTTTCTTGTTTGCTTTCTCTTCTTCACTCCTTTTCCTGGTACTGGAGAAGCAGTACAGATTTTCACGTTCTAGGAACAATGTAATTTAATGAAATGTAGCTGTAACCAAGGAAGAGATTTGGGCTGGGAGAAGGGGTGAGGGTGGTTCATTGCCTGTTCGTTCTGGGCTCTAGATGTTTTCAGTGAGAGCCTGATAATTTCCCTGCTTATCAACAGACAACATCCCCCTGCAGCTGCTTGAAGGAAGCAAAGGAGAAAGAATAGTGAATGGTAACCATCTATCCACTTTCCCTTGAATGCAGAAGGCATCTTTTCTGCAATGATATCAATCTCTCTGACTGAGGGAGAAAAGTGGCAAAGATACTTCTGAACATGGATCTTCCATGTGGTACCAGCCAAGCCAACACACAGGCAGTTCCTTGGTATTTGAAATGTTCTATGTCTGAGTATACAAACAGCTTTTGTGTTTGCAGTGATTCTCTGTGATTTGTTTCTTATGACTGCAAGCAAAGGCGGCTGCAGTTCTAGAGAAGACATGGCTGTAAGATCAGTTTCTTCAGCTGGCTTAAATTGTCCTGCAAAGGCATCGTTTATTCAAGAACTGTTTTGGAGGAGAACTGGTGACTTATTTTACTGCGTTAATCAGAATAGGTTTAGAAATCATTTATTTTGGATTCCTTATGGATTTAACTGAAAACTATAAAATGTGTATTTTGGTGTGTTTCTTATAAAGATTCTCCAAAAATGTTGGTTTTGAACTGCTCAGTGGGATCCTTCATAAGTCTTCATTTTATCATTGCATCTCTTTCTTTCTAGAAACTGGTTGCCCAAATGAAGCAAGATCCACAGGTAACTATCTATTTTGTATTGTTTTATTTATGTCTAAGAATAGCGAGAATAACAGTGCACGAAGTTTGAGAATTTTAGATATTTCATCATGTTCTTCCATGTTAACACAATTTTTAGAAGAAAACTATTAAGAACGAATCTTTAAAGAAATGACTGCATTGTTCTTTTAAAATACACACCAACAAAGAAAAACCCACCAACCCTTTTTGGAGCCTTTTGCCTCTTTCTTAATATTTTATATCATGGGACCACTGCAAGCAATAATGCAACTCAAATATTAAGATTCTGGTTCTTCTGGAAATATCTCTTCACCAAATGTGCAATTTCTAGATATAGTGTTTTTCTTGTCTGAATTTTTATACAAGCTGAAAGAGGATCCTCCTTACAAGAAACTGTGTCTGAATGAAGAACACTGCTTAAGACTGCATTCAGTTTGCCTGTCTTAATTATCCAGCTTCAGCACTGTAATATCTGAAGCGTGGCCACTTGGTCTTGTGGTGTTTCAGAGCTACCAAAGCCTGGGTAATTAGGCTCCTTGTGTAGACAGCAAAAGCTTCCTCTTTCCCAGTGGCTATGCAAAGAGACTTGGTTTATCCTGCAATTGAGAAATCGTTTGCTAAATGGGGAGTTACGTCAGGCTTACTAGTAAGAGCATCCATTCCCATAGCAAAATCGCATTGGAAAATCTACTTGCTAAAAGTTTGCTGCTCCTCCTTTCTAGACAAGTCTGCTAGTGATTACAGAGTAGTTGGCTTTCATGTCTAGTGAGAGAGATGTCAGAGCTGCAAACAGCCATGCGAAGTTCATGGAATCGTTAAGAGTAAATTTGGTCACTGTTTCAGAATTCCTAATATTCTGGGATAAAAAAGTAGGAAGTAGAATCTAGAGAAAGGGAGAATGGTTGGTCAGTATCTTGTTTCGCTGAGGCTGTGTTTATATTAGACAAAGCTATCTACAAATAACTGAGTTGGGATTTTAATGTCTTTCAGAATTGTAGATGAATATAAGAACAGGGAAGTTTTCTTGAGCATGAAGTTTCTGTAACAATATTAGTCTTAGGTTTTAGTGTTGTGTTGTACAACAAGCCTGCATAATCCAGCATAAAGACTTTACAACGTAAATTAAGGAAAAAAAATAAAATTGCAGGGAGGTTTGCTTCCTTGTCACACTTCTTTAGAGCTTCACAGTCTTTAAACTGAGTGCATTATTGTTTGGGTTCTTTGAAATTATTTTTAGTAGAAAAGAAACGGTCCTGGTAAAAATTGTTTTCTGACTGCATCTTTATAGTGGTGTTTATTGCTTTCAAATCTTAAAGTGCTATTGTAAGCAAAGTGCTGATATGAATGATGTGCTAAGGCAGATGTAATTCCCTTAAATATAGTCTAAGGCATAAAAACATTTGGAAATGAATACGTTAGGTATGTTAGCCTTCATTTGGCATGTGTAGTAGTTAAGATTTAATAGATATGGTTACTGGTGTTCAACATAGTCAAATGTATGCCTTTGCATAAATAGCACAGATGAGCATGCTTTAGGTGACGTACTGTTGCATACAATAAGATACTGTCATATTATATATTGACAAACGTTTCTTGTTTAATTTGTAAACTTGATGGAATGTGAAAATGTGCTTTATATTGTGGTGAGCACTAATGGATGTTTTAATGAAATCCGAGTTCCAAACTGAGCTGTCTCTCTTTGAGTGGTACAAAAGTCCTCTGCTCTTTTTTTTTTTGCACTCAGTAACTTAAGTAAGGCTTTGTTGAGCCTCTTGAATTTAATTGGGTGTACATCCAGAGGTGCTGCATTTGTAGTATAATATGAAAGAAAAAAAAAGCCTTCCTGCTACTACTCTATGTTAACAAATGGAATATCTTTCTCACAGATATTTTTTCTTTCTAATCAGAATGCTGATTTGAAGAAACAGCTTCATGAACTTCAAGCCAAAATCACAGCTCTGAGTGAGAAACAGGTAGGGAGATGTATTTTTAACACCCTTTTCTAAAAATGCATCTTCTCCCAGCTTCCGAGATAACTGCTAAAGCTATTGAAGTACAAAAAGTAAGTGTGGGCAAACAGGTGCTTTGGACTGTATTTGATTCCTCTCAGTGAAAGACAAGATGGATATTACAAGTCCATCGCGAAAGCAATTAGTTTAATTGGTGGAAGCTATGAATTTTTTAGTGTTGAAACTAAATGTTTTTTTATTAAGGGAGCTGGGAAAATGAAATAATTTTGTCATTTATTATATAGTTATTTTGAAACTTTAACAAAACCGAAACATCCTGCTTTAGGCAAATCTTTAGATTCTGTTTTCATCGGACTAGGCTATGCATTTCTAAATGAGTATTCTGGAGTATTTCCTTGTGTCGAGACCAAGTAAATGTGTGTCGGTTATAAATACCTAATAGACAAATTGGAGCTATGTTGCTTGCTTTTACCATGATAAATTGCACCACAATTGTCTTATATTTGCCATTTAGTAGTTCTCTGCAGGTTTTATGTATTAGTAATAATTACAACTGTATGCTTTATAGCAACACTTTGGAACTGGAAGATGCATCTTGTGGGTAACTAGAAGAAAAGTAAATAACACTGAGACATCAGGAAATTTGTTCTCATTTGTGTTGTAACAATAGAAAAGCATTCATATACAGAAATCCCCCCCCAAATTAAACTGACTTAGCAGTCCCTGACTCTTATTGCTATTGTGTGAGTAACTGAACTGAATTAGGTTGTGTGCTGGGGTCAATAGCTTACACCTTTTGAAAATGTGAGGCATTTTAAAATGTGTGCATAGGAAAAAAAAAAAAAAACAACATATAGTTATGTGTCAGTGTCCTACCTAGATACCTATGTACATCTGTTGTTATCTGTTCTGCTTTAAAAGTCACTGTTTTTCAGTCTGCAATAACTGCCCTTCCTAAGGAAAGAAGTAGATAATGATAAACATTTCTCTAGAAACTTTGTTTACTAAAAAATTATAGCATGTTTTGGTACTGGAACAATGAGTCTAGTAAAGAACATGTAAGGATAATAAAGAGAATGATTTTTTAATGAGAATTCTAATTCAACAAAAACTGAGGTTTTGCTGTTGTGATGGCATGCCTCTCTTGAAGATGATTTATTCTCTAAAACCAGCATGAGCCTCTGCATACAGCTATGTCTCACAGCAAGCAGCTTCAGAATTCTCTAGGAAGCTCTGGGGCCCATGGTAATCTCAAAATTAGCTTGCCTTGATGCCATGAAGCAACTTAAATTGACTACCAGTTCATGTGATCAGCAGTGAGATAGTGAAAGATAAGTAAGATGCATGTCTTATTGGAACTTTAAAACTGATTTATAACTTCTAAACTTACATTATAAAATACATATTGGTATATTCAATGCTTTAAATTATTTACCTCCAAAACCACAGCTATATATAGTTTCATACAAAGCTGAAAGTTACAGCTCAGGGCGCTGAAGCACATTTGTTCATGGAGAATAACATGGGCTATGTTTCCAAAAGATTCTGAAAAACAAGTTTCTGATTTTACTTCCACCACTCAGAGAGTAAATATGAAGTCACAGTTTGGTCTCAATCTTTGCATTTTTGTGGTTTTGGCTATCCATAGAACAGTGACCTTCTCTGACTGTGTTGAGATTTAGGTACTTTTTATCTACCACTGCAGATCTGCCAGTGTCCCAGATAACTGAGTTATTAAAGTAGTATGGATGCTAAAATGCAGTCATAATGGTAAATAAGTTCTAGGAAGAGGTTGGGAAAAAAACCATCCAAAACACTAAAAACAAACAAAATCAACAAACCGAACACAACTATTTCCTAATGGAAAGAAATGCTCACTTCCTATTAATTGTAGGAATCTGTTGTATAGACAGCTGTGGCTTGGCATTGTGGAGTTAAAGTAGCACTATAGAGACTGCAACAAAGCCTTTATTTCTGTTCTCACTTTCATTTCTTATTTTGGGAGAAACAATTGTTACCAGTTGTTATATGGGGAGAATGTGATTCAATAATTTAGTTTTCACAGAATGGGGAGATGTGCAGTTTTGTGTAATAATTTATTTATATCATCCAGTGCATTTCTTGAGGAAGATGGTAAAGTACAATGTGTGTTATCTGTAATGTTGTGTAGAGCCAAGTACTCTTGACATATAATATCCAATGAATAAACTCTGAGGGTGTAACACTTGCACTGTGGACAGTTGCAGGAGGCGTAATTGTCACTGTTTGATCAGCTTCTAATGAAATGTGAAATATTAAAGCTCCAGCCAGTGTGATGTCCCTCCTCTGAGGCTATGGAGTGGAGCTGAGACTGTGAAGTTACACACGTGGAATACTGGAATATTTCTGGCTTGTGAAATGTTATGCCAACTTAATGCACCCTTTCACTTTGCACTTTCATGTAATGAAATTGTACAAAGACTTGTAGTGCAAGAAGCAAGTCAGTGGTAGTGGAGCTAAAAGCTTTCAGTTGCTTTAGGTTCCCTCTCAATTTCTAGTACTGTGAGAGTAGTGCTGATGTTGGTGCAATCACTGCAGTGATTCATAGTGCCTTACATTTCTTACTGAGAATTAATGATGAGAGGTCTATTCAGAGGTTTGTGACATCGAAAAGTTCTGGCAAAGTGGGGAAAGAAACCAAGAATTAGGCTTAAGCCTAAATAAATCTGTTACTTGATACAGGTTGGAACTCTTCCAGCACAAGGTATGGCAAGTACACGTATGGTTATTGAAAGGTTGGAGATGGTGAAAATAAGTGCTTTGATTTATTTCATCTAGAAGTTGATGGAGCAATGTCTACTGATTGTGTTATTGTGTTTTTGAAGAAAAACTTCAAAAAGAAAAAAGCTTTCTTGAATGTGATTTGCATTTAGAGGGCAGTAAAAATGAATGATACAGACAATTATTTTCTCCTTCTAGTCTCTTCATGTTACTAACATGACATTCTAAGCTGGGTTTTCCTAATCTTGGGGCAGAAAGGTGTATTCAGATTAATGGTCTTGCTCCTCAGCTATTAACATCAGTGTTACAGTTGAGACTGCATTGCTTTTAAAACTGATTTCCTTCTTGCTGCTCTAACCTACCCTTAGCCATCTCTTTTAATAAAGCAAAGTTGGGAGTAACTTCTTGCAAAAGTTTTAATTCCCAAATCTAAACTTGGGTTTTAAATTTGAATTAGTTCTACTACTGTATAGTTCTTTTCTTATTATGCTTTTAAAAACAATGTTATTTTCACATGTAAGAAAGTAATAGAATCTTCAGTGCTCTTCCCTTTGTATTCTTGAATAGTGCCTTTCCTTGGCATTGTTTTGTAGGCGTTCACCTATGATTGCCTGTGCACCACTCAGCTTTTGTTTGTGTTAAATGTATCCTTCACAGTAAAAATATGAAGAATGTGTTCTTGAATTTTTCCAGGAGGATATTTAGTAACGTACTTTTTTTTCCTTCCTTTTGGGAATTTGAGGTGGAATTACTATTCATGACGTCAGTGAAAAATTGTTGTGGATCAGGACTGATGTAAAGTTACATCCCAATTCACCTGTTAAGTAGCACTTTCTTTCCTGCTGCTTTTCTTATTTTGTTAATTAAGAAGTAAGATGCTTTTTCACATGTGGCATCACTAGATGCATATCATTACAGTACTTTTTTTTTCCAGTGACATGAAAAAAGTCAGATTTATTTGAATGAGGAAATTTAAAGGAAGGAGGGCAAGAAACAAATGGTTTTTAACAGCATCATGTCAAATATGGAGCGATTTGTACATCTGCTTTCATACTTCCTAAGAAAAGTTGTAGCAACATTCTGTCTGAAGTGTGAAGGAAAGCTTACAGGAGTAGAATCTTTTGACCTTATGCCTGTCACCATCACCTTTTTTACTACATGCTAACGAAATTGCGCTCTCTTTTCTCTCTTTTTGAAAATAAATTGAAGGTGTCTTGTTATAGTTAGTTGCAGTGCAGTTAATTTAATCTTCAAGAAAAAAATCTTGTGAAAACCAGGCTTGTATTCTAATGCATTTCCTCTGGCATAGAAAGAATAAAGTATCATAGGATTATAGACTCCTTTGTAAGCATATGCAGTTCTTTCAAATTGAAGTGATGTGGAAAAGTATTTTAAAATAGTTTTTAGCACAGGGATACTTGTCTATACTTTTTGGAGCAGGGTACAGGGTGAAGTTTAAAATACTTTACTGAGGAGAACAGTTAAAACTGTAGAATCTCACCAGGTAAAATGCACATTGGAAAACAAGATTCTCTCTCATTATAGATGTTATGCACGAATTACTGACTTCTGCTTGTGTTTAAAGCTCAGAGCAAATTGAGGTAGTTTAGAGTATTTTAAATCCTGTGTCTTCTGGTAAGACTCTTTTTTAACCTTGCCACTAAATAGCAAGTGAAAAGAAAGGAAGTTTTGGAGGGATTTTAGGAATTGTACTGTAATCTAGCCTTTGGTTTTATATGGTTGTATAAATGTAAACATGAGGTTTAGACTGGATGGGGAAAGTTATTCTTTAAAAATGGTCAGGAATGGGATTAATGTTGCACTATTTATTCCACATTCCGTAACAGAGAACTAAAAGGATTGGTAATGTGCACAAATGCCTCCTATGAGCTCGCTCTCCTTGCGTGCTTGTTATCCATAGTAAAGGTGAATTTTCATGGAGCCTTTTTGAACACGTTATCAGCAAATTGTACCCAAAACATGTTCAGTCATATTCTGTAAGTGTGAAATGCTGTGCTTTGGTGAGTGGAAAGTAAGTGTAAAACGGCGAGGGAGCAGGAGGGAAGCAGTACAGTTAGCAGGGAGGGAAGAACGCTTAAGAATGTATTTGCACTGTTCATAAGAAGGTGGGTGAGATATGCCTTTATGTTTTAGGTATATCCAGTGAAGGCTTTGACGATATTAGTGTGTAAACTATGGAAATAAATAAACAATGAAGTTGCTCACTTCTGTCAGTTTTGCCTGAAGTTCCTAATCTCCCCAAGCTCCATCAAGGGCACATTAAAATGCCAATTATTCTGTCAGTAATTGAGACTCTGTACAAATATGCTATCTGAATGTATAGTAACTAATAACTTGAGGCAGGTGATGCTTAATTTTGGTTCCAGTTGTTTATCTGACTGCACATATTACTGAACACCTATCTTTTTTTTAAGTAAATGGCATGAACAATAGATATTCTAATTTCTATGTAACTATAGCATCCAGTTATGTCAACTGTTTGTAAAGCAGTCTTTAAAATATATGAAAATTTTGTGCCTTCCCAGAGTTGAGTATGTGTAGATTTCCTTCTTGGATAGTTTGAAGTAGTCACTCAGTTTTTCTCATCAAAGGATGCTCTTCCTTAAGTCCAGTTGACAGCCTCTGTGAGCCATAGGAATCTTCTGAACCCTCTGATCAGGGTGAGCAGCACCTGTTTAGAAAGTGAATGTCTGAGAGATCGGTATGAGCTTGCTATTTTAATCTTTAACATTTAATTTGTATCCAAATACTGTGGAAATGTGAATATAATGATTTCTCATCAAGTTGCTGTCTTCATATTCTCAAGAGGTACTGTCTGAAACAAATTGTGGATGTTGTATGTATGACTTTAGGTAGGCAAAGTTCATGCATCTCTCCCTGATGCATCTTTTGCCCCAAACTCTTCTGCAAAATTGATGTTGTAGTTGTTTTCATAAGATGACTGAAATATTGCTAAGCTTTGTTGGGCCTCTTGTAGTGAAAATCTTTATTAAACCCACACTAGCATCCAAATGTGGATTTCCCATTTTCCTGAAATAATTCCATCTAGATTTCTTGCTGATAGTTTCTGAAATTCATTTTTGCATATCTAATACATATAAGCACTGCGATAACTTAATTTAGGAAACATAAACAACTACTTCAGTATATCATTAAACAAGGAAAGAAAAAAAAAAAAAAAAAAAAACCAAGACCTCCACTCCCTCTCCTCCCTCCCTCTGCCACCCATCCTTCAGCAATAATTTTCTGGCTCAACTTTTAGTTCTTGAATTCATACATTATTTAAGTCAGATTTGGATGCAGCTGCAGAACTTCTTGAATTGAGGCTAGTTGGATGCATCTTTTTCATCTTTGCTTGCCTTGGCTTGTATCTCCAAAATAGCCTACTCTGTTTGGAAAGCAACGTTGTGGGTAGAAAATAAGCAGTTAAACTACAGTATTTTGTTGAAAATCCTCTGCTGATGGTGAGAGTTGGTTTTTAGTTGCTCCTGTATATTTTGCCTTGCTGAGCAACCTCATGCATGGGTAGTTATTTTAATGCCCATTTATACCTGAAAGAAGAATGGGAGAAAGATTGTGATGACTGTGATTTAGGATGTTTTATATAACACCTTTTAAGGTGTCTTTTTTGGGAGCTCAGGAAAAAGGATTAAATCTAAAGTTTTTTTTTGTAAGCGGGATCAGTTAAAGTAACCCATTCTATTAAGCTAAATGCACAATTTAGAAAAGGAAATTTGAAGATAATATTGTTGTAGTAGACTTTCCAACTAAAATCAAAATCTCACTGTGCTAGGGTGCAACTCTTTTGTGGAAACCCTTGGATCAAAATATTTTTTTTTAATGGGAATGTTTGATAGCAGATAAAGACGTGTCTTGGATCTGCTGTGCAAGCCTGTCCAGAGAGATGGCCAATCCTACTGGGGCAACAAGTGGTGCAAATGCAGGTAGTAGAGTGCGTCTGGATGAACAGCAGTCACATTTTGTATTACACTGTAAATGTCCTTCCTAAACATGACTGATGTTTAGAGTGGGAGAAAGATGCAAGACAGGAAAAGTGTTTCTATGTCAGCCACCAAACTGGAAACTTAACTGCATTTTCTTAATTCTCATATTAATGCCTTCAATCATTGAAGACTACAGTAAATCACTTGAGTGTGTTGATCTGTGAAAATAATTGGATTTACTTTTGAATAGACAGCATAACTTGCCAGACCAGCTGTTAGTACCTGTGGATTTGACTTACCATGTTCTGTTCTACATGCCTTAGCAGAGCAACCCCATGGCTGAAGAAATGATATTTTGACTTAGACTAAGCGTACTAGTGTGAGAAGGGGAATCAAATCTGGGGAGCTCCTTCTCAGACACCAAATATATTTTCAGCTTCTATTGCAGCTGTTTGGTCCGCATCTGGATTGAATTTTGGAATGGATAAGAGAGATGGCGTGTCAAGCATTTAGAATTGATGCAAAAAATTGTTTGCTATTTGTTCTCTGCTGCCCAAGTGTATGCTAACTGCTGAGTTGTGGCCTGAACCACTGATTGAGCACCTGGGGAAAGGACCCAGTCAGCCCTGGGAGCACAGGTGAAGGCAATTCAGCTGTGTGACCAAAAGGGGTGGAGCCTGGCTGCACCTCTCGTAGACCTCATTTAAGGGCTGAGTACCGCTGGGGAAGGATCTCTTCTTGGAGATCTCTCCTGGGTGAAGCTTTCCCCTGTGAACCCTGAATCTTCTGATATGGGTGAGCAATCTTCTCTTCCCTTATGGCACTTTTCTACCATGCTGATTCTCCTATCATCACACCTTTGTTGTAATGCCTTTCCCATTGTATTGATCTGTTCAATTGCTACACAAGTTAGTTGATTTGAAAAGAAGCCACTTCCCGAAACTGTGCTTTTTATTGTTGCACAGTAAGTTATAGAAAATACTGCAGTTACAGGCTAAAATATTTTTATTAGCAGAAATCAGCTTATTTAATGGTAATATGCCAAGGACAAAACAAAACTGACAAGAGTAGTTAGCCTTAGGCAGTATTTTCCAGCATACCAGTTATGAGGTTGTAATACATAGCACGTTGTGGAAACATCCAGTGAAAGTCTCACGCTTATTTTTCAAACGTTCTGAAATGAGTGTGATGTCTTGCATAACTTTCATAGTGTTGGTTTGGAGTTGGTTTACAGGCACACTGGATGTTTGTGGTGGTGGATGCTGGACCAGTGCTTATTTTCTGTTGGTAGAACTAATGAGGATATTTCTTTTTCTTCAAAGATAAGTCAAGTCAATGTGAATTTTATTGTTTGTTTCCTCCTCCTGCCTACATCAGTGAAAGCCAGTGTTGGTATGCAAGGTGCGTCATCTATCTCAAATTTCCCCTAATTGTAATATAACAGGAAAATTTCAGATAGCGGCAGGTGTAGAACTCTGATGGATGTTTTGGTGGAACTAATTTTGAATTTTAGTTAAGTTGTGTCAGGAGGTGCTGAATGTGAGCCCAGGGGTATTGTTGCCAGGGGGTGAATGGTGAGACAGGGAGAACTTCTCAGGAGCCAGTTCAGGCAAGGGAACCTAATTCTTTCTGTTCTGCATTGCCTTTGTGAGGGCACTGCCCTCACTCCACTGACTGTAGGAAATATGTAGGAAGATTAAGCTTCAGTTAATGCCTGTGAGTTCTTTACCTGTTTTGCTTTTATCGCTTATCTGATCAATTCCATGGAAGAGAGCTTTCATTCTATATGCATGTAATAGCAAGAAATTCAAAATACCTTAGGATAGGTATTTGAAAGCCATCAGGGAGAAAGTACTTGAGTTGTGATGAGCATCTCTTCTTTGTCCTATAAATTCTCTTCTAAGTTTGGTGAGGTGAGTTAGGAACAGTGAAGTGCTTATGATTTTTCTTCTTAAGTTTGCATTGGTAAAATGTTGACAGCGTGTCCGTGTTAGTGGGCACTGGTATGTAAAATAGTTGGGGCTGGGCTGCAAGAACAAACAAACTAATTTAATTTGCCCTGTAAGTAAAAACCTTAGTAATGGCATTTGCTAAGAGGGAAGGAGAAGTGTGTCATAGTTGTAGAAGGCAGAACATACTGACATTAATTTTTTTCTTTGAAAAAACTGTGACGTGAATTTTTCAGAACTAAGTTCTAGAGCTGCCTAATGACCTGTAGAATGAGTGGCTATCGTTTTATTTTAGATTTTTGGAAATGTGAGTACTTGGCAGTCTTAGGGCCTGCAGAGTCTTGTTCCAGATCCATGCAGTCTGTAGATGGCTTCATTTCATTTTGGTGTGGCAGCTTTTCAGAGCGGTGCTTTGTGCTTGGGAGCTGCAGCCAGCCCAGGGCAGTGGGGATGTGCCTGGATGTTGTCAGCAGCTTTCTGGCCTTGGAAGTTCCATGTACAGCTTAGAGCTTGTAGACAAAATGCCTTAGTGATCAGCTCATACAACTCTGCATTTGTAGATTCTCCATCTCATCAAGCTTCATCTTATATCTCAAGAGACAGAAACTGTCTTGTTCTCAGAGTAGATCATTTGGGAGAGCCCAGGACGCTAAGCTCCTAACATCTATCTGTTGGGCAATTGAAATTGTGTGGCTTAAAGTTCTCTGAAACTTGAAAGTAGAAGAAGCTTTTCAGTTTCTTTAGGTTTTCAGATGAAAATGGTTTCCTGGCTGAGATTAGGTTCTACCCGCCAAACAAAGAACAAATTTCTCAGCTTACTGTCTTCTGTAAGATGCAGGAATCCTGCATCTGGAGGCTGTTTTGATAGAGGCTTCTTCCATACAGCAAGACTTCAGGAATGAGCCGTTGGGATTCTCTAGTGCATTGGAACTGTCCACAAACATTGGCTGCAGTTCTGCTTTTAACATAGCATTAAGAACTTCAGTAGTTTCCATGTAAAGGATTTTGGTGCGCAATACAGTATACAGTGGAGAAGATTCATTTTGATCAGATATGGAGCTGATATCAGAAGCAAATGAGACTAATTTATGTTTATAGATACAGATAAAAAATGATTTGAAAGATTTTGTCTTTAACTGTGACTATGTGTATGTTAATTTCCTTTAAATATTCCCTTAGATTTAATTATTACAAAACAGATTTGGAGTTCATAATGGTCTTCTTTAAGGAAGACTGGTGAGAGACTTGATAATTTCTCCCAAATTACTTTTAAATGTATTCAAGTAGCTGCATATCTTTTGTCTGATGTTGTTTCAGTAGTCAAAAATGAAGTTTCTGCAGAGATCTTAATTTTTAAGCCAAAAAAAAAATCTCACATGAGAAATGGAGATACTACAAATCGAATCTTGATCTGTTAATGGAAGGATCTTTTTAAGGATGTTTAGTTATGATCTGAAGTTGTCTCTTCAGGATTTGTTATCAATGTGTGTCATGTCAGATTAAAAAACAAAAAAAACAAACCCAAAATTTCATGAACCCATCAAAATTGACACCTGGAATGCAAACATCTCCGAGTGCTGTGAGAAGTGAAGATGGCACCCACAGCAGAAAGGCAGGAGGGTCTGCCAGGCGAAAGTGTTTTCCTGATGTCACCAAGAATTGCTAGATGTAATGTCAGTCACAAAACGGAGCGCTTAAAAGGGAGGAAATAAATAGCTGTTTCTAAAAATATTTGGCTGTACTAGCTGGGTGTAGTGTACAGATTGATGGTTTACAATGTGTTTTTCCTGGATCACCCAGACAAAAACAAAATGTGTAGGCTTTTTTTTTTGTAATAAATCCAAACGCACTGCTTTCATCTTTTGCACTAGGAAGATGCATTGTGGTGATATAAATGTCAATTTCAATATCCCTGGAACTTGTTTTCTCTGGCGAGAACGTGGGCAGTAGCCAGTGTTTACAAGGATGGCCCCGCAGAAGCAAGAGAGTGGCACTGCATGGGATGGCAATGGATTGTACCTGCTTGCTTTTCTGTGGTAACAGCTGATGGACTGCAGCATGGTGGTACTACTCCATGTAGAATACAAAGGCTTTTATATTTGAATAATAAGAAAGTTACTGTCCTCTCATTTTTTTTCAAAGAGTTTAGAACTTGAAATATTGCACCATTTTTATAGTAGTTTTGAATATAAATGCTGTTTTAAAAATACAATTCCTTCATTAAAAATGTTATTAAGCTTGTACCTGTTCTAAAATAATTGGGCGTGATATCAAAACATTGGCATTAATGTACAGTATGAATTTAGTAACCTGTGTAGTACTTCTAGAAGGTAAAGGGCAATTTGTTTTTGCCTTTGCTTATCCTTTTGCTTTATTAACAGTGGTGTAAATGCTTTTTATTCCATAATTTCCTAATAGTTTTACACCAATTGTACTCAGATGCATGGGATTAAACTTGAACTTCTCAGAATTGTTTTGTGAGCTCTACATTATTCAAAAGTTGCTTGAGTGAATATCACCAATTCAAAGCCTTGATGACGATAAAATCTTCCTTCAGCTCATAGGCTTGTTTACATCTTTAAAAGGTGGCTCTTCTGCTAGCTTTAAAAGCATATGCAACTTCTCTTTTCAGGAACATGGCTTAATAGTGAGCTTTCCTTCTGGCTTCAGTTAGCAGGAGACCCATTTAACTGACACACATAGTCATTCTGAACCTTAGCTTTCAAAAATATCTTAGTGGGTCAGATGTCTCCAAAATTTCATTACATTCTTTATTTGCCTTTAAAATATTAATGATCTGCTGTTGCAATATGCTGATTAAGACTAGAAAATGCTGAGACAAAAAGTTTGTTTTGCCACTTCTGGTACTTGGGGTTTCTCTCTGGTCAGTTACGTGTCTCATGGCACATTAAATATTCTGAGACCTCCCAAGCAGAAGTCTATTCTTTGAAAAGACAAGGTTTGATTAATTGATGACATAATCTCTCATCAGTTTCTGCATGACAGGAGAAATGGGTTGTGGACTTGCACTTAACCCCAAGCTGAGGCATGCAAGGGATGGAGGTGTTTTTGTTGATGTTTTATTTCTTACTGCTGTTCCTACAACCCACAGGATAGAGTAATATCTGTGCTCTCTTGGACTTGATGGGGCAGTCAGACCATCTGTGAAAACAGAGCCCTGTTCTCATCCATCCCCCACTAATATTTTGGAAATTAGTTATGCGAATTTCTATTATAAAGTTATTTTTTTCTCTATAGTGTCTAATAACAGCAGCAAATTCCAAGGCCAGATGGAAATGCTGGGTGCCATAATAATCTTATGCTCACTTGATGAAAACTCTCTACTAAGACTGGGGACAATTGCTGCTGTGTCAGGCTGAAAGGTGAATGCAATTAACTTCGATCAAGCCAGATACAGGAGTGCATCTTGAACCAAAAGTAAGCAAGGAGAGGTCCTGTTAGCAGCCAGTCCTGAGGGGATGCTCACAGCAAGATGGATGTTGTTCACCTCATCTGGATTTGCTCGCTGTCCAGCATCCACTTCTTCCATACTTGCCTGTGAGGAGAGCAGCCTGTCTGTGCTCTGCCTATTACCTGCACTTCACCTCTAATCAGAGTGCTTCTCCCCAAAACCTGCCTTTTAAAAGCTATTTTCTTTGTCTTTTTCTACTAGTCCTTGGCATACCATAAGCACGTTACAGAAGAAATATCTCCTTAGGAGTATCCTTTGGTTGGGCTCACAATGACTCTCATGGTATCATTCTCTGGAGTTACAGAGGCCCTGCACAGGAGCTGGGGAAGTTGGGCTGCCCTGCTGTACTTTATCTTTCTCTGGAACCTTTGCTGTGCTTCCAAGACATCAAATTTGCTGTGTTTCATAGCCAAAACTGAGCTAGAGTCCCTCACCTTGTGCTTTCATGGGTTGTGATTATATGGCTGCTTTGATTAAGCATTACATTACAACTGCTGCTGAATATAGTGACCTGCCTTCTTGCTTGGTCTAACTGCTTATTTCTGCCCTGCTCTTGTGCCAGAGCCAATGTCCCTGTTGCTTCACTGTAAGTGGAATCAACAAATTGTCTGCCTGAAAACTAACTCAGACGTGCTATTTTTTGAGCACAATCCAGTTTGTTCCCTCTGCTTGTGTGCAGCTGAATCAACGTTGTTTCTGGCATTTGGGAAGTGGTGGAAAGGAAGGACTGAAGTAAAGGAAGGGTGGAACAACTTTTGTTTGACAGCTGTCAAAATTTATTTGTGGCAAAAGAGCTGCACAGCCATGGCTTTGAACCATCGATGGTTTCAAAGTCTCCTCTTGGAGGGATGCAGCTGTGGTAAATGTACCTGAATGGTGGCAAGGAAGAAAACCTGGGTCTGTCTTCCTTCTCCCTCGGGAGCAGCTAACCCACACAGCAGCCCTGTGTGTGAAGTAGATACAGTAGTGCAGAGTGACAGGGGTTTAAGTACTGAGGATAGAGATTGTTACAGTGGCACATGGAAAACTGCTGTTACAGTTTTGAATCTTGTGGTGGTTGATACTATTTTCAGGAAAACCTAACGCAAGTAGAATAAAATTATTCACAGGTAACAGAAAATCTGACCCAAATGATGGTCCCCTCTGGGTATCTTTATTCCTATTGCCCAATTATTTAAAAAAAAAAAAAAAAAAAAAAAGGAAAATCTTAAATCAAACAGCTTTTGTTTGTTTGCAGTGGTCTTGTACAGGCATAGCTGCAGAGAGAATTTGTCCTGCACTTGGTGCTTGGTTGAAAAGTGTTGGGGATTTTGCCTTTTTTAAGGATTTTTTCTTAATGAATTGGAAATAGACAAGTTTCTTTTTAAGTCCTGTAGAGTCAATTCAACAAAAACAAATAGTAGTACTTTTATTTATTTAAAAAGACAGTTTTTGTTTGTTTTTAGACTTGAAATGTATACAAGATCAAGCTATTAGTGGTGACTTTGTACTCATATTTCAAAGTATTGCTGAAACTTTAATAGAAACTAGCAGTAGGAAATTATTTTCAGAATCAGGAATTCTAGAGGGTGCCTTTAGTCTAATGCTGCAAGGTATCTACATTTGGGATAAGTACATAAGAATTATCCAATGATAAATGATATATTTGATGCTGCTATGAAAAATGCTAAAAAAAAAAAAGTATCAAGTGAAAATAATATGGAAATTCAGATTTAGTTGTTTACAGGTGTGGATTAAAAATTAAAAATATAGAAAGCATAAAAAAACTTAAACATTATGTATAAATATTTACTTATATACACATTACCAATTGTATGAGGATTTTTTATTATTATTATTTACTCTCTTTGACTTTTCCAAGCAGGGCAGCATCTATTTTTTTTTCTGCTTCTTTGTCCCCCCCCAGTTTCCCATCCCAACTGTTTTGCTTGGTAGTAGGGTGATGGGTTAGCATGTCTGGGAGGAAAGACATCTGTGAAACTGAGATGGTGCTCAGTAATTTTTCACTGGTGTGCTGATGCAGTCAGGTTCTTTCTAGACAAACCAGCAGCCAGGTCAGCCAGAAAGGAATTGTAAATGACAAAGACTAACACAACAGAGCTTAAAAGCAAACAAAAACCTCCTCCCTCCCCCACCAAGCTACTAAAGCCAATAGAATGAAAAAAGAAATCCCAAGGAAAATCTCCTCCTGTCTTCATCCAAGATCCTTGGAGTCTGAAGAATGAAGTTCTGAGACGCTCGTGCCTTCACGAAGAAGGAAGCAGGGAACACCCTTTAACCCTAGCTTACATTTGTTATATTACTTCCCCCATAAAGTGCACTGTTAATAGAGCAGATAGTCTGGATCTCTGGAATTGAACCAACTAGTACAGTATGCTTCTCAGAAGTGAGTTATGCCCCAATGATGAGAAATAAGATTATGACATAGGAAAGTAGAAAAGATTGAGAAGTTCAGGCTTATGGTACCCTCAAGAGCATATAATGCAAGTTTTATTTTTGTGCGTTCAGGTTTGATACCATAATTGGTGTTTTGATGGAGTATGGTAAATGGAAAACTTAAGGTACAAAGGGACCTCCAGGGGTCATCCAGTCCAACCTCCAGCTCAAAGTGCATATGTACTTCATGAATACAGAGTGATCCTGCTCTCCCAAAAGGGATTGATGGTCTGGGCTTGCATTATTTGAATAAAAGAGTAACGGTTGTATTCCCATTTGTTTTACTTAGTATCCCTGTCTGAACTCGGTGCATGTGCCATCAGTCTTAATATGTTCACTCATATACTTGACAATTTATTTTCCTGAGCTGGAGAACTCCATCCATTGTTTTCAAAACATCTTCCTGAACGCTGTGCTGTTGTTTTTCTGCAACTTGTGTGTTAGCATTGCTGCAGCTCTGCTGGCATTACCTGCAAGAGGAATGGTGCTTTATGCAAACGGTCTTTGTTACTGTATTGTCTTAATGTGAAAGGAAGAGACCAGTGCCATTCTCCTGTGCATCCAACCACAGTTAACTACAGGATATGTGAGCAGACCCTATGACAAGGAGATGAATGTTTTCATTTATCCATCTGCAAGGTCTTATTCCAGTCTAAAAAAGAATCTTAAACTGAGTGAGCCAGTGGCAGTACATGAGATGAGGTCTGTCTTCAGCAAGTTTAGTCCTGAACTGCTGCTAAACATGTATTTTTTTATTAATGTTTTATGAATGAGTGAGTAGTACAAAATTTACTGTGTTCTCTCTTAAATGTTAGCTCTGTGAATTCTCTGTATCCATTGTAAAAGAGAGTTCTAGAGCTGGCTCTGCCGCTTGTACAGTTAATTAACCCCCCTGCTGCGGGCCTGGACGTTTGCTCTTGCTGCTCAATGATGTGTGAGAATTGACTGAAGAACGCACACTCCTATGCAGGCATGTGCAGAGGGAGAGAGAGCCTCCAAGAAGCACAAAAAAAGGAGGATG
Organism: Phasianus colchicus; assembly: GCF_987193195.1. Taxonomy (NCBI): domain Eukaryota; kingdom Metazoa; phylum Chordata; class Aves; order Galliformes; family Phasianidae; genus Phasianus; species Phasianus colchicus. The sequence goes on from NC_143440.1 coordinate 24,884,427, forward strand.
GAGTAGCACGCAGCTTCATAATCTGTCTTGATGAATGCTGGCTGAAGCTTGCACAAACTGGAGATTTTGATTGCCACAGATAACTACAGGAAGGCAGAGCTTACCACTGTCCCATAGCAACTAGATTGCTCTTGAAGAGAGAAAGTTTATCTTGACAAACTAAGCACAATAGATGATGTGGTACTGAAGGCTGTGGTTTAGTGGGGAAATATTGGTGGTAGGTAAATGGTTGGGCTGGATGATCCTGGAGGGCTTTTCCAACCTTAGTGATTTTTATTCGATGATTCTAAGCACCGATAACTTAGAAATCTGATTCCTCAGACTCTGAAGCATTTCAAAATCCCTGCTCAACTGTGTAACATAATACAAATAACTGCTAAAGGACTTGTGCTCTTAGCACAGAGATGCACCTAGTGTTGGTTTTGGACCACATGCAAGTTTTGGGAAATCAAACATCACAAAAGCAAGACTGCCTCTAAAATTTAATGAAAGAGAGATAAAAATTTTGCTTTAGTGTTTTTTTTTTTTTTATTGCAGAATTAACCTGGTTCTTCTTTCTCTATAAATACTATGCAAGTGTATACACCACACTTTCCACTGCAGTTGGTGTGGCTTGAAGCTCACCTTTGCTTCCGCATGGCCAGGATCCCTTTACACTTATCCTTGTAATCAGCCCACTTCTGAGTAACACTGCTCTCACTGCACTGTGGTAGTTTGCTAATGACTTTTTGTAGTGTCCTTCATGTACCCTGCAGAGTAGGTGAGTTTTAAACTATGTGATGTATACAGCACAAAAGCAGCCTATTCTAGGGCCTGAAATCCTAGCAGCAGCCTGAATGCAGTTTATTGCATCTGAAAAAAGAGACTGCTGGGATCTAGTCAACAGTGTCCCTGTTTGTGCATTGTGCACTGTCCTGAACCTGGCTGCCAGGTCTAGAAAGATGTGGTGAGATAGGGAGGTACGTTATCATAGCTCCAAGGTGGAATGGAAATGAAGTCCTCCTTATGTCCAGCTGCAGGTTTGGCGTTGTCAGGCTCCTGCCAGAATCTTCCCCTCCTGCTGTGTCAGTAGAGGGCTTGTGTGGTCATTTTTTTTCTAGACACCTCTATGTGTGCCTTTGGCTGAAACACCATCCTCCTGTGGCTTGGGATGTGTTACCCCTTGGACTTGGAAATGTAGTCTGAGTCCTATTATATCTATCTTATGTGACATTATTTAATTCCTCACTAGGTTACTCACTGTGGATGCAGATTAAAATGTGAACTGTGTTTAACTGGCGGATGCCTGTCTGTATTCTCCACGCATGATAAGCAGTAGTATTTTCCTGCAACTTACATGCTTAAGCACATCTGCAAATTCTTCCACGTTTCATACAGCTGACTGATGCAAAAAAGTTTTGGCGCACTGGTGCTGTGATGGGGTGTATTGGGGCACCAGCAGCTGTGCAGAGAGGGCATGGGGTGCTCTGAAATGTAGGCAGCCTCTGGAACTGGGAAACTCGCATGCAAAAATTTGACTTTTGCAGCTGTTGAAATGATAAATATACAGGGAGACAGGGGGAAATAGAGGGCTTTCTGTTTAACTGGTGTCCTCAAAAGGCTGGTTTAAAATTTAATGGCACTTAAAATACACTGATCTCTACTGTTTGCCGTAAAGCAGCCCAGATGCTCGCAGGGTGATTTGCAGCTTCTTGGGAGGAGGAAAGAGCTGAGAGGGTGCTGCTGAGAGCAAGGGAGAGAGCGAGAGAGGGAACTGCAGCTTTGATAGTCTTCATTGTGAAATGCATTAGAACAGGAAAACAAAAGATGTTTACTGCCTGTGTTTCCCCTTACTATTTCACCATATTCTGTTCACAAAACACTTTTGCAGCGTGTTCTGCTCAGTGAGCAAGCAAAAAAGTCATAGTCTGCTAGTTAGAAACTGCTCTGAATTCTAATTCCTGCTCTCCTGCCATTCACTGGATAGACTTACAAAAGCTTTTTGCTTCTCTGTGCTGGATTCCTGATCAATTAAACATGGTTCAGAGTGTTTCAAGTGATTAAGTCACTGAGATGCATTCATTCTTGTTTGCAAACTACCAAGATGATGTGGAGAACTACACTGCTATTAAATATAAGAAATCTGTTGTAACACACGTGGGAATGGATACAGAAGCACCCTGATGCCCATGCATCTATGTAGGAACATTACCCCAGTACCTTTTCTAATCTTTCACAAAGAATTCTTTTAAAGATGGTTGCTCTTTAAATCCATCCTATATGTGGAGAAACTTTCAGATATATTTTGTTCTTTTCAGTCTTCCAAGGGAAAATACAACCAAGGCAATAAAAGCTTTTTCATTAGGCACTAATGTTTGTTCAAGTGCTGTGGAGTGGCATCTCTTAAATAGCATATTTAAGGAAACGAAGAAAGACAGCTTCTGAAGGGCACCTGCTCCTCTCCCCACAAAAGCAGTTAGAATCAATTCTCAGCTAATTGTTAGCCTAAACTTTGTAGGATGTACCAGCTTAACAATACATATTTCCCAAACAAGTGTGCCTTAGTATTAAAGTAAGGTTTTTAAGCTTAGGTGAAGCTCCTTGCAATAGGATGATCAGTTCAAAGAAGGCTGATCAAAGACTAGTGTGCAGTTTTATTTTCTTCTGTATTTAAGGAACGCATGGTCTAGATAAAATTACATGATATAGGATGGTTTTTTGGTGCAGGTTTGGATGGAGTTGGATGTAATGTTTCTCAGTTTATTTTCTGAAAATACAGCTGTATTAAGAGTTGTCATGATCACTCTGTCTTTAAGCACCTGATCTCAGGTGGATCTCAGCCTTGTTGCAATAAGTCTGTGCCAGCCTGAGACACAGCGCTCAGTGAGAAAGCTTTATGAATGTAAGGCAAGAATGGATACGGATTTAAAGCTGTTAACCGCAAACCCAAGCTTCCCCAGTTCTGATAATTTGCCATAAATTAAATTATTGAATGGTCTGATAGAACTCATTCAATGTACATTTTAAGGTTCTAGAGGAGATTAATTTTTCATTGTTTTCCTCGCACATAGCCACTCCATCTACAAGTTGTATCTCGAAGACTGGTAAAATTAATAGAGGACTGTTCTTCAGGGTGCCTGAGTGAATTGTTCATATCAGTACTCGTGCCTGGAATGTTTGCTTGTGGTGTCATCATTTTTAAATATAAATATTCATATTCCACCTCGAACGAAAACTGCTGGTTTTTGAAAGTGGGTCATTTTCCTTAAATCTGAATCTTCTGGCAGTTTTCGTTGTGCACATGTAATGCTACATCAAAACTGGGGAATTACATGGTAGTGTTTGCCTGTCGATGTATTCAGCTGAACCTCAGATACTTTGACAGTCCTCACACAGAGAGCAGAGGACTTGTTTTCAGAATTTCAGTGGTGTAACAGTGATTTATAAAAAGCTTTAAAATACGGAACCAGAGTGGCTCCTTTTGAACTAAGTAGAGACTTCAGCCTGGAACGGGAGCACCTGAAACCTTATGCTTTATATGTCTCCACTCTCTTTTACATGCAAGTGGAGAACTGCTGTGGGTTTGGCCTTTTTCTCTTCTGTCAGCAAGCCTGTTAGGAGGGAAGAGCCTGGATAGAGGATTCCATATTATACTGTTAAGATGTGAAGCTCTGGAACTGGTTTATCTGAAGGACTGCATCTCTTGCAGGGTCATAAAATCAGTGTCATAAAATCAGTGACTGTAGCAGGGCTTACTCATACTCAAGAAGAGTGCGGGAGGTAAAGGAGTACCAGCGTTTTCATTGCAGAGATCCATCTACATTGGACCTCACACTCTCTGTAAAGTTTTAAGAAGTTTAAATTCTCATTGTATTTCCCAGTGGTAATAAAGTGGGATGAGATAGGTATCCAGGAGTTAGAATGTATAACCACAGAGATTATTATGCCTCTTCGGAAATTCTAAAATCTTTTTGGCATTAAAGAGCTGGATTTCTGTAAAAGCCCAGTTGAGGAAGGCTGCAAATGGGGAAAAAGTGAAGTATTGTGATATGGACATCATTCACCTTGTTCTGCTGCTTTCTTATTCACTTTAATTAATTCAGAAGTAATTATGCTGGAAGTCACGTAAATGAAGATTCTATTCCCCAGTGCATGAAATGAAAGTACAAAAATTGTTCCAAGGTGTAGAGCTGCAGAATGTAGAATTTCTACTTTGTAGAATTTACTTCTGTAGAATACCTTATAAAAGACCGTACAGATTAATTTGTTAATGTTTGTGTGGTGTTTTGAAGTGTTAAATTGCCTTGTAAGCAATAGGGATATAATAGTGCTATAACCTACTTTGGTTGTCATATGTGAGCAAGGGCAAGATGTGCTTTAATATAGCTGTAGTATAATGTTATGGTGACTGTTCAGTGGCTGGACACCACCTAGATGTGTGTAGGTGGGAGAACTGGCTGCTTAGAAGAGCCTACAAATGTAAGTGCCTATTTTGGACAGGGTCTCAGTGTGTAGTATTTCATGTGTGAATCTGGAACAAACTTCCACACTCTGGAAATGAAGTGCAGAAGGGAAGAAAATAGAGTCAGATCTGCTGAAGGTAATCTTCCCACTGACATTTTCTTAATCTTATTTTAAAAGTTTTGAGCTTCTTCAGGAGGGGCTTCAACAATTTAGAATGCTACAGATTATGACATTTTCCAGTGGCTCTTTATTCTTCATTTCTCTGTTTCCCTTTAGTGATTGTTTTCCTTTGCTTTTAGCAAAAACTATTAGAAGATGATGGGAATTTAATTATAGATTTTAATTATTTGGTAGTGAGAGGGTATTCTCATCATTTTGCACGCTGGAAGGACAGAATCAGGAAGAAGAGTGGCATGAAATTAGGATAAATAATAGGTATGTAAGGGCTGCACATGGAACGGTAACTTGCACATCAATTTATGTTTTTCATTGAGGAAATATCAGTGCATTACAGACCACTAGTGGACATCACAATAAAATGCCATGGAAAATGATGTTCAGATTTTTTTTTAATTAAAACGCTGACTTGTTTACATGGTGCTGTATCTGACAGGCAAGCTAAGTATATTATACATGTGTCACAATACATACAGGGGAAAAAAAGGCTAGTTGCCACAAGCACCATTTTACTACGCTCCATCTACTGGACTTGTGTCATTGGTAGCTATTGAACATTCGCTCCCAATCAGGGCGGCTTTCCGTATAATCACTGCACAAACTGAGCTCAGCTCGTTTTACAAAAGGACAGACACTTTTTTTCTGGTTGTTGTTCAAAACAGCTGTCTTAATTTCAGTTCAGGAGAAGTGCAGGACCAAAAAGGAAAAATACTGCCCAGGCAAATGTTGTCCTGCTTTTTAAAGCAGGATATGTAAAATGACAGAATGGAAAAAAATTATACCAAATATTGAGCAATGTCTTTCAATGTTTGTTTGAATTGTACTTGATAAGAAGCTGAAATGCATAATTTTGATCAGGTATCTTCTGCATCAATACATTCAGTAGCAGTTAATTATTAGAGTTTACAAAACTTGCAGTGGAAGTCACATCTGCATGGCCAGAATATTACATGTTGTAGTCGTTTGTAGCTAATATGTCTATCAATCTTAGAAAGAGTATATGCATGGATATTGCTAATTATTCAGTACAGTGCGCAGCATACTCAAACCTCTCCTTCAACTCAATTCTCATCAGTTAAAATGAATGTTTTTTTTCTGTTCACTTGAGCTGGTACAGAATCAAGCCTCTCAAGGAAAATTCTTGTATTTTCTGAATATCAATATGTGCTATGTCTAAGAAAAAAGAATAATTGGGCCCCAGGTCTCCCTTCATGTTTTAAATAGCAAGTTTACCTCTGTTGTCAGGGAAAATGAAGCAGTAGCATTCTAGCAGAATGGAAGCTGTGCAGAGGAGAGTACCCAGGAAGGTGCCGCAGCCCTAGGCAGCTGGACATAGTGAGCTGTGTGGACAGCTGGCTCGCCAAGACACTGACTGCTATGAAGATGCAGGACTCACAACTCTCCTAATCGCTGCACCAACCAAAGAATGTCACAAATAGTTTTGAATTAAGATTCACGTGTAAGGCATGAATAACTGCGTAGTGTGGTTCTTTTGTTAACGTGAACATGCAGGCTCGTAGAGGAAGCAGGGGTAGTCTTGAGCTGTTTCATTGGTCCCGCTCAATTTTCACCTATTTGAAAGTGAAACTCAGCTGTGTTTGGAAAGATGTCAGGAAATACAGAAAATTCTTGAAGTGCTCTTTAGACTGAATACCTGCTGCAGTTGGTGAGAAATTGTCTTAGAATATTGTGAATTGAAAACAAGAAAGTAGCTCAGGGGTTTAGTCCATAGAAAAAAATGGAGAAAGAAAAGTCCTTGAAACACACCATTAACAATAGTCCTTAGGAGCAGTTAACCCAGATAATTTATAAAATAACATAACTTGCTGTATTTTTTTTGCCAACTTCTTTATTACATCCAAGTTGTCTGAAGATAATTTATACTTCTGATCAGCCTTGTTGATTCGATTATATTATGTGTGTTGAAAACACAGGACTTGCTCTCCAAACAAAACTGCTTGCAATAGAGGTTTTTTCAGTCGTGCGAACAGCTGCTACTCTTGTTTTTTGTAGGTCTTAGTTCTCTGTAACATACATTTTATTTGTAGTCAGCTTGGTTTTGTCCATTTATTATATATGAGGAGCCATGGAATGAATATCCAAAATTAGGATTGGCTGACTTTGGTGAAGGTACAGACTTCAAAGTGCCTACTCACCTTCTGCAAACGGAGAACAGACTTTGTAGTCATTTGGACCATTGTGTAAAATTTGTCTTCTTTAACTTCTAATTTTTAAAGATTGCAGCAGGCGGAGTGGTGTGATATGTGAAATTATAGCAAATCTCCTGAGTTTTTTTGGAGCAGAATATAGTGCAGCCTGTTTGCAAAATTCTTCGGTCTTTTATGAGATTGATGTAAATGCAGTTCTGCTCATTCCTAAACATTGTTAAAACTGGTTAATTAGGGCTTAAGAACTGTGCTTTAAATTAGGATGTGAATGATGAAGGTTGTCTGAGGTTTGATACTCAGCTAATGGAAAGTGGAAGATTTTTTTAGCTCCTTCCATAACCTCTCGAATCTCCCCCTTCAGCAGCGACATTTTATTCTGCTTCTCCATACTATCTCCAGATCCATTTTCTGGTATGAAGCAGTCTTTCACAAGATGTTTGTCAGGTACCATGTCATCAGTTTTAAAATGGTGAAAAATCACCCCTTTTGTAAAATCTTGATACTACTGAAGCTGGTGTTACACTTTGCTATTTATTTCAGTGGGGCCAAACTTTCGTCTCTTGCCATCTTTCTGTCCCAGATTCTGTTTTCTGTCTTTTTTGCTACTGACAATGCAGTCTGCTTTATTCAGGTGTGCAATTTTTAGACTTTTTTAGTATGTTCATTCCATTGGTTGTAGTCATCTAGGTCAGTTACAGATCTGGTGTTTTCATTCTTAGCATCCTAAGACATGCGTTTTTTTTGTATCCCTATGGGCAAGCCTTGTTCTGTACCATGTCTTAACCGCTGCAGGTTCTTCAGCTCTGTTCTAGACATGTCTATTATGACAGAAGGAATAGAGGCTTATTTCACTTCCTAACATGTAGCTGTTAAAATAATCCTTCCTGCTTGCTGATTTGTCACTCTTATTTTTGTATTCCCCCTACTGTTCACCATCCATATTTGCATCAGATTTGAGCTCCTTTCGGTACTGTCAGAGTTCCACATAATTCTGCCCTTCCTTATTTATGTTCCCTCACTGAGTTTCCTGTCTCTCCCCCACCCGCTCCACTTCTTTAATGTTCCCACACATCCATCTGTCACTTCTTGAGCAGTTGCTTCCGTGTCATCTTCCATGTTGCCATCTATGCAGCATTTGACCTCCCAGGACTTTTCTGTGGTGGTGCTTAACTTGTCCATGTTTAAGTCTCATTTAAAAGAACATCTCTTCACTGCCTTTATTGAGCCGAATTGGGCTGTATTTTTAAAACATAATAATCCTGTTTATTATTCCTCTTTCTGTAACTTCTGTTGCTGTATTTATAAACTGTACACTGCTCACATTACCAACTCCTTTAAGTGCCTACGTAGATACCCTTTTGCAAAAATATCTAGAATAATTTAAGATGCTGCAGCTGCGGTTATGTGTTTTGCACCTCAGCTAATCAAATGCTTCAAATGTTTTACAAGCTGATGGTGACAAAACTTGGAGCAAAGCAGCCTCAGGTTTCCTCTGCAGAGGAGAACATAAAACTATGAGTGGAGAACAATAACTTCTAAAATGGTCTTAGGCAGACTTGCAAGATGATATCTGCCGAAGCCCAAGCTATGTGGAAGCAGCTAGTGTGTTCGTGTGTCGGTGCTATCCTGTGGGTTTCAGCAGCAATAACTTCAGGACTTAAACTGCCCTTGCAAAAGTTACTCACCAGTTGCGGTACTGGTAAATGTCTGGGCAGTGGGAATCATTACAAGCCAAAATTGACAAAACTAAGAAGATAAGTGAAAAGCTGGTTTTTTTGTTTGTTTGTTTTTTGGTTTTTTTTTTTTTGTTGATTGGTTGGTTGGTTTTTATGTGTGTATGACAGGGGAGTCAGGAAAATGTAGACATCTCCTGAGAGTTTTAGCTCAGCACGATCTTGCTAGCACTGTGCTAAAAGCACGTGGTCAGATAGCCAGATCTTGGCTTCTGAGTTTTTTTTGGCTACACTATTTTGGCTGTAGATGTAGTATCCTGTCTGGAAAAATCTGAAGCAAACAGATTGGACTTGTACTGCTTTTAAAAGAAAGAAGACTTAAGATTAACCTTGATCAGTGGCAGTGTTCTGTACCTTGCTGTGTTTTACTGAGAGCCTCTGCTTCAGCTTTCTTGAACTGGACACTGGGCACCAGTGTGTGCGTTGTTGGTGTGGATATTTTAGAGGAAGCATGCAGCAGGAAAGGTCATCTTTAATTGATCCCTCTGAAAATTCTCAAATACAGACTGTGTACTAAAATATGTGTGTATTGAAATGAGATGATGTGCTTTTGCTGGAAATAGCCTCTTAAACCAAGTGGACTTGGAACTTTATGGCCAGTGAGAATGTAGAACCACGAATGCATTCCTAATTTCTTGGAGTGCTGTACCCCTTCAGAGCCCTTCAAGAACATTTTCACTTGCGTACTTTGTCTTAAAAACACCGCTACAACTTGTAATGATCTTGTTGGTAATGGCATCTCAACACACAGTTCTGCTGACAGGATGAGATAAAACTAATGCTCATTTGATCCGGTGATTTTTCCATTCCAGGAAAAAATAGAGAAAGTAAAAGTGTTCAAGCAGGACCAGCATCAAGTGAAGCACTGTAAATAAAAAAGCAGAGGTCACTTACACAATTTTAGTAATAAGAATTATACTCTTATATACTATATAAAGGAGTCATCCTTTATAATAATCATTTCAGAATATTAATGATGATGAAGTATTTTTGTGGCACTTCTGTGAACAACCTGAGAAGTAAGGTGGTTTTGGTTGTAATTTTGAGTTTAGGATTGTATGTAGCCTAAAAATGAGCTGGCAGACTTCTGGGCACGCTTTTCATTACGTTGGTGTATGAGTAAGCACTCAGTGAGCTGGATGGGCTGCACTGGGCTGTGTCTTGCTTGCTGCTGCTGCAAGCTCCAGTGCTCAGGTGCACGTGTGATATCCCAGAGTCTGGTAGTACAGGCAGCTTAGCTGATTTTCTATAGACAGATTAATTATAAGACAAACCGTTTAATTTATAACAGGCATACAAGTGTGCAGGCCAGTTAGCCTGTACATGTATATAAATCAGGTAAACATCACAGGCTGATACAGAATTGCGTGCATTGTGACTAATCTTAAAAACAAACGTATTTGTGCTTATGCCTGTCACACCTATTACAGAGCGTGGAGCAAACATGCGGAAATCACCGTATCGTGTTAGAAATCTAATAGGAAGGGAGGGGGAAAGCGGGAAAGCAGAGTGATGAGAGGCAGCTGCTGCCGCTGCCCGGATTGGCAGCCTATTTATAATCGGGCAGGCTGGAAGCTGGATTTCTGTGCTGGGCTGTGACACATCAGATACCAGCGGTGATGCTTTGTACACAGATGCTGAGCGTTTCTGAATTAAAGCAATGCAAGTTCTTTCACATACAAAAAAGAAAATAAGTAAATGGACCAAACCGAATCTTCAGGTTTTTGAGTAGTTTTGAACCGTGTAGTACTTTTGTATCAGGAAACTATAGTTAGCAGTTCATCACAGAATTTTTACACGATTCAAACATGGTAAGGTAGTAGGGCTTGTTTGCATGTACTGAATGCCATTTGTAATGATAATATCATGTGAGATGGAGCGTCGCACAAATGTTGTGTAGGTAAATCTGCAACAGTTTCCAGCCTGTTTTTTGTAGGTTTTTTTTTTTTTTCTTTTTTCTTTTTCAATGGATATTTAAATGCACGCTATGGTATTACCTTAAACTTTATTTCAACTTCTTAACCATTAGGGCAATTCCATTAGTAAGTCACAGGTGAAAGTATCAGGGCAGGCATTCGTTCCACGTGTGGACATTTCTGGCTGGAAGTCCAAGTTACACACAAGGACTCTGGGAGAACTTGGCTGGGTTCTCCGCTTGAACTCTGCTGCAAGTCTTTTCCTTACATAAGTATGTCTTACCTAAATAGAAGTGAACATAAATTCTTCACCCTGCTGTCTTATGGTTGTGAGTTCTAGAAGTTATTTATTAAACAAAACTCTTTTTTTCTCTGATTTTTGTTTAACTTCTTATTTTTGTAATGCTTCTTCTTTTTAGGTTTTTAAAAGGAGTGAGGACTTTCTTGTCTCTTTAGCATTTATTCACTCCCTTTGTCTGAAGCAATTATATAATCCTATTTTTTTTTCCTCTCACATGAAAATCTTTCTAAGCCTTTGATTTATTTGTGTTGCCTGTTACTGAATTAATAATACCTTGGTTGTTCCTGGGGACAGGCTTAGGGAAAATGCATATTCAGGCTCCTAGGCCCACTGTTAATTTATATAATGCCATATCGTCTGTGTATTACATCTTCTTTGATTTGCCTTTCTAAAAATTATTTTTTCACTTTGTGTAAATCTGAGCTTCTGAAAGAAACATCCAGGATTTTTATTTTCAGGTACATTTATTGATTGGTTTTGCTCTGTCATTGCTGACCGCGTTGTCTGTGGTAAGCATTCAAAGTGCCTGGTAGCGAAGTAAGGCTGGTTCAGCCCTATTGTCTAGGATTGCTTTTTGTGTCTTTAAGGTAGTTACAATGCCAGCAGTTTAATCTGCTGATGAATATAAAACACCTATTTCTGTCAGTCTCCACAATACTTCATTTTAAAATTCCTTCATAATTACTGATATTTGATGTATTTTTCCCAGTGACTGTTTGTTTATCCTGTAATTTTATCTGATTCCACCATCATCTCTTTGGCATTCCGGTTATCATATCATTTTATATGAAAAGCAAAGTTGTAGGCATACGTTCGTCTCCTGTGATGAAGGCCTGCTACAAAGAAGTCCTTTTGTTTTCTCTGCGACTGAGTGACCTTCCTTGTCCGCCTGTCCTCCAGCAGCCGGGTGGCTTCCTGCGTTGCTGCGTCTCAGGGCTGCCTCGGTGCTGGTGTCAGAGCTCTGTTTGCTGTTCAGATTTCCTCTCATGTCTCCTTATTTCCATCTTTCGTTTCACCTGTCATAATTGATACTTCCTGATAGCGGTTTGCTAGGGGTGAATTTCCATCTTTTGAAGGATACATGTTTGTCGCTAATAACATCTTAAATCACACCATTAATGACATTGGGTTATTTCTCCCCCCTCCCCCCCTTTTTTTTTTCCTTCCTATTCTATGTGCTTTTTCAGGGTTTATTTTGTTTGTTTTTGGTTTTTTTTTATGCTATGAGTCTCTTCCATCTGGTAAAAGGCTTTTTGGTAAGCACAGAGGTTTTAGCTTCCCTGCTTTATTTGTAAAGCCTTCCAACCCACGTTATTTCTCTGAAGTATTACATTAGTAGCGAGAATTGCAGGTGTGCCTTCTCCCAAATGTTTTCCTGCTTTGTTCTTGGTTCTCGTGCCGCTCCGTGGGTTGTATTTGCACACATTTGTGTGTGTGTGTGTGTGTGTGTGTGTGAGCCTGCTGAGATGTGCTGGCACTTTGTAGGAGCTCCTCGGCCTAAGCGGGGCAGCTGGCGGAGCCTGAGAGCTGAGCCAGGGGTGTAGCTCCGGGTTTTTTCTTCTCCTGCTAAGACTCAAGGTAGTGCAGTGCAGGCAGCTGTGGTAACGCTTTTAAGTGTTTGGCTGAGATTCAAAGGGAGTGCGCTCCATTAGTGCCTCCCCGGCACGGCTGTGTGAGCCAGCACCCCCATTCTGCGGCCTCCTCCAGTCAGGCTTCCTGCACTGCCTCCTCCTTCGTGCTTCACTGATCACCACCCTGTGTCCTCTTTCTGCTACTGCAGGAGCTTTCTGGTTGGGTTTTGTGACGCTGGAATGGATCTCTTCCAGCTTAGGAACAAAGGCCAGACCAGCTCCGGATGCGTACAACTATTTTTCATTTGCACGTGCTCACACACGCCAAAGGCATGTTGAAATAGATTTCCTCTCACCGCTCTGCAATTAGCACCTATGGTGAAGTGCTGCTTTTGTCAGTACTTTCACGAACATTTTGTTTAACAGAGGGAGGGGGAAGTAAGTAGTCCATCTCAGCAAAAGTGCTGACCCACGGTGATATCACGAGGCTTTGTTCCAAAAAGTCAAATGTGTTAGACGTCAGCTGAGAGAAACTCTGTTCATGGGCTAAGAATTATATTGGAAAAAAAAAAACAACCCAAAAACCATGCCCTTAGTGGAACTGAAAGCAAAGTAAGAGCAACAGTGTACTGCTAAGAAGTCAACTAGCCTGAACAGATGTGACATAGCATAGATAGTCCTCCTTCCTGCCATGAATAACCAGAATACGCGACACCAGCAGCCTTCTGTATGACGTAAAGCGTGCATGGAGGTGTTCATTCAGTGCGTGTTTGGAGCCACCTTTGTCCTGATCAGCTTGCAGTCAGAGAAAAATGTGCCTGGGTTAGCACCTGGCTGCCCGAATGCCACAAAAGTGGCACTGACTGAGCATATCGTTCTTCGTCCTGCCTTGTACTGAATAAAGGCCTCAGAGTATTGGTGTATCCAGAGCACTGACAGGCACAGGCACTCCTAATTGGAAGCTGTAATTACAAAAAGGTAAGATCACGTGCTAGAAGCTGTGACAGGAAAACTGAGAAACAAGAATGGGCCAATCTTGCTGCAGAACTGGACGCTTGTTTCATTAAGTGTGGAAATAATGTTACAAGGTTTTTTTTTTAATAAAATACAATTAGAATGCTAGCCCAGACTGTCAAATGTCTAATGTTATAATCTTGAGGAAAACCGGTTTTCACAGGCACAGAGCTCCATCTGCTTTTATTGATTTTAGTGCCTTTAGAATTAGTCTTTTTTTTTTGCTTAGGACCTGACTTTGCATTTGGGAGATCTACACTTGTTTGGTTTTTGATTTTTATTTTTTTTTAAATTAGTCTCTCTGTTTCAGTTTTCCCATATGTGAAGTTAAAGAATAATGAATACTTTACTCCCTACCAACATTGCAAGGTTATTGTGAAGATTAATTATGCTTGTAAACATTATATAAAGACCCAAATATTGCTAGCAGTGTTACTGTGTTTTATTAGGTATTTCCATGGTTCATCCTATAGGTAAATATAGGCGTAATATTCAGTGACGAGTAGTTGGTAGTTTAAAAATGAAAAAAAAATATTGTTAATTCCTTCTTTTTTTAAAAGTACCTACTTAAAATTATTGCAAATCAATGTCATGCCCTGTTTCAATTTGAATAATTCTAATTTTAATAATGTTAAGCAACACAAGGTTGTTTCTGACATTTTAAAGGAGCTCAAATGAACAACCTCATAGAAATCACTTAGTATGCTGCTGGAATTAGTGCATATGTGTTAAGTTGAATTATGATAGTTGTAGTCCCTTCTGCAGGTAAGGAGCATATTTCCTCATTTATGCTTATTCAGTTAATTCAGTTGTATAATTACTTTGTAAAGAGCTGAAAAACAACAGAGAGACTGTTTTCTGCCATAATCTGTAAGTAAAACGTGGCTGAGGAAGGACAACATCTACTAATTCTAAAATATTGAAGGGCATATTCACTAAAAACAGTTCAGTTCTGTCTTATCAGGTGGCCCTTCTCTATTTAATTTGTCTGTTTTAAATGCAAATCATGCCTAGACACCCTTCCCCCTCAGATACACAGCACATTAAATATACTGATCTTTCCTTCATTAAACACACTGATTTTTCTTAAAATATGTACTCTGTGTTCTGGTGCAGTATTTAAGTTTATCTCAGCATGAATTATTGTTAGGAGAGTAACAGAATAAAATCGAGCAAAATGAAATAATGATTTTTTATAACATAGTAATTTATATGTGAATAATTTGAATGAACGTATGCTTAGGTGCTTAGGTATATTTTTACTTTAAAATTATTTGGATCAGAGCTACTTACTTTTAGAGACTGTTCTTTTACATCGTTTCTTAGATTCACTGCCAGTGAGAACAGCTTTTATTATTTTTTTTCTAAAAAGTTAAAAGAAGTAAAAATTCACAAACAGATTAAACCATGTCTGTTTAAATGAAGATTTTCCTGTTTGGTGTTGTAACTAACAAATAATTTGAGGGACTTTAAGCAGAGCTCATTCCTCTGTGAGCACTGACAGATAAAATGTACCCGTATATTTTAATGCATTTAATGCTCGTGATAATGTGGGGTGCCTACAGATCTTTGTGTTTGGAATCACAGAGTGCATCAGCAATGTGTTTAGTCGTCGTCTTTGTGTCTGTACACTCTGTTTTGTTTATAATGACACTAGTGGATGTTCGCTTTCTTATGTGAGTACCTGGAGAGAGAGCTATGTTAGAAGCAAAGGTCAACAGCATCACACTTTTGCTGCAGCATCGTAGGTAGCAGTTCCTTGCTACTATTCAGTTGGTTGTTAGATTACCTCCTCTCCTTCCCCGCACCACGTGTGTTTTATTCAAGGTGCAGTTGAATCAGCAGGCTGAAGAAAAGAGTAGCCTTCAGAAAGGTTAAAGTCATCAGTAGCATAGTAGTGTATAATAGCGGCGTGTAAGCACAGCCTTGCCATCAGCATCCAGATGTGTAACTCCATATGTGAATTAAATTGACCCGATAGTTGGTGTTTTGTTGTTTGATTTTCAAGAGGATAATTGTACAGCTCGTGATTTTTGTAGCGAACGAATCTATCATTTCAGTATGTTTGGCAGGTTTTTCTGTGTGTGCCTTCTTTTTTTTAATGGATGGACTTTAATGGAGACACTTGTGGGGGCTTGGTGTGAATTAGAATTTTGCATTTTAGTCACAACATGGTTTTGTCACACCTGTTTGTGTATAGTACCCTAATTAGCATTCAGTTGAGCTCATTTTGATGTAACTTGATTTTAAGTTGAAGTCCTGAGCTCATCAGAAAAAGCTTCTCGTGATAAATGAGAATGCTGACACTAGAAATGCTTTACAGCACTGTAGAAAACATGAAAAGTAGCTTTTCTTATTATAAACAGGAAGTTAAAGGAAAAGCCAGCTATTTAAAATGAGAAATTACCTACCCCCTGACAGTATAATGTGTATCTCATAGTCTTCGTTCCATGGAAATGTATTATTTTTTAATCGTTAAGGACATAGTTGCTACTTTGTGAAGAATTTTGTGAACTGGTACCCAGGTGAAACTTCAGGAACTGTCACAACACCCCTTGCTGACTTTCAAAACATCTTTATGCCCCTCTAGGAGCAAACTTTCAAATAGGAATTCTGCTTTCTTCTGAAAGTCTGGGTTGGAACTACACTGTACTCTCCCTGTGCTTGCGTAGCACAGGGAGCTTCTCTTACAGTGAAGGTGAGCTATTGCTGCAGGTACAGATGATATGTGCCAGTTTTGCTGATGTCACAAAAAGTCTTGTAACTTCTGCCAGTGACTTGTGCTGAGCTCTATTACTGGAATCTGTCATCTCTGTGAGAAGCTGGCTTGGATTCCTGCAGGTTATTTGAGAAGGAGAAAAGGAAAGTGGTACAATATCATGCCATTGTGGACGATACCCTTCTGTGTTGCTTCCATGTTGTCTGCCCAAAGTTACTCAGAGCATTTACGTCCATGTGCAAATGCTTACCGCCACTGTCTGGAGAGCTGTAGTCATCTCTGCTGCAACTGAAGCCTATGATGCGCCATTTACCCCCTCTTGCCTCGGGTGACAGTGTCTAGAAGCATTTTTTCGTCTCCTTAAAAAATGGGAAAAAAAGATTTGTAGAAGTAGGATATAGTTACACCCAAACAACAGTCTCCGTATTGTTTTTCTGAGGCAACTGAGAGTAGGAGATGGTTTTAAGAAGAAAGGCTAAGACTTATCTGAGCAGCTTGAAATGATGTAACGCTGCACATATTGCTACAAAGTCATCCTCTGCCTGTAGTTCACAGAGAGCGGTACTGTAGAGCAGAATTAGGGGCTTGTTAGAACAGGGATGTTAGAGAAGAACCCCGTTCTCCTCGGTACACTCTGTACGCTTTTTTTTTTTTTTTTCATTACTTTGTATACAGTGTTTCAGAAGGAAAATAAAACAAACATGCCAGAAATATTTGATACAGAAGTTAATAAATGAATCCAAACAAGAACTAGGAATAATATTGACTTAATCAGTTCTTCTAACGAAGCAGCCTGAACCTGTAGCTAACGTCTGTCTCCTGCAGGCAGTGGCTTCGGGTGCAGCCCTCCCATGAAGCCGAACTCCCAGTGTGCAGCTGCCTGGCACGGGGGTGTCAGCGTGTCCTGGGGTGTCGTGTGGACTCTGCTGCTCCCTGGGAGATGATGTGGTGGTGGCCAAACGATGCCAGGAAGAGGAATGTGGCCATTTGTGGGAGGAGGAGTGGAGGCAACCTGTATGGTAGTGCTTTGTGTATAGGAAATCTGCTGGCAGCATCAGCTAAGTTGGAATAAGCAGCTGCTGGTGCAGGGACCAGAGTTGTTTCTCATGGGAACTGCCTCCTCTTCCAGCTGCCTCTTGCTTTCTCACTCCATCCTGGTACAGCTTGGCTTCTTTTCTGTGTTGCTACTCAGATGGGGAGATACAAAGTGTCTCTGGCCCAGCTTCACATATAACCAGGCCTTGGGAAAATGAGATGTACTTTTGTATTATCTCCAGCTGAAAAGGGAAATGGATGTCATCTGTCACTTTTTGGGCAAGTACTCCAACTACAAGGACATGTGCAGCCAAGCACTGCTGCAGTAACGTGGGTAGACGCGTAAGCCTGCAAAACAAATGGGATTTCAGGCATTCTTCCTCTTAAGAGCTTTCTTAGGCATAATTGGTCTGTCCCTTTACTCCAGGTGATGTACATCTCCATTGTGTTAGCTCTCGCTCGTAAGCTCCACATAAGGAATGGAGGTGTTCTGGTGTGGTCACTGGGCCAGGATGAGGTGTTTGGGGGCCGTGGAGCTGTCAGACATAGCCAACCCGCTAGGTTTCTGATGCTTCTATACAGTGGTTTCACATGCAAGATGTTATTTGCTATTCTTTGTATTTTATTAGCGTAGAGGAATCTAAAGAAGCGCAAAGAGGGAGATGGAGTAGGTAAAGTGCTGTTGCTTTTCAGCTTCTCGTAGGTGTAAAAAGTGACAGCTGAAATCCTTTTTTGTGTAGTGTCATTCCTACTGAGTAGGAATCGAGGGAAGTGAATTTACAAGAAGTAACTTCCTTTTCAAATTAAATGCTTTCTTTTATGTAATGGTTGTCATTAGCGGATTGTTACTGTTTAATTTCCTTTAAAATTATTGGTCACCAGGAAGATTTCAGGAAAAGTTAACACTAATGAAGAAATTTTAAAGTTTAATTATTAATAACACCTCAGCCAGCCAGTAATGCACTGGAACAAAACCAATGGCTTCCTGAAACAAGATGGGACGTGGTTCCTCAATCACTGATTTCTGACAGTACCCAGGAAAACAATTTAGCAGAACATTATGTGTGACATCCGGCTTTCCCATTTTTAAAGCACTGTTCTTTCTGATTCCCTGTGCTTTTTTTTTTTTTAAAAAAAAAAAAAAAAAAGTGCTTTTAAGCAGAGAGATGTCCTTGACCGAAGATGAGACAGAAAAGTTGTTACATTTCCGTTTGATTCCACGTGCTCTGGTACATCTTTCTTTAATTACTACAGCATTATTTTTAGTTAAGTTCCTCCTTGCACTTTCCTTATTTAAATTTCCTCTTCACGTGACTCTAATTTTATCGAGGTGTTTTAGTAGCAGATTCCTCCTCAAGTGTTCAAAGCCAAACTGGTGAATGCAAAAAGACTGAAAAGATTATTAAACTTTGTGTTCTCTGATTTCAATGTAGCTCAGCTCTTCCAGCCTGTAAAGGCTTAGTTTTGGTTATGAATGTGGACAGCCAGAACACCTAGTTAAAATGAAGTCCTGGAGCATTTCTCAAAGAGAGGGGATGCACTTACCTGCTCTTTTGTAAAATTTGGTGGCCACAGATTCATCTCAGAGCAGTGAGGTTAAGAAAAATCAACGCGTGTTCTGTACAGTGGGAATTCCTGCTGACCCAGCAGCCCCTCGGCCTTCTGCTCCCAGAGAGCGGCGGGCACAGCGTGGGGCAACGTCAGCCTCCACACTGCACAGCATACGGCGTGTGGGACGCAACCACAACACGTGGGAAGGGACTGCAATATCCAGCACCTGTCTTCTGCTGTATGTCCTTAATCGCTTATGCTATATATTTTTTTTCAGCGATGCTTTTTGAAAGAAAGAAAGTATTCGGATGAATTAAATCAGGTATTTATGAAAGAACACATGGGGAAAAAAAAGATTCTGCTGTTGGCTGAAGGGCGTTACTTTCAGTTGTAATGCCAAGGGGCTACAAGGGCTTGAAGCAAGGACCTCAGCTCAGTGCTCAGCACAGCTCTCCCTTTACTGAGGTAGTGAGACAGTGGGAGAAGTAACAAAGCAATCGGTGGGTACTTTTCCCCAAAAAGAGGCTATTTCTAGAGGAGTGTTTGAATGTGCTTTGGATTTCCTGGAATCACATCCAGTTCTGAGGGCCTCACATCAAACATGCGGATTTGTCACGTTGTCTGAAGGAATGAAATGGGCGGGTCTTTTTGCTGTTGTACTAGAACCGTGTATCGTGTCTGATTTTTTCAGAAATGCCCTTGTGTGATCTGCTTTATCACCCTTACGGGTTGAGTTCGAAGCAAGCAAAACCACGTCGAGCAGCAGCAGAGCTGTGCAGGGCCCGGGCGGGCTCCGCTAGGTGGCGGCGGCTCGCCAAGCCTCCGGTTTGCACAGCAGCCTGCAGTGGTGCTCAGGGAAAAGCACGGAAGCAGAGAAGCTAGGCGAGAGTTTGCTACTACAGCTGGGTTTTGAGCAAATCCGGCAGCGGTACTCAGCTGTCTGAACAGAAATGTTTGCTCTCTCCACGTTGCCAAAACTTCACATAAGCAGAACGTGAGCATCGATTAGAGGCCTGTGAAACGTGTCAAGTCCATAAGACATTTTGCAGATGCAGCCACTTAAATGTTTGGATGTGGGAAAGCTTGCTTCTAACTACTTCTGGTTTTACAAATGTGAATGCTTTTGCTTTCTCTGCTTTTGTAAGCAGTCTGTTAGCAGTGAGAAAGTTATCTGTTTTTCATCAGCTTCCTCCTAGTCAGCAAACTGATGTATTTGATGCGTTTTTTACTGGGTGTTAATTTAGCAGAGATCCTCTCATTTACTTTATTGTTTGTGCATCTTCAGGACAGATAGAACTGGCTCGCTTTTCAGGACTGATAGAATTCTTTAGTTTCTCGTGCAGCTGATTTCTGTTGTATTTTGGCGCAGTCATGAACTCAAGAAAAGCTGCAAGTACAGTGATCCTTGTAGGTGATTTTCAGTCTTACAGTCTTTAACAATAAAGGAGAGATGACCTGCTTTCTTGAAAGCTTTTCTCTCTGTAAGTGTCAATGGTCAGTGACCAACTAGGAGGGATGCATATATATCCAAGCAAAGTTGTCACAAATCATTTCAGCGTGGCCAAGTTTGTAAGTAGTGGTGATATCTTTGATTCAAAGAAATGACATCCAATCGGGAATGCAAGCCTTTTATAGCTGCGAAACGGAAACAGCAATTTCCAAGATAAAACTAGGCTGAGAATGTCTCTCTGAGTTTTAATTGAAAAGAGTGGAAAAGTTGGGTGATGGTTGTGAGCGGAGCGAATGTCAGTGAGGGGAGAGGTGCTGCTTTCTATCACCTGTGTTAGCACCGGGTACGCATCTGTAACAGGTTGCTGCTGGCAGCGGCAGCGTGGAAGGTGGCCGTAGTTGCTGCTTTAACAATGGACAAATGAAGTTATGGTGTCCAGCAGTGGTATATGTGTCCAAGCAATGGGGCAGAAAAAGAGTGAGATGTTCTGTCTAGGCAGTCACCCAGGGGTTTCTAATTCTGACTTTGCAAAAAAGTAGTCTGAAGCCTGCCTGGGTTTTGTGAAGATGGGGCGTGTGCCGAGCATCATGGATTCAGCCATCTATCTGTCTGTTTCTGTTGACTGTAAGTGGAGGCAAGCGATGATTTATTTTTAAATTACAGTATTGGAAGAGATGAATAACGACATAGGTAAATGGCTTTTTTGAAAATACCTGTGCTGTGTTCAGCTCAGGTACTGAAAGACTGCAGCTACATTTCCTCCTACCTCTAAAATAACCCCACACCATGAATTTAGTGTTGATGGTATTCTGAGCATCATTCCAAGAGCACAAAATATTGCACGTGGGACAGATGCCCTAAGCACTTTCTTCATTTCGTATACTTGAATATCACTAAATTTGACAGTAGAGAAGAGCACAAAGTTTCACCAGGCAGTTATAACTCCACATTAATACAGATTTTTATTGCTGAATTTCTGTAAACCTTCTGTGTTTATTCATGTTCTTTTCAATTTTTATTAAGAGCAATTTCCTTGCAGGGGTCAGCAATCAGTTCCATTGTTGTAGCTGCCTGCAACTGACAGCTGAAAGACCCCGTGGAATAGCGGGCACCATGCAATTTGCAAGCACAGCTTCCACATCGTATCACTGCAGAGTGGAAGCTCGTGCCTTGCAATATCTGGGATATGCAATTGGCAATAGAATCTGGGAGAGCAACTCACTGGCCTGGATGTCTGTCCCAGTCTCCTGATACTTACACCAAATTACAACTACAGTAGCTTTAACCACATGACACCTAGCACTGCCTTTGCTGCTGTACTCTCATCCCTTGCAGCGAAGCTCAGCTCCTCCTTGCTTTTATTCCCAGTTCATTCTGTTCTTCCCATTAAACTGTTGCAGTTCAAGGAGGCATTAGCATGTTGGAAGGTTGGTTGGAAGGTTGGTTGTAGGTCGAGCCTACAAAGAGGAGGGGAATCAACTCTTTGAAAGGATGAGTGACAGCAGGACAAGGGGAAATGGTTTTAAGTTGAGGGAGGGGAGATTTAGGTTGGATGTCAGGGGGAAATTCTTTACAGAGAGAGTGGTGAGGTGCTGGAACAGGCTGCCCAGGGAGGTTGTGGATGCCCCGTCCCTGGAGGTGTTCAAGGCCAGATTGGATGGGGCCCTGGGCAGCCTGGTCTAGCATTAGATGGGAAGGTTGGTGGTCCTGCATGTGGCAGGGGGGTTGGAGATTCATGATCCTTGAGGTCCCTTCCAACCCTGGCAATTCTGTGATTCTGTGAAGGTTTCTTTTTCATTGTACCATCCCTTGTGTTTATGTGATAAGCACAAGGTGCACTTGCAGGAGGTGACTGCACAGTCTCCACCGTGTAGTTCAAGCTTAAAGGAAGTTATGCCCAGCTATACCCCTTTCCTACCCTCCTCCATGCTAATTAGTTACTTCCAGTTAATTCCCACTAGCTGAGCAGAGTTGCCAAATCTTTTAATTTTTATTACATTTACATAATTTTGGTCCTCTGCTCCTCAGCTGCACTGAGCCACCCCAATGCTTCTGCTTCAAATTCTGCAGGAGCTCCGGACACTTCAGTGCCTGGTATTCTATCACCAAAGTGCTGGTGAGGGATGCTGGCTCTGATGCTGGGTATGACGGGAGGTTCAGTTGCCTAGATAGAGACACAGTGCCCAGGTACAGAGCTGGTTGCTCTCCACAGAGCACTGGCTGTTCTGGGTGATCTGTGGTTCAGAGCAGGCTGACCAGCCCTGTGCAAAAGTCTCTGGTTAGTGGTGCTGAAAAGGGCAGCTATTTGTGAAGAGCGAGTGCCTGCAGTTTTCAATAAAGCTTTCAAAGCTCCTTGTTCCAATTTGAGATGTTACAGTCCCTCTAATTTTGGATTATTTTGACTAGGTACAGCTGCTAAGCCTTTCTGTCCTTGTCTGCCTCTCCCCTCCCCAAAGAACATAAGCCTCTAGAAGTCCACGGTGAGCCGAGCCATCTTACTACGAGCCTTGCACATATCACATATTTAATGAAGGCTATTAGCTGCCTTGTGGTTAGGTTGAAAGAAAGAAAGAAACTTGAAAGGACAGTGACTAATACCTAGCTTGTGTCAGAAGATTAAAATACACACATTTTCAAAATAGCAAGCCTTGAAATACATATTTAAGAAATTCTTTAGCTTGGTTTGTTACAGAAGGCCACATTTAGGTATGTCATACCCCAAAAGCTTACTAATAGCTTTTACAGGTTCTTTCTCCAGAAAGCATTTTACTCACGCTGCCTAGACCTGCGTGCCCACCGCAGTCACCTGCCTTCCCAGAGCACTGAGTGAGCATGCATTTGGGAAGCTGCTGCCTTTGAGAAACGTGCAAAGTCCACCTTTCTACTAGCTGACAAAGGAAGTCACAAAGAATACACATCACATTTTTTTGTAGTTTTGCTAGTGCTAATGGAATATGGTGCTGTTACTAACTTCACTTCTTCTATTAGAATACAGGTTATTTTGCCTTTGACAAAAGGTAGTACAAGGCCAGAGCAGGAGTAAGCAGCAGAAAAACAAGTTCTGTTACAAAGTGCAGTTCATGGAGCTAAACAAGCCCTGCAAAATGCTGGGGTGACTAATGTACCCATTCATGAGTTCAGTAAATTAATAAAATCATGTTATTTTGGGGACCTATTTTTTGCTTCTGATGTCTGATGGTAATTTTCCAGCAGTCTAGTTTTAATGAAAACATTTACTCATGTAAATTAGGGTTTCAGTTTGTTTGTGTTGACGTTATTCTTTATTTTTGTAGAGAAATATCTCTCCTTTTTTCAACATCTACTTTCAGAAATCTTTTGGAATGTTCTGAGGAAATGTCATCCCTCTTTGATGTTCCCGTTTTGTTTGGGTTTCTTCTTTCTTTTTAGTTTTTGTGAAGTAATGTAAACTCTAGCTTAATTTGCTCTAGCATCCCTGCAGTCCAACACTGGTAAATATCTTGTATTGTGGCCCATCTGGGTAGTCATAGAAACCGGAGACCTCCATCCTCCTCCTTGTTGTTGGAAATTGCATGCAAAGAGGGCATCAAAGTGATGTTTTTTGTGTGCAAGAGAGCCCTATGAAGAGCCAAACAGAAAGATTTCTTACTGGGTTTGTTCTCTCGCAGTCTGTCAGAGCAGTTGTTAGAGTACACTCTTGTTTTCTCTTGAATATCTGGCAACAGGGTAATAGAAAAAATGTGAGTGTGATGAAAAAGGCAAGCTTGCATGGTTAATCTTGTCCCCAGCTTTTCTTCTCTTGATGTATTTGTCTTGGATTGGGCTGCTAACTCATGAGGAGGTAGGGAGCGTGTTGCTGCAAATCGTTTGTGCTGCAAGTGGCTGAAAGAACCAATTGTGGAGCACGTGTACAGGGCTGGCCATTTCTCTTCACTGATCCTCTGGCCTCTTAAAGGAAAAAATGGTGAAATAATTCTGGCAAACATGCTCGAAGTTGTCACTTGCAGAACAGCAGCACTGCCAAGCGATCATTCCAACCGAATGAATGGAATGGGTTTAGCGATAGCGTGCAGTGCTCATCCCTGGGTACTCCAGCTGTGTGCTCAGAAGCTGTGCAGGGCTTCTGGGTGCCAACCAGCCCAGCCAGTTATCAATGGCTGTGAGTTCCCAAAAACGGCTGGAGAAAGCGTTTTGTAAATAGCAACTTGCTCGTCAGCTGAGAGATAGGCTTAGTCTGCACAAAGGGGCATGGAACAGTTTGCTTTTATGTGTGGGAGAGAAACCTTCGTACAGGCTGTTCATGCTGAGTGTGCTGCTGCAGGCCTAAAAGCAGCTGCCTTCCTGCCTCCACTGCTTATACAGCTTCTCAACCAATGGGGGTCACTGGGCAAGCTTCTGAGCCGCCGTAAATTGATGGGGGAAGTCAGTTGGTGGCCTTATGCTGAAGATGGATGCTGCGGTTCAGGGAGCTGCTTGGTGTGAGAATCTGCGCTGAAAGTGTTAAAGGCTCAGGGCAAAAACTCTCATTGCATCATAGCTCTGGTGAACTGCAAGAGGAGGACAAGGGATGTGGAGGCAGAATGCTGTGATCCTGCAGCTCATAATAAATATACAGAACAGGAGAAGGCTGTTGAGTTATTGTTACTATTTGCATAGCACTATCACGTGTTAAATATTTCAGAAGATTTTTGTAGACTGGGTTTTTGCCCTGCATAGCATATGAGCAAATTGTGGAGGGAAACAAAAAAGGAAAAACAATTCAGAGTGTCTGCAGGGTTAAATCACACATTTTCTTGATCAGTTTTTGCATACCTGTATATGAAGTACAGACTTCCTTTTTTCATTGAGTAGTTCTGTCTGATACCTCGCTAAAAATCTTGGATGAGTGTTCCTAGCACTCCTTGTGCTGCCTCAGACATCCCAGAGGACATAGGCTTGCAGGGAGAAGGGACCTTACAAGGGGTTTGTGTGCCCTTTGTTCAAGGCAACCTGACAAGGTGTAGTGCTTCTCCTGCAAGCTTTGCCTGTCAGTGCAAAAAGAGTCATTTCTGCTTGCTAGACTAAACCACTTTTCAGCTCAGCTTTATGTTGTGCTTGTGACAACCTGTTTTTTCTTACCCTGTTTTGTGTTTCCTGATTTTTTTGGAGCTTGTTTTTATTTTTTTTGCATCTGAGCTTCCCAGCAATCAGTGGCAGTGTGACTGTCTTCCTGGGCAGGCTGGCACATGTGGTTTGTATTAAACGTGTTCTTGATATGAATGTATGTCTATATGGTCTTCCAAACAGTTATCGTGAAAATTCTACTCCACTGCCAGCACAGTGCCAAGTCAAGTAATGCTGTTTGCACATTTCAATCTTACGTCTTCTTTTTTTTTATTATTTTTCCAACACCTATCACATACTGACATTCTTATTACCATTGGTTAATGTTTTTCTCAGACTTTGCTCTTGGTGTTTCTCTTTTTAGAGTAACGTTAGATCACTAGTTCCTCACATGCCCTTGCATGTATTTACTGCTCTACGTGTGGGGGTGTGAGAGAGAGATATTTTTAAAGCCTCTTTCCTCTACTCACATCCTGCCCCAACTCGAGATGACATACAGCTGAGGATAGTTTTATCAAAACGAGCAAGTAAAGATGCTGTATTTTCTCAAATGTATGCCCTGTAGCATTTGTTAGAAAACAGAAAAACCCTGAGGCTTTTTTTCCCCACAACATTCCTACATTTCAGCATTGGTTTGCTATATTCAGAAGTAAGGTGAAGGAAAATGTGCGCTCAGCTTCTTCTCTTCAGTGGCCCCCTACCTCATAGCCCACCTCCCTGAAGCATTAGGTTTCAGTCTAATGTTGAAGCTCCCCTTCTTCCCCACATACCACAAAGGTTATCTGAGAAAGTGGGTTTTGTGAGGGCTTAGTTTTATTTAAGAGGAGCACACGTTAGGCGTATGAAACTTTAATTAGGCTCTGATGCCAGAGCCGGTGTTGCTTCAGGTTTGTTCTCTGGGTTAATAACAAAGCCTGAGACCCCATTACGAGGGAAGCTCTCAGTGCTGAGGACACAAAGCAAGATGGCTCACCCCAACAGCCTGTCTTTTAGTTGCTAGGTTGCTGTAATCTTTCAGCCTTTCGCAACAGTGCAACATGTGTTTCTTTTAAATAAAAAAAAGAAAGAGAGAAAGGGGAAAAAAAAAATCCATCAGTGCAAAACCATGGGGAGGAAAACTCGTGCTCTGTGTTTTACAGCTCCTAGAGCCCAGTGTGCGAGGTGTCTGTGGAAAAACCCGGGGGAGACTTGCTGAGGCTGCTTTTGGAGGGCTGTTGTGAGCTGGTGCTGGCAAACGTATTCAGAAACACTGAGTTAGGGCTGATCAAGTAATATTTCTGAGTTTCACTACAGCTCTCTGATACCTCTGAGTACTGGTTCAGCTGGTCAGACTGGTTTGTAGTACAGCCTGTCTTCATTCAGCAATACATTGCATGTTCTCTGCATTAATATCACGTCAGACATAGGCTCTCAAAATACACTTACTCTTCATCGTGTGCAAATACACATAGTATTTGTTTAATCCTTGCCATCAGCTTTAAAAAAAAAAAAAAGTTAATTTGCCTTTTAAATATAATACAGGCCTACAGTAGAAGAGGTAGTCTTGGTCTCTCCCTAAATACACAGTTATTATATATTTGTATCACATAAAGAAGAATTATAAGAAGGCTTACTTGCTATTTCTTACCACTCTTTGACAGAAAACTCCTTGAGGAATTTTAGAGAAATCCATCAAAGGCTTAGTTAGTGTTCGTTTTAAAGAACCCAACACTCATGGGCTCTTTGTAAAGTTTGAACAAAATAACTGTTAACAAAAATACTCCAACCCCCACCAATCTGCAGAGTTTTAGCCTCTTGGATTGAGATTCTCTTCCCAAAGTTTAACGAGGATTTCTCACATTTACATTTATGATCTCAACAGTCCTTAAGTCTTCCAAAGATTATTACAGTACCAAAAGACTCAGTAATTCTGTTCTAGGAGTCGTGCCCCGGCCTGCATATTTCTGTATGTGCAGATAAATGATCTGTCCTCCTCAAAGCCCTCAAGATCTCCTTCACTGACATAACAAAACAACAAAACTTCCATTGTTTTTGTCAGATCTTCTGTAAAAAGAGAATGATGAGCCATTGTAGAGCAAAGTATTTCCTACTGAAATATTTCCTAAAAGGCATTGGGGAAAAGAGTAAATATTGCTGAAAAATTCTGAAGAGGCACATTTTGCAGGTCAAGAGTTGTGTTGTTTTGTTTGTTTTTATTATTAAGAGGTCCCATGAGCTGCAATATTGCACTCTTTGGAGGTAAGGTTGGCCCACTTGTCCAAAGAGCATATTCCAAATGCTGGTAGCTCTGATGGCTGACAGACTGAGGGAGCAGAAGCACCTCTGCAGTGCTTTGTTCTAAGGACAGTCTCAATACTCAGTGCTTCCAAAACATACTCCAGAAAAGATGAGAGACCAGGTTGTAGAGGCATTAAGTGCAATTTCTGTGTGCATAAAAAATTTTATTTTTTATGGGAGTAGGAGCTAAGTGTGGTGCCTCAACTGTTGATTCTGCCTTCCTTCAAAGTGCTGTGCTACCATCCTGGCAAATGTTATTCCCAGCTCAAATCTGAGTGTGTTGCATTACAGCACTGAGACACTGTAGAATCATTTTTTTTTCAAAAACAAGAGATACGGATGCTTTATAGAATTTTATTTAATGTTCTAATTATATTGTTTCAGATTTATTAAGTTGGAGAGGGAACATCATCTTTAGTAGAGAAATTACATCTGACAAAATCCATCTTGCCTTTTAGTTGATACCAGATGCATCTGAGACACAGCTTTCATTGTTCATCCAAGAAATGAATATTACAAAAGTACTTCGGTTCCCATTTTGAACAAGTCTGTCTTGGAGAGAAGTAACTGTCCTCTGACTTTTCTGCTTTCCTGAGGCAGCCACAACAGCTTGGCAGTATTGGAATCACTGTGCTCAGTAACATATGTTAATTCTGATTTAACGTCACGTGTTACATGGGCTTAGGTGGCACAAGTTAAGTTTCATTACGGATTGAATTGGTGTCTTCAGGTAAAGAAAATTTGGGAAAGGAGGTCCAAAATCTTAAACAAACCAGCAAAGAAAACTTACTATGAGTTGAAAGTGGGATTTATGTTAAGAGCTTTCGGAAGCGGTGTTAAACTTCCTAAGAGAAGTATCGCCTCTGTTTCCTTTGTTCTGATGGGGATCTGTGGCGACATTCACCAGAACTCTGAGATAAAATTCCTGTACTGTTCTGAACAAGGACAGTGCTGGATTCATAGCTTGGTTTGGTTTGCAGCATAAACAGATTTTGTTTCAGACACTTCAAAGTTACCAAGACACAGAAAATGACACATCATTTCAAAATATTAGCTGAAGGTTGGGAAACGTACTGTAGGAAAGAAGTAAGTTAGATTTATTTATGGAGATGCATGCAGACACCAGTATCACAATATGTTAAACACCAGAAACGGGTTGTGAAAGGATAATGGACCTAAATAGCAAAAAGAATATCATAATCACTCACTTCTACAGGCTAGTTCTGTATGCAGTTTTATGTTATGAAGACATTTGAAACAGTTAAAAATTCCAGTAGATAATATAGAATGTCATTTGAAAGTGCAGATTTTGTAAGGTTTCATTTATTTTTTAACTAATTTGGATCCTGTTCCAGATTGTTTACAATCCCTCCTTCCAAATTGGTTTCCCTTTTATCTGTGTAAGCATGTGCTGAGACCGTTGCTCAGTATACACAAATGCTAATCTACCTTAATGCACATGGAAAATAGCTTTCCTGGCGCTGAGTTTAAAACTCTCATAGAATACATTATTAATCGGAGAAGTCTCTCCTTTTAGAAGAGCCTATCACTTATGTGGTCACCATCAAGAAGGTTACAGATGAATATAGTGCTCTTTGTTAACTGGTGTGGTCTTCAAAACATACAGCAAACAACCCTAGATACCTGAAATATATAAAAAATAAATTAAATTTCAAAAGTAATTTTCCTTCTCTGTACTCTGCTTGCTTACTCCAACATGATCTAATTATAATGTAATGACAACTTCTTTTATATTGCCCTGCATGCTTTAATACTCCAAATGCATTTCTCTTGGCAGATCTCTGCAGTGAGGTGAAAGCATGGTAAATATTCAGTTCCCTATAATGAATAATTCCCTGGCTTTGCATTTGGCATTCAAATACTAGCTCATGCACCTACAGAGATCTGGAGTGTGGTTGTAGGGTAGCAGGTAGGGTGAAGCCGGTGTCCGTCCATCTGTGTGTCATGTAGCTGAATGTTTTTTGCCACTAGCAGGGCTTCAGCCCAGCTTCTGCTAAGTCTGCAGTGCTGAAGTCTTCCTTTTGTTCCACATGCTGGTCTTGCAGACTCTGTTGAGCCTTATCAAACACAGCCAGTTGGTGCTGCTGGTATGAAAGCGCGGGGGAGCTCTCATGTGGAAGGTTAATGGAGTGTAATTATAAAGAAAAATGAACTGCTCAACCACTCTATCTCCCTCTACCTGCACTGAGAGTGACAAGTGCTCTGATCTTTTATAAACCCTAGAGCAGAGGTTTAACAGTCTAAAATGATGACAGTATAACTGTCAAACAAGCAAGCACACTGTGAAGAAGTGGTATGAACTTATGGATAGAAATGTTTATGTTCCCTTCTGTGGTCTCTGTTAGTACTTTCTTTCTTGCTGTTTATTGTCCATATTGATATATCATATCTCAAATGCATCTTCCTGTGAGGTGTCCATCAAAGCCAGAAAGATCTTTGTGTTCCGCACATGACTTCTTCATTTATGCTCCTCACAGTACTGTTACGTTGCTCGATGGAGTAATGGCACCTTCCTAAGGCATTTAGATCCCAAAGGATTAAACTTTTATAGAAAAGAGTTCTGGGGGCAGCAAGAGCAGCTACTGAGATTTATGTTGCAGACACTGACCAAAATTTTAGATTAATACCAAATTATATACGTATTTAGATGCTTATGCTTGATCCTGTTAGTTGTTAGGCACTATGTACATCTGCTAAAAACAACTGTGCATGTCAATTACTTTTTGTCTTTCATCTAGCAGGCAGATTTTTTAAAAAAGACTTCCTTCTTAAAAAGGAAGTAGAGGAGAGATGCCACACATCAGAACTAAAAGGGCCAAATGAGATAACTACTTCAATTTCTGTGATTAGAAGCCGTTATATTCTACCTCAGCACTCCTGTGTGACATCTCCTGACTTCAGCGAGACTAGGATGGTTTCGTTATCAGGAGACGAAGTTTTTGTGTTCCACGGCCAGAGAGCAGGTGATAGATTGGGCTGCCAGTTATTTTGAAGGCCATTGCAATGTCAGCAGGTTGATGTGGGGAAATTTGCCCAGTTAAACCTAGCAGGCAACCCACATTCTACATTGCAGTGGATGGGAAAAATAACATCCCAGCAATTCCAACCTGGAAATTTTTTTTCTCATTCCAAGACTGGAATCAATAAGAACATGAATGTGTAAGCAAGGCACACAATGAAAGGCATCAAAGGAAGGTTAGTTTGTGTTGCTCAACTTCTTTTCTCTGCTTGTGTCCAGCTTCTTATATTTTAGAAGAAGGTGAAAAATCAACCTTGAGTTTATCTGGTCATTAGTGCCTCTGGAGAGACATTCATACTCTAAAGGGGAAGACTGTGTTTATGTGGGATCTCAGTGCCAGGGAAGTAAGGCCACTGCCAGGCTGAGAACAGTGCTGGTACTTATGCTGTCCCTGTGACCCATCAAGGCTGGGCATGAGCAAAGGCTTCTCAGGATTCCCACACAAGTACTTATGTAATCTCCAAGAATTAAATTAAGCATTTCCTTTGGAAAGCTGTAAAATTTTATCCTGAAAAACGTCAAGCCATGGCACACCATTGTATCTCTTATCAGGCTCTTCAAGCATTGACCCATCTTTGCATCTTATTTCAAGGATGAATTTGTCTACCGTCAGGTTGCAGTCATGGAATTATCATTCTACATTTCTCAGAGAAGCTCAAAGCCTCCCCCCATCCTCAGAAGTCTTCTTGGTGTACAAGTACCTCTACCCAGTCAGATGTCTCCTCTCAGCCTTCTATGTCATGAGCAGGATGTGCTGAGCCACAGGAATCCTCATGTTGCACAGCGTTGTTTGTTGGGTCTTCAATTGCATTTGTGATTTTCCTTTGGACTCTCACCAGTAGCTCTGCATCCTTAGACAAAAACTGAAGTTCTGGATGTTTTTAAAAGAGATAGAATTACATCTTCAGTTTTTGAGTACTTTTAGCCATACTTAGTGAGATATTATTTGCACTGAGATAAACACAGGGGCAAAATCCTCCCTCCCTTTTCCATTTAAATTGGGTGGCTAAGCAAGAACCTTTACTTTTTTTCTTTTGTGTGTGTGTGTATGTGGTGTTGTTTTTTTTTTTTCCATGGAGAGGAGAGTCATTGTTGACTGATCCACAAACCTTTATACAATGAAAAGCCAGTGATTTGGGTCTGCAGTGCTAGTTTAATTTCATGTCTTTTCTGTGAAGCAGGCATTTTTCTTCGTTTTGATCATGCTTGGTTAACTAAAGAGAAGAGTACAGCAGGTATGTTTGGCTGGGCAGAACACCTCTGCTTGACATGCTGTTTAAATGTAGGAAAGAGAAAAAAAAAAACCTCTCACTTGAGTGAGATGAAACTACAGCTTTTTGCTCTGGTCGCTCATTCTGCCTATTAAAGACTGCTCAATAGTGAATTGCTGTGTGATATTGGTAGTGATGGGGTTTAACTGAATCCATGTTTAACAGTATTTGGTTGACAACAATGAAAGGGAAAAAGCCTGTCCACTGCTGCTTAAGCAGCTGTGATAAGTCCCCAAAGAAATACTAACTTTTCCTCTCATCCCCAGAGGATCCCTTAGCCAGCTCATCTTTGAAACAGGTTGATTACGCTGCATGCAAAATGAATTGAATAAAACTACTTCTACATGTTTTATATTGTTAACATTCAATTTTACGGAATATTTTCCATATTTTCTAGTACTGGAAAGGATTAATACAAGCGTCTACTTCATTCTGTATCTCTGTATCAAGTCTCTCTGTATTTATTCCTTCTTTTTGAATTTCTAAGCTCTGCTGTTAGTTTATGATCTCTGTAAAGAAGCTGTGGAAATGAAGTATTGGATGCTGTTGACAATATCAAGGTAATCAACAGGTTCTCCTACAATACAGTCCGAGCATACAGATGTTCCTCGCCATAGAAGAGAAGTTTACATTCTGTTCTAACCTAAAGTTAGTCATCTTACTTGGTACTTCTGATGGTGCATGGTCTGTGTGTGTTTCCTGTCACAAGGAGAAGAGGAGGTGTGATGCGGTTGTGGGAACAGCAGTGGGATGCACAAGAATCCTGCTGAAACTGATTCATTTTTTCTTCTAGGGACTGTGTTACTGTGCAGGAGCGCATTGTAAAGTTATTCAGTGACTACCCTTTCTGTTTGAGCTATTCCAAAATATTAGGAGTTAGCAGATTAGAAAGTAGATTGTTTTATTGAGGCTGATAATTTGTAAGGCAAGAAATAAGTTCCCTGATTTATAGTCCTCTGCTGTGCTTACTTAATTCAGACAAATTCGCTTTAAAAGATGTCACATTATGAGACAGATCAGAGGTTAGAGGAGAGAAGCAGCAGTATCTCCCTGTTAGAGGTGCTTAGTTGAAACCGCTGGCTGCCGTGCAGAGCTGTGAGGCACTTGCCCAAAGAGATCATTACATGTTTTCCTGCAGTAATTTTTCTGCTGTGGCTGTATACAGCAGGTTTTAGTCCATGACATTTTATGAGTCCAAATTATAGACTTCTAGAAGACAAGTTTAGTCACACATAGAAACGTACTTTACATCAAAGTTCAAAAGAACCTTGGTTGCATTTCTTCACAATCTAGGTTGTTTTTGTTTTTTTCCCAAGGAGAATCTTTTTTCCTGAAATATATGAACCAGGGAAGGCAATATGGAGATGGGCAAGACAAGATAAAAATTAGCACTTTTAATGTGGTAGTCAGCAGTGTAATTGTTTCATTTCTCTGACCATTTCATGTGGAAATGATCCCCACATCCTTTTACCAGCTTGGGCTTGTGCTCAGAAGTTTTCTGAGCACAATTTTCTGAGAAGCAGAAAAATCTAAAACAAAATAAAAAACCTTGTCAAGCCTTGTCCTTGCATTCCATTTCTCCTTAATTACATTACAAATATCCCACTTAACTGTTTCTTCTTCTGTTTTGCCTGTTGTCATATATTTAATTCTCCATTCATTAACTGCTTTACTGTTCAAATATTGTAGCTGTTCTTTCAGGTTTCTTTCAGTTAACAAAAGTATTGGGGCAAATATTGTATTTATTTAATGTATAAGCTGAAGGAAAACGTAGTGTATGTAGTGCTCCTGCTAGTTCAGTGTCTGTTGCCTACTTTGTGTGGCAAGTAGGAGAGATTCTAAAATGAGAAGACAGTGATGCATAAGGCATTTCACGGTACAGCATTCCCTTCCAAAAATTAATTGGTCTTGTGTTGCTGCAAATGGTAAAAGACGCAGTACTGAAAATAAAGCAATCAAGAACTCACATAAAACAGAATGGCACAGCAGCTATTTTCAGTCATTTTCGTTTATAAATCTAGCTATAATTTAAATAAAATAGAAGAGTTGATAAGCATTCTCCCCCATTAGGAGTGAAGGAACTAACATTATTTTCAGAATGTGCATAAGCCATTTGTGAATTATTTCTAGCAACTTTGAGAAGTGTTTTTCTGTCCTAATGGAAAAATCTCACATTCAAAATAGGTAGGCATGTAGACATGCAGAATACGTCTTTATGTCTTTGTAGTGCTTTTAGACATGTTTTACGTGGGCTGCGTGGAGCACGTACTCTTTGGGACACTTACTGGTGTGTTGGCGGTGCAGCCATTCACTGGGTAGGTAGGGTTCAGTTGTCTGTGTTTGATCAAACTCACAAAGAAACAAACAAATAAAAAAACACTTGGAAAAAACGAGTTAGGTTAGTAAATTGTAGAAAGAAATGTGCACATTTCAATACTTGTGCACTTCAATAAGGCATTGGCAGTCTCAGTCCCACTGCTGGCGGTGGTGGCTGTGTGCCCACACAGAGCACAGGCGATCCCTTTCCCCACTCTCCCAGGGGAAGCTGTTTCAACTCACATGTATAGATGGCAGTTTGGATAACTTTAAGAAGTAGAAAGTTTGACCATGTTTCTTGAGGGGGAATAATTTTTTCTAATTTAGTTCATTTAGATTTTTTTGTTCATAAAACGATCTTGAATGTGAGTCAAGCACAGATAGAGATGCAAAGTTCTGTACAAATACAGGGTGACCATTGTGAACATATTTCTGTAGTCCTTTCAGCAATCTGTCAATAGAAGTAAAATCCAGTTTTATTATACAATGGATTTTTTTCCTCACAGTTGTAAAATACGACATCATGGATTTCTGTCATTGGATTCTTCTACTTTGACTTTCTGATGCATCAGCAGATGAGTGTACAATTATTCTCCTTGTTGGTAATCTTTCCACTCCCAAATTCCACTCTCAAAACGCACACCCCTGGCAGTTTAAAGAGTAACTTTAAACTCTATATAGAAGCAGGAGTCTTTCATTTCTCATTGGGTAGTGGCAATGCGAGGGAGGGAGGCAGGAAAAGGAGATTGCAGGGCAGGGAAATTCCCTCCAGCCTTCCCACTCCCGATCCTCTCTTTCCGTTTCATTCTCAGCAGCTGGCAACTTCTAAATCCCAGAGAACATTTCTCGCTCGTTGCAGGGAGCTGAGAACAGGGTACACTTAATAGTTTACTACTGGAGTCGGTGGAGCAGGAAAACAGGTCACTGACAGGCACTTGGTAAATTCAAAGCACATCAGCTCTGGTTTTGTGATACTGAAGGTACGCACTGTGAGGCTGCTTGGTACTTTACATCTCTCTTTTGTAAGGAGATTTTAATGTTTAACTCTTTTATAGACTTCTGAAGTTTAACAACAGACCCTCTTTAGATAGGTGCGGGTTTTTTTTGGAATGTTGCTTGGATAAAAAAGAAAATGTGTCACCAAATGTAATGGGGGATCTAGTATTTTAAAATTTGCTGTGCTCACAGTACCACTTTTTCATTGATTGATTGAATGATTTTGTGGAAATAATTTTTGGCTAATAATGTTGTGCTTAAAGTTTTATCAAGGACTTTATCATGAAAATATTGCTATGAAAGAAAGTTTTTGATAAGAGCACAGAGAAGATGTCTTTTCTTGTCTCACTGAGGCACGGTGAGATGCAGAGGCAGATTTTCTGCTTAATCAAACCAAAATAATCTAATGCTCTGTTTGATCTGGCCTGTGGCGTGAACGAGAAAGTGCTATCACTAAATGTCACAGTATTGATTACATTTATTACTTTTTAGAAGGGGTCACATAAGGTGTGTAGGGCTCTGTGAACTCAGTGGCATGAAGAGTTCTTGATGAAGTTAGTGATGAAGCTGTCAAGACAGCAAGAGCTATTACATTATGCAGTATGCTTACGGGGCACAGCTCGGCAAATAGATTTTGTAGCAGCCTGACCATAACCATTGCAGAGCACAAGCAATTATTTTTTGGGTAGGATACAGCTCGGATGAAAGGATGTGATTATTAACTTCTTTCACATTCTGGATGTAAACAGAGGCTTTGAGGAAAATTCAGTAAACTTGAAAGACCAATGCTTTTCACACATTTGTAGCACTGCGGGAAAAGAAACTACCTTAGAAATATGGGTGGGTTTTAGAGCTCTCTGACACTCAGCTGCTGTGTTTATGTGTTTACAATTGAGTTATTCTCAGTTTAAAACTCTGAAGTTGTCAATAAGAATGCAGTGTTTAAATATTCTTCAATTAAAATGGAGGGAGGGAAATGGCAATTGTTGGGAATATTTCTTAAGAATTCTGTGGTACTTCTAGGTCACTGCAATCTCCCTGGCTTTACCAAATGTGCAGCCAGGACTTTACACCAACGCTGGCAAATTTCAGCTATGCAGATTGCACGTTTTGGGGCACAAACCACATTCAGGATTGATTAAGAACAGCCGAATAACTCACAGGAACCATTTTAAAACGCTGCTTTAATGTAGTATGAAGCCACACAGTAGACTTTCTTGTTATCCTGTCCCGAGCTGGCAGTGGTGCTGGGAGGATGCAGCGGTGAGGTGCTGCAAGCAGGCATGGCCTGGGCTTGGTGCCTGTGTAGGGGCAGCCCGAGCTGGTTTGGGTAATTAAGCTAAGTAATTTCAGAATACGTTGTTCAGAGCTGCTCCTGATAACTGCTAGCAAGCACGTAATCCCCACAGCCTTCCAAATAGTGTAACGATTTCTGTAGTGGCACTGTGGTATTTTTACTGACAGTTGGTAGAGGAAGCTTAATAAACTGCGTCAGCAATTGGCATTCTCTGCAAACTTCACTTGTACCGCTCTGAATCTTAAAAGCATTAGATGTTTCTTCCAATTTAATATCTGCATAATGGATGTGGATGGCAGGATGCACTGCTGCCAGGCGGCTCGCAGCAGCTCTCTCCCCAGCAGCGCCGTTGTTCTTTCTTATTGGCAAGATGGGACAAGGCTGTCCTCTTGCCTCTTGTCCTGAGTCAGTACTGCAAATCTTCAGTCTCCTGTACAGTACATTTTTGGCATGTATTACATAGACATGTTGCAGTATTTCATCTCCTGCTCTGCTCCCTTCTCCTCTCCTCCCCCTTGGTTTGCTCTTTGGAAATGTTTTTCAGCTCCTCTGCTTGCTGAGGCAGCACTTCAGTTTGTGGGTTAACATGGTTGATCTTCTCAGAAAGCAATTTTAAATGATTGTTCAGCTATTCCATGTTTGAATGAGCAGATAGACACAGGCCACTTAAAATTATGTATTACATCTGAATTTGAAAAATACTTTATATACCCTTAATATTTTCTCTTTGTTCTAGGCAGGAACAGTTTCCAGTTTTTAGGTTTTGGTATCTTTTAGCATTCTTCTAGGTGCAGTGTAAAATATTTACTTTGCATTCTTGCCTACTACAAGCTCCCTGAGTTTTCAGTGAGATTGAGCCAGTGTTTCTGCTGCCTTTGGAGTCTGGTGTGCATCCCTGCCAGGGCCGTCACCACAACTCTGGGGAGGTTTTAGAAGCTGGGTGGTCTTCCTCACGTACACTTGGTAGCTGCTGAATTCAGTCTTTTGCAAAAACATCAGTACTTTGAATTCACACTTTTCAACCCTATGAAACAGGACTTTTTAATTTTTTTTGTTTGTTTGTTTTTGGTTGATAGCGTGTTCTGTCTTGCTTTTTAAAGTTCTGGTTCTCAAAAAGTGCCTGTTTGGAATCCTACAACTTTTGCTGTTTTGTAGGTGCAAGGTTAGTGTGTTAGGCATGGTGCAGCCTTAACCCATCATAAGCAGCATACTTGGAAGCAGGTGTGAAGTATGAGAATGGGAACTTCAAGAAGAACAGATACTTCATCACTTCAGAATTCCATAATCCTGCATGGAAAAAAAAAAAAAACATATATATATATATATATATATATAAAAGAGGGAAAGATTGTTTCAGTTGGTTGTATGTACGTGGATTGTTATTTTTTTCATTCTCTCTCTCTGTTTTGTACTACACCCTAATAGAAATGCTTAAAAAAAAATTAAAAAAAAAAATCCAAAGATTGGATACTGTCAGAAAGGTTTTTTTTTCTTTTCATGTCAGTGGGACTGCTTCAGGCAGCTCCTTCTGCTAATGCCAAGCTCTGACTGAGTTGGTCTGACCATCAGGCTTTTTGATGGAATTTCCTCAGGCCGACCCCTGGTGTATCAATTCACTCTTTAGTGTACTCCTCCACATCCAGCCTTGCAGTGTAACAATTCTGGAGTACGCATCTGAATCTTTTTAAAGCTACCCTAGATTGGTGGTGGTTAGAGTATTGGAAAGGATGCTTGTTTCCTATCACGTGCATAAAAAAAAAAGGCTTGTAGTATATGCACCCCTTGCTGTTGCTAAAGCATATGAACATAAAATGCGACATGGTATCTTATCCCATAAGTCACCTGGTCTGGTGTCAGATCTTTTATCATCTAAGGATACCAGTAGCTACCAGGAGAAGAAATTTCTCTTTAAAATAATTTCAAATTTTTGTGAAAGCTAAATTATCACAGGAAGCATTTAAGCTTGGAGAAATAAGTCTATGTCTTTCCTTCCTGCTGTAGGTAGCCTTATCTGATTTTCCTTCAATTGACAATAATATTGGACTGAGTAACCACACATCAGTGCCCTTCCTATTCCCCACTTTGCACACAGTGTCATTTTCTGTGCCTGGAAGTGCGTGTCAGAAGGAGACAGAGACTTTGGAATCTGAATGCCAACAAGTCTCAAGTGAATATATGCTAATGAGGTCTTGCAGTGATTTGTGAATAGCCTGGAGTGGGGTGGGTTTCCGCAAGGACAATAAGGTCATCTTGTTGGACAGCATAGCTATTCTGCAATTCAGTCCAGTAGTTAACACCGGTTTTTAAAATTCTTAAAAGAGAACTCCTACTGCACTTTTGTATAGTCCTGTATTTACCTTAAATGCTTTAGGTATTATTATCTTCTCTGACATATGCAACAAAATAACCATCATCATATTTGTTTATGTTTCTGTTTATCTGGTAGAAAAGAGTGGTGGAACAGCTTCGAAAGAATTTGATAGTGAAGCAGGAACAGCCAGACAGTAAGTTTCAAATACAGCCATTGGCACAGTCAGAAAACAAACTACAGACGCCACAGCCACAACCACTACAACAACTACAGCAACACCACCATCAACAGCAGCAGCAGTCTACTGCACCCTCTCCAAACGTGATTGGATCACAGGTAAGAATTGCTAGAGAAGTTCTTTTCCTTGCTGAAGGTAAAGTTCACTGCAGAAAAATCAAAGGTGCAGACAGAAAATTACAAACTTTCACTTTGGCCTCTTAGTGTATCAATATTAATTTATCTTTCTGTGCATGCACACATAGCAGTTGTCTGGTTTGGTTTGTTGGTTTTTTTTTTCAATAACCACCTACTAGAGACTAAAAGTCAGATCATAATGTCACAAAAAAGAAAGGTGGTCATTCATTTCTATTTATTTAGAAATAAATAAAAGTTCAGCAAATTAATCTGTCTTCTACACAGGTGCCTGTGTGATTACCCATAGCTAGTAGAACTCAAGAAACAGTAAAGACTTTGCTTGTACTGTATGAAGTGTATGATTAAAATCATTCATTTTTAAGAGACTCACACTCTTTGTGAAGAAAACAGTTCCCTCTTCTTTCTGCCTGGCTCTTTCTAAACAGATGTTACTCATATGTAATAATTCTTACCCGAGTCTGCACACATTAATTTAAGAGGATACAATGGTAGTTGCAAAGTTTAAATTTTAGAAAGTAGTGTATTTATTGGGAAGGCACATTAATTTCATTACAGTATAGGATTAGAGATATAATCCCAGAACTCACCAGGGAAAGTGGACCGCTTTACTGAGAAGAAAATTGCAAGCTAATTCCAAGTCTCTACTGCTCAAATATTTAGAATCTCAAAAGTCTGCTAATAAAGCAGCTAGAAAGGCAGGGGTATATTTTATATAAGAGGGTGTGTGACTTTTTTTTTACCTGTTGTTGCCATCTCAACAG
Organism: Phasianus colchicus; assembly: GCF_987193195.1. NCBI lineage: Eukaryota > Metazoa > Chordata > Aves > Galliformes > Phasianidae > Phasianus > Phasianus colchicus. Next base: position 24,924,231 of record NC_143440.1, read on the forward strand.
CTCACATGTACTTGGATAGGCAGATGGCAGAATTCACCGTTTGCTTTATGCATATTGCAGGGAGTTGCAACCATAACTTTGACTGGTAACAATTCTCCTCTTTTCCTGAAAGTAGAGGGGGAAGAAATGGTTGGGATCTTAGTTATCTCGTTAACTGAACAAGTTGTTTTGAATATTTTCTAAAAATATCTTTGTGAGGCTTAGGTACTTGAAAAAGAATATTGAAGAAATGAAGCAGACTTATCTACGAAAAAGATGGTCTCGAGCACAAACATCTACACTGAATCTAGGACAGAACTATGCAGTGTGTACTAATGTGTCATAAAATGGTGAATCACTCTTTGCTGTATCATCGGTTTTTGCTTTTCAGTCAGGAAACACAACTGCAAAAGCAGCCTTACATTTTTCTCCTTGTTCCACGCTTTGCATTCACACATTAACTTCCAGGTCATCTTCTGGGTTGCAAAAACCCAGGTTTTGTTTAAAGTTAAAGAGCCCTCTAGTGAAACAGTCACAAAACTGCTACACCCTTCTGACTCCTTGATGCAGTTGCACTCAGAAAGTAATCAGGAACTGAAATGCAGGTCTCCCTCTCATTTGAATAAAAACCAGCTTGTGCCCTTAAGTGGTCTGTTATTGTTTATGTTGGTATAACTCTAAAGTATCATCACTTGCTTCTGTACGTGGAATCTATGTACAGATTCTCTGTTCTCTTGCTCCTCAGTAAAACTGCGCCTTCTCTTTCAGCAAAGATATAAGGAACATGTAATGTCAAGTATTTGGTCCCTGTATAAAGGTTATTGCTGCCAACTTTTGTAACAATACATTTTCCAGTAAAGAGAATGCTTTCAATTGCTATTTTCAGAGTAATTCAGTTTAGGAATAAAGTTATATATACTGCTTTAATAGTGACATTGTAAGATACTTAACGTAATCCAGTAAGAGGGATATTTTTTCAAAAAGCAGCAAACCTGCTGAAAGCTCGTACTGTTACAATGTTATTATGTGAAATAAAGCAAACTTGCTATGAATGGTACTTCAGTATGAATTCATGCATTGAAAACCTTTTAGAATAACTGAAGCAATTAACGTTCTGCAAAGTAACACAGAAATTCAAGCTCTGTGATCTTCTGTCTGAAACTATGCTCTCAGTACTTTCACACTTAGCAGAACCCCTTGAAAGTGTCCCAGTCTTGTATTACATGATGGATTACACTTTTCTTTAAAATGTGTTTATAGTTGAATGTAATTCTGGTGAAAATGATATGGTGTTACATCTTATTGGAAAAGCTTGAATAATATTACTGCTTCAGGGAAAAGAAGCCTCTTGCTTTGGAGACAGTGTAGTAGAGGTCAATGAGAAGCTCTTATATCTAAAACAGAAAGTTAAGGGAATTGTTCACGTTGAGACAAGGAAAAAAATTATTATGACTGGATAAATGCATTAAATTGTAGCACAAATTATTCTTTGATTTGGCATTATACAGTGATTTTTTCACACTTGAGTGTAATTAACAATTAGGAGATATAGTTTAAGCAGTAAAAAATTGGTGGTGTGAAGGCAAAATGCATTTTAGTTTAAGGAAATAGTATCAGAGAAAATCATAATGGCAAAATCTGAATCAGGCATGTTCAGAACATGACAAAGGCTGCCTGACCCCTGCTTCTCCATTTTTTCCTGTTCTAAAGTCTAGCACCATTGTCAAGAGGGAATAGCTCTTACTTCATTCTAAAAGCATTTAATGATGCCAATAACTGTTTTGAAGATGCAGAGTCATTAATACACTGGATTTTTTACACCAAAGAGAGAAGGAATAAGTTCTGCCATTCTGTTGAGTGTCATTCATCATGATTTTTCTGCGCACATTGTGTTCTGATTTTATATGGAGATTTTCCTGCCTTGTTACTTTTTGAATAAGATTGATATTTTCTGTTTTCCTCAGTATCTTAGAAGACGGTACATTTTAAACCAAAATTAGGAATTATGATTGTTTAACTTCGAGCATAGTGTATCAGTGCATTTCAGATAAATCCTGACATTAAGTGATTCAAAACCACTCTCTTTAAAACAGGCTAAGAGCAATCTGGAATCATGTGCATGCACCAAAACCATCCCCACTCCCTCATTCCAGTGAAGTTAAAATTAATTGCCTGCAGCTGGACCCGCATACAGCCAGCTCACAACTCCAGGATAGCCCTACTGGTTTTCTTGGGAAAGAACAAGGACTAAATTACTGTCTGTATGTCTAAAACTGAAATTTGAACTGGCCAGAATCAAAATCCATTTTTGTTCTTAAAGAAAAAAATAAAGTGGTGAGGTTTTTTTCCCATCTTCCTGTGATTGTGATCTCTGTAAGTAAAGTTTCCATTTGGAATTTTTTATTTTAATTGATGAGAAGCTAGTTTGCTGGTTTGTTTCATAAACTTCCAGCATATAGGTTTGATGCTGACAGTACTTATTTAGAAGTAGTATGAAAAACTAAAAGATCAAAAAACGTATATGCCTCTGCTAACGCTTAGTTGTCATATTCTCAGAAACTGTTTTTGAATCAATCTCTAATTCTGCAAATGATGAAAATGTTCCCAACAGGAGCCCCAAGTGAGATTTCTTTCTAGCTATTCAGTTTTCAGAAGAGTGAAATCATATGCATGTCTGAACAGTAGGCAGGTAGACTTAGTGCTGCCTTTTCTTTTACTGTCTATTGTTTCTGACAAACCAGCCCACATCCTGTCTGATGCCAAGTGTCTCTGTCTCTTACAGTGTTTTTTCTGTTTCCTCTAGAAAACGGTAACTACAGCTTCTATGATCACCACTAAGACACTACCTCTCGTCTTGAAAGCAGCAACTGCGACCATGCCTGCCTCCGTTGTGGGTCAGAGACCTACCATTGCCATGGTTACTGCTATCAACAACAACCAGAAAGCAGTCCTCAGCACTGATGCGCAGAATGCACCGGTCAACCTCCAGACAACAAATAAGGTCACTGGGCCAGGAGCTGAGACCGTCCAAATAGTGGCGAAAAACACAGTCACTTTGGTAAGCATTTCATGTGTTCACCCTGCAAATATGTATGGTTTAGTTTGCAGGAGGGCTATAGGAAAAAAAAAATCACATTTTTGTACCAGAAAGGAGAAGAGTAGGGACTTGTTACGAGACTTCGTAGGTTGACATTGCTAAACTAAAAGACCAGGAGAAAAATATTTACTCTCTGCATGGGTTGTTACTACTGTTCAGCTCTATAGAATTAAATCAGTGCTGTCATCACCTCTGTGTAGTAACTGTTAGTCATGGGGAAGCAGCAATTGTTTTGCCCCTACGTAGTCTATGGGCTGTGTTCTGCAAAATTTCAACTCTTTTGTTTGGTAAAGGTGCTGTCAGAATTTCATGGTTTGATCATTTTGGGTTTTTGTTTTACATTTTTTTAGTCAATCTCTCTTGTTCACTTTCTGTGATAAAGTCTGTCATGTTAGACACACCATTTAATTCTGCTCGCTATCATGTCTTCACTCACCACTTTTTCATACACGGATCCTGTTCTTTAATCATGTATTTTGGAAAGTGTTCTTGATTATATCATACAGTCTTTTCCAGAGTAGTTAACTTGTTGAACAATTAATGAGACACCTGAAAATATAAGAAGAAATGTTGTAGAATTAGATTATATAACCTTCTTGGACTGGAAATTAGGAATTATATAGGATCATGACAGGGAAATTCCACTTTTGAATTAAATATTAAGGCTTCACTAAATACAAATCTTTATTTATCTTTATTTAAAAATACAGTTTAATAATGCAAATTAAAGTAATTTTACCTCCCGATACGGCATCATTGTAATCAGGATAGAACATCTGGAGTTTTTTCTACCATTCCCTTTTCCAGAGTCATCTGTTGTCCCCCTGTCATCTGACTTTCATGCTTCTGCTTAATCTCTTTGCTGAATAACCTACTTAGTCTGTGCAGGTGATAGTGTTGTTATACTTACACATGATTTAGGTTTTGGAAGCACATTTCATAAAAAATCTCAGAATATTTTCCCAAGCTTTAATTAATCAGTGTGATACCTTTTTGAAGTAAATCGCAATCTTATGTGTATGGACAGAAGTAGAGAAGGGTGGAAACTAACATGGACATTAATCTCAAAGAATCTCACTCAACTAGGGTAGTTAGTAGCACTAATCAGATTAATTATTTGGCAACTCCAATTGATTTCAGGTAGAAAGAGAAGTACTTAAGACTCCTTAAAATCAGAGCTTAATTGCTTCAACTGACTTACTTTCGAATTTTAGGCTGTGCATTTACAGCCCCTCAGAGTGTCATTCATATTTCTAGAAATAGAAGAGTTCTAACTTCCAAATTTTCTCATTGGTGTGAGATAATCCGTTGTTCTCCTGGATGCCATTGAATATAATAGGATAGTACAGCTGGACATCAAAGCCTGAAGTTACTTTCTGTCAGTTATAATGCCGTTTATGAACCGTTAAAACAAATCATAGTTGCATTATCTTCAGATGAAGCGGTTTTAGATCACAGACCACAGTAGTTAGTACAGGTGCACTAAAAGGAGAGATACCTTCTGTTTGTGAACAAAGGTATATAGGGGTACTTGGAAAGTAGGGGTACTTCTGTTTTCAGTACATTTGTAATGAAGAAGCTGTTACAATGAAAAACTATGGAGTGAAAAGCCAGGAACATCAAGTCTGAAAATGCATTCAAGGTGTTGATTTTGGTGAACAACATCAGAGCTATTTTTCTCTGATTGAACTATGTCTTACATTCTTACAGCAGGTTCAGGCTACACCCCAGCCCATAAAAGTGCCGCAGTTCATCCCTCCTCCCAGACTCACTCCTCGTCCAAACTTTCTTCCACAGGTAAGTGTACAGAGAGCAAGCAATTGAAGAGGGACCTTAATTATAGCATAAATAGGAGAAATTTTCTGTGAACATCGTGCCTGTCAGTCTTTATTGGTGACCTGGTGGAGGAGACAATTAATCTTCATGGGGAGATTTAGACTGGATGTACAATAGAACAGAACAGAATGATTCTGTTGGAAGGAATCTTCAAAGATCATCCAGTCCAGCTGCCGGAGCAGTTCATTATCCAAATGCCTCTTAAAATACTGACAAGCACAAAGCAACAACCACCTCTCTAGGAAATTTGTTCCAGTTTTTGACCGCCTTCAAAGTAACAAAAGCTTTCCTAATATCCAGTCAGGAAATAATTTCTCACTGTGGGAACATTTAGGAGTGGAATAGGCTGCCCAGAGGAGTGGTGGAATCTCTAGCCTTGAGGGTTAGCAAGACCTGTCTGGACAAAGCCCTGAGCATCTTGGTCTGCAGTTAGTGTTGGCCTTGCACTGAGAAGGAGATTGGATTAGAAATATCCTGAGTTTCCTCCTGCCCTGCATGTCTGTGATTATGAGATTAGCATGTAGTGATCATTTATGAATGTATTTGCATCAAAAGGAATGAACCCACTGAACCAGTGTCAGCAAAAATCAATGTATCACCCAAGGCCTTAAATTGCTGTAATTGTTATTTACTGCTTATGAGCAAGAAGGGAAAAACAAGATGTCTCTAGGTTGTTCCCAAGTATTTCTGTATTGCAGCAGAGAGTGATTTCTGTTCACAGCTGAGCAGTAAAACTTGTAGAAAACAAATTTTTTTCACAGGTTGGAAAAGACACTGATTCTTTCTTCATTAAAGTAAAAGATCTTGGAGGAACTATTTCATTTCCAACATATACTTGGCACTGATTAGAAGCCTTAATGTGGTGCAAAAGAAAAAAAAGGAAAGTATAGGCTGGTGTCTGCTTAAAACTTAGGGACTGTGAAATCTGTTGGAACATCACCTTGTTTTTAATGATGCAATCCATTGTGGAGTATTACATGTGAATAGGACAACAGAAATTAAATAGTGAAAAAGACTTTATTTTCAGAGTAATTTATTCTGTTTCTGTACACTGTAATCATGTAGTAAGTAAAAACAATGGGCAAGAAATAAACAAGTATTTGTAGTAGAGTACTGAACAATTTTTGTGACTCATGGAAGAAAAATATTACTAACTGCCTTTACCTGTACCCTTCAGCATTTTCAGTGAGAGATTTTTTATTGTGAAAATTCTATTTATTTAGCAAGAATGGATGTTCAAGTGTCTATTTAGACATGTACAGAGTGATATGATAACAGTGATAACAAGGATTTTCTGAAAAATTGTTGGAGACTCAGTATAGAGCCCTGAGACACACTTCTAACATGAAAGTCTCAGCAGTGCCTGTAAATATTACATTAGTTTTTGGCTCACAAAAGCAATGTTGGTTTAGACATATATAAGGCACTTGGCAGTATATATGTAATATAAATATCTGTGCATCCAAATACCATTTCAGGGACTGTGACTGCGTATGCAAATGTTTTATGGAGGGATCTTATGAAAGTAGGTTCGAAAATGTGGCTTTTTCTTTTTCATACCATACTTGTGACACTGTGCTAAAAATTACATTCTGTAAGGAATCAACCTTGCGTGGATTATACAGTCTGAATTGAAAGACTTAGTAAATAATTTTTTCTGCAGTATTGATATATGAATATCTCTCTTCCTTTTTTTTTTTTCCCATAGGTTCGACCTAAGCCAGTTGCCCAAAATAACATTCCTATTGCCCCAGCACCTCCTCCAATGCTTGCAGCTCCTCAGCTTATTCAGAGGCCTGTGATGTTGACAACAAAGTTCACACCCACCTCTTTACCCAACTCTCAGAACTCCATACATCCAGTTCGTGTAGTTAACGGGCAGACAGCAACCATAGCCAAAACTTTCCCTATGGCACAGCTCACCAGCATCGTGATAGCAGCACCGGGTACCAGGCTTGCTGGACCTCAGACTGTACAGATCAGCAAACCAAACATAGAAAAACAGGTACAGATAAGAAAGTGTCTACTGAATAAGCATACTGGTTGTATTGTTTTATGGTGCCAGTTTTGGAGAGGATAAGAAATGGGGAAGCTTTCATTTTTGCTGGAAATATTCATGTTCCAACAGTAGTACAAATTATGAAATGACTTCTGACTCTTGGGGTAGAAATAACCTTTTTTCTTTAACATCTTCTTTTCATACTTTAAGAGTTTTTTTCTCTCTACTGATCAGCTTCAGTTGTTTACAAGCAAGTTATATTCCAAGGCTGTACTAATTTCTTGGAGACTGTGTACGAACCAAAATCCATGTTCATATGAAGCCTTAAAGAAACACTGGAAAAATATTTTCAGTGTTTTTGTTTTTCAGATGGTGCCAACCAGAGAAGCAAAAAAAAAAAAAAAAAAGATGCAAAACCATAGAAGTATATAATCCAACAATTTCTTCCTTGATCTTGTAGTCTTGTTGTCTTATAATTGGAGAAAAAATAGAGTCACTCATCTTTAGAGGACTGGTAGTTTACCATGACGAAATTGGGTTAAATGAGCGGAAGGGAGACCCTCAGAAACAGAGCATTCTAGATAATTAGTTTTAAAGTCTCTCTCCACCGAAGATTTTCTTAAAGTTTTTACTTTAGCATGGTTTGCACCTGCTGCTTCCTTGACATTCAGTTGAAGTGAAGCAATCTTCTATTTCACTTTTAATTCTTTCATTTATTACACATTAGTGATATTATACCATTATATAATATATAATGCATTATCTATAACATACAATGTGTATTTATGTAATTATGCATATATTACTATACATTTTACTTAGAAATCTTTCGTAGACTAATGTGCCTTGAAGTTATTTTCCACGTTTGAAGTCACCTATAGAGACCGAGATAATCTAGTGCATGGAATATATGCTTGTGTTCTGTTCTCCCTATGAATTCACTTGAGTAGGTTCTTGTGTACCTCAGGGCAGTTCTACAAGTTATTCAGCAGTGCACTTTTCATTTGATTTGAAGTAGTACTTCTACAATACTATACTTTTGATGCCTATTCCTTTTGATGTCAGCAATATTCATTTGCTCTTCAAATAATTACTGGAAAATCAAGGAACTGTTGAAAAACATACGGAAAAATGTTGGTGGTTTAATAATATACTTTTCAGTATATTTTCCCCGTATGGTAGAGAGGAAGAGTTTGTGTCTTTGTAGAGATTACCTCAGTTTTTAGCATAGTATCAACAGCTATGCCATGGATTGGGGGTTGGCACGAAGAGTTTTGTGGTATCACTAAAGAAGAATCTGACTTAAGAAAAAAAAGTGCAGAAAAATAAGAGGTCTTAGGAGTCAGAGAGTTTTTGAGCCATTCATAATTCTTCAAGAAGATTGAAGAACCAGAAGTATAAAATGCATGTAACCATGCAGAATGGCTTTACCTGAAGTTTTCCATCCCATACAGTACAGCAACTTCTGTAATGGAGTTAACTCTTGTGATGACTTTTACTGCTTGCATGGCTGCTTGGGTTAATGGAATAGTTGTGAGGCTGCTTCATCCTTTGTTAAAGCAAAACAGTATTTAATATTCCTCTCAGTCCGGTTCTTTGTTAATACACTACCAACTTTAAACTGTTTTCCTTTGTATCTGCTGAAGTATTTGTTTTGCTTTATTAGTCAAAATAAAATAGTCCTTCTTATCAGAGAATGAGAGAAACATTTTTTTTTTTCAGGCTATTAAACCACATGTGGAAGCAGAAGAGAAGCAAACAGAAAGTCGTACAGTTACTCCACCTGCTGCACCGAAGCCAAAACGAGAAGAAAATCCACAGGTATCAGAACACATCCAGAGTTTTCTGGATGGAAGGAACTCCTTATCCTTCAGAAAACACTTTTTTTCCTCCCTCTTCCTTTAAGATTCCTAAACTTTCATATTCCATATATTCTATTGGGCAGCAGTAACTATCAGTCTATGACTGTAGACCTATCAGGTCTACAGAATGAGAAATCTAAACAGATATAATGTATTAGCATATTTCATCCTGGTCTTTTGTTAAATTAGAAGTTTGTAATTCCCCTGATACTTCCTTCAACCAGGAAGCTTAGATTACAGTGTTGGTTTCTAATCCTTTGAGCTTTTAGACTGTTGGAGAACTGCCTTTTTTTTCCCTTATAAAAGACTACTGTTCTGATTAGCAGGATGGAAAGAGCCACGTATGTACACATTCTGCCTAGATTTTATTCTAGCTTAGGTCCCATTAGTTTTGGGGGGATGGAAAAACCAAAATGGCTATTTCTTAGAGCCTTTCTGCCATGTTGAGCTCTGGAACTGTTTACAACTAAATGTGTTTGTTTTTTTTTAAAATAGATTCAAGCTGACTATTTGTAATGTGAGCATTAGCTACTGTCACTACAAAATCTGATTTTTAGATGTCTGTGCACTTCTTGCATTAAAATTAGAATCCCTTGAGAAAGCCATAGCCCTAATCAGACTGCATAACAGACTTGCTTCTTAGATTCTGCAATTATATGGAGATGGTGTTCTGTAGCCAGTAATATTTTACTGGCAAGCAAACTGTGTTGGCATTTACTAAGAAGCAATCACTTAGTTATCTCAGTGTATTGGAGGTAAAGAAACTGCTTTCTTGTTCCTGGCTCTGCCAACTCGGTGATCGTAAGCAATTGACATTTCCCTATGTATCAGCCTAGCTTCCCAAATTATCATATATAAATGAAAAGTGAATTATGGAAGCAAAGCATTATTAGTAACATCTTTGGTGCTTAGTTATCTGTCAACTGATTTTAAAGGGCCTAAATAAAGTACCTTATCCTAACAATTGGAATTGTCATGATCTCTGTATTTTTCTCTCTCTTCCCTCTCACAGAAACTTGCCTTCATGGTGTCTCTAGGACTAGTTACTCATGACCATCTGGAAGGTAAAAAAAAAAATGTCTTAAGCTGGTTCTTGAGCTCTTTGTTTCACAGTCATTCTGAATGGGAATTACAAGTCCAACATATTTCTGTATTCAGTGTAGTATTTTCTTACACAAAAGTGCTTTTGGGATGTTTATACTTTTGATCTAACTGGTCTCTCTTGCACGTCCTTTATTCTCCTTATTACCTGGAAGCAAAGCAGTTGCTTATGCAGCTGAGATCAGAAGGATCGGTGCATATATTGCTGCATTCTGAACAGCCTCTGTATTTGCAAAGTTATGCCGTGGATAATTTTACAGTAATCCACATCTGGATTTCTCATTTCTTTCATGATTTCATGGGACTGTAATCTGTAAAGGAAATGAATTAATAGATTATAATTTCTTTTCTAAATCCTATACATTGAAAAACAGCCTAACATTGCAGCAGCTTGTGTATTTCTGTACTGTGTTTATTTTTAGGCACTGACAAGGTTATCAGAGGCTTCTAGTTTTAGCTCCCAATTACACTGACTACCAGTATAAAAAGTCTTAATCCTGAAGTACTGCTATTTAGAGAGAAGATGATGGCCATTTTGTGAATTAGTTGAGCACTATACTTGTATTTTTTGTTAGCTCTTAGTTCCAAACCTGCAGAAATTAGAAGCATGATAAAGTTTCCTCTGTCGAGCATGAATGGTGTTCTGTAGAAATCTTCACGTGCAAACTTCATTCTTAGGAACTCATAATTTCTGGGGCCTGTTGTTTTCTAACCTGAATGCTTTGTTTTTCAAGAAATCCAAAGTAAGCGACAAGAGAGGAAAAGAAGAACAACAGCAAATCCAGTATACAGCGGAGCTGTTTTTGAGCCTGAGGTATTGATCTCTTGTTGGGGGAAGCCAATCCTTTCATTCTGAGCTTGTTTACTGCCACATTGCCACCATACCACCATGACAATTAAGCCATCTTACTTCTGACGAGACAGGGAAGCTATTGTTTGTAATTCAGATGGCCATTGCAATGATGTGGCCCTTAGATTTTTTAATCAGGAGGCACATTGGGGTGTTCTTATAACATTTATGTCTTTTTCTGCCTTCTCCTATGTAAAACTGAAATTAAATGGCAGTGTATGTTAGTCTTAACCATTAGGTCAGCTTGCATATTGGACTGAAGCAGTCCAGAGGTCAGAAGTAGTGTAAAAAAGCTAACTGCTCTGAAGTGTGCTCCAGAAAACAGAACAGCTGATAATCCTATGTAGTGCTACTTTGCTGTTCATCAGCTATTTTATATAGTTGTTGCCAAAAATGTTAGCCAGCTAAAATGGTTGTGCTTTCCCCTGCAGCGCAAGAAGAGTGCAGTCACGTACCTGAACAGCACAATGCATCCTGGAACGCGTAAAAGAGGTGAGGTATACTTAGACATGTCTTCCTGTTCTCTGCCTCTTCCTCCATCTTGCATTTGCAGTCCCCTTGTTCATTTGAAGGGCAAAACAGAGAAGGACTTTACAGTACTTCATTTGTCTAGTAAATTTCCATGGTAGACACAGATCTTGACTTCCAGGGATTAGCATAGCAGGTTTTATTAAGCAGCTCAGTGTTTAATTTCAGTTTCACCTTCCCCCACAAAAATAGAGCAAAGTGAAAGGTGAGATGTCTGAACATCATTTAGAGGTATAAAGCTGCTGTCGAGATTCTCTTTTTAATAACTAAATTGTATTGCTACTGTCAAGAAGAAGGTGGTTGTGGAAGAAGTGTCTGTGCCCTGAGTAGGAGAGGAAACTTGGTGTGAGAAAAGCTTGTTCCCCAGTGGGAGCAGAGATGGTTCCTTGGAAAGAATTTGTCTTGAGAAAGACTATCTTGCTCTTTCTGAGCAGTTTATTGCGAGCAGAGTGCCACTTGTCCAGGAATGGAATATGATCTTTTGTATAGGTATGCAGCATTCTTCAGTCCAGATTCTTCTGTAAAAATAGTTGCAATTTTAGTACTTATGTTATGATGAAAGACATGAGTCAGCACAAAATAGCAGAGAACTTCATACTGGTTTTCATCCAAGGCATCAACCACACATATATCAATTTTTTCTGATTTTATGATTTTATGCAGTTCTTAAGAACTTGTGCAGTCAAGTATAGAATTGACCAGTTCAATTATGATTTTTTTTTTGCTGCAATGTCAAATATTCACTTGATGCGTACTTTCTTTGACAAACCTCATCAGTCCAGAAGGCATTGTGACAGAGCTGACCCTTGTGCTGTTTTGAATAAAGCACGTCGGTATCCACCGCTATCTTCTAGTCACATTAAAAAAAGATTTTTTTTCTAATAGTTTTGTATGAATTTTACAGAGATAGAGTTTTGCATTTGCTCTGTGGATAAATAAATGTTCCTACTTCTAGTAATGATTTCTTAATGTTATTTTATAAGTCATTGTGAACAATTACTGCATCAATGAAAGGGATTGCATGCTTTTGTGCTTGATATTCTCTTAGCCTGTTTATGCATGCTGACTGCTGTTTTACTGTCTTTTTTTTTCTCACACACTGTTGTGAGCCTGCACCTTCTATAGCACCAAATTAGTAGCATGCATTTTTAACTGATAGAAGATTTGGATGTGTACATTTATTTTGTGATTCAGAATAGCAGTATATTAGTTGTAAAGCTTATGTAAGCGTGTGCCCTTGAGAGCTTTAGTTGGTGCTGAGCATGTCAGAAATTTCAGCCATGGACATCACTATCAGAAATCCATTTCCAAGGACATACTTAGTTCTGGAACATATCCAGACCTTAAATGCAAGGTTTAGCATGTTAATAGGTATGGACTGACAATCTGTAAACATAAGATCTGGGGAATTATTCCTAGATCGTAAGTCCTTTGTGTTTACATATCCATAAATTACTGTGGAGAAGGGAGGCAGAAATGATGGTTACATATTGTTTTTTACTATCTTACTTTGCATACATAATTTTATGAAAACAGTTACAGACACATTTTGCACTTCCGCTAATCTGAAGGAGCATATAGGAGTTGTGCATAGTCAAACAAACTAGACTGAGAAATGTTAAGAAAAAACACAGAATCTGAGGAGAGTCGCATTTTAAGACCAACGATAGATTACAACTGGTAGTACTGGGGTTATAAGTCACACAACAGGACTTTTCTTGAGGCACCCTAATTTAAAAGATGCACCAGTAAAGTAGAAAGATCTGTGGGTGAGTGGGTTTAAAAAAATGAGAAGAAAAGGAGGGGGTTGGAATGATGAGTGTTGGCCTCTGATATAGGACTTAACCTTTATGTAGATTTATGCTGGCAGTAGAAAGATAGGAATGTGTGGGATAACAGTAGAAAGGATATCATAGTAGTTACTGTGGCTTCCATCTAGCTTTGGTGCCAACATTTTTTCCCTAAAAACTGAGTAGCCTTGTTTCTAGGAGTCCGCAGACTGCTTCTGGGGGAGTAGTTCTTTGACCTTCTTACAGAACTGATTTCTATTTCCTTCTGAAATACATCTTTTAAATATTCTTTCCTTGCAAAATTCTACTTAAATATTTCTTTAAAAATGTTTAAATCTTTGCTTCTGTCCTTCCACTTGTAACTTTTATATTAACTTCCTCTCTGTGCTACATCATTTCCTTTTTCATGCTAGCCAATGAGGACCACTGGCCAAAGGTATGTAAGATTTTGTTTGTTTGTTTGTTTGTTTGTTCCCTTTTGTTAATATGTAGGTCGTCCACCTAAGTACAACACGGTGCTGGGGTTTGGGGCTTTGACGCCCACGTCCCCTCTGTCCAGTTATCCTGACTCCCCTGAAAATGAAAAGACAGAGACCACATTTACTTTTCCCGCGGCTGTTCAGCCTGTGTCCCTGCCTAGCCCCAGCTCCACAGACGTAAGTAATTCTTGGGGAGGGAGGTTACTTTTGGAAAGATATGCAGAAACAATCACGAGGAAAATCATTGCAGATCATTGCAGTTTCTTTAGTCACACTCATCCTTTGTCCTGGTTCAGTGTAGTGAAACCATCTAGTATCCTTTTAACGCCCTTCCTTTTTCCTCCTGCACCTATGTTCTTATCCTGTAGAGATTTTATTTATAACATGCAGTGGATTGAAACACTGGGAGGCACTAGGAATGCTAGATGAGCTCATTTCCTTTGTGCCATGTTTGAGATCTTGTCTGACTGAATTGAATCTGTCATCCATGATAAAGGGGAAAGGGGAGAATGGAAAATATTACTTACAGACCATAATAACAAAAAGTTGTGATGTTTCAGTAATGAGAGAAGGAAAACATCTTGGATCACCCAAGACAGCCAGGAGCAGTGTTCACTGCACTGGTTATGGCAGTTCAGCTACATTGGTAGCTGAATACATTGCTATGTGATCACTTCACAAGATCTGTCTCAAATGAAGTCTGCTCATTTTTTCATAATTTATAAAGAAATATCCTTTTTTTTAATTTAAAAAAGTTAAAAACTAAGATTTGCCCCTCAAAACGCAGCCTTTTTTTAAGTTGCTGAGGATGACCCAGTTATTTCATTGTTTCTGTTTCTTGCAAAAGCATTAAGAAAAAATTTAAAGGCTGTGCATAAGCTTCTGAAAAGAAATAGCAGGGAAAGTTGATCTGAGTTACTGTGTAGGTCTTACACGACGTAATGAATGGACAGTATGGTTTGTCCAAAAGTGTACAATGATTGTCCTGTATGAGTGAAGTAATTCATTGTACAAAACTTGTCAGGAGTTGTAGTGTACTTCTAGTAAAGTGCTTGCCTTTTAGTAACTACTAATTACTGGGAACGGTTTGAAAATAAAAAGGTATTGGCTTATTTATTCACATGAATAAGTGATCTAGGTTTGTTTGTTTGTATGCTTCTTTTTTATGTAATATTGTGTATAATTGAGAGCCAGCAACTTGAAATGGACTTTAAGGAAGAGTTGAGTTGGGTGGTTTTATTTTCACCTGTGCAGTTTCACCACTTAAAGAGCATAGACCAAGGGACAAACTCTATTGGCCACGGAGAAGAGGCAACAGAAACCATCTCATTGCTTCTGAATGGTATTTGTTCTGTAGAGGCAACAGAAATAGAAATAGTTTGAAGCATGTTTGAGTCATAGAAATAAATAGATGCAGTTCTGATACACTGGGAATATGTATGTGAAATTAGAAGGTGCACTTTTATGTAGTCACTTTTGAGAGCAGAATAGCACTCAACTATAAAAACCCTTTCCTGACAGTCAGATGAAAGAGACTGTGGAACAGCCCCACAGAGGGAGGGTGTGCCAGCTCCATCTCTGGGGAATTCTAAAAGTAAGCAGTAAAACTGACAAGTAAACATGCTAGAGAGAGCTTTTTTTTATTATTTTTTTATATTGGCCCCATGAGAAGGATTGGATGATGCGTCAGATCTTTTCCATCTCTGACTTCTGTATGGTCATTTCCTACTGTATAAGAGCTCTCAAAACAGTATAAAATCAAGAACAGAGAATTCTTGTAGCATTCTAATCTAGTTCTGAATGCCCTGAATTTTCTCAGTTTGGATAGTATTCAAACGTAGCTGATGGATTGTTTCAGTATTCATTAATTACAAATCTGTGTTTGTTAAAATACAGAAAGGTGTATTTATTCCAGGTAGAATAAAAAATGCTTCCTGTTGTTACTCCTCCAGCTTTTGGTGACCATATAGAGTGAAAACATGACATGTGCATGCCCAAGTAAAAAGTTACTTTAAAAGTCTCAGTTAAAACCATTCAGTGGTTTCCCAAGCAATTAAAGAAGAAAACTGCGATTTTACCCATCTTTAAAACATTTTTTACATTCATTTACTTGGAAAGTCTAATTTCTATAGGCTTTAGAATGGAAATTTGATGTTTGGTACCTGAAAAAACTTTGTTTTTAGCCAACCAGTGAAAATTGACCAAGCATTCATCACCATAGCCCAAAATAGCTTTCTTGCCTTTCTCCTGAATTATCATCCTCTCAATGACAGAGATGAATTCTGAAGGGAGGATGAAGTAGGATGAAGCAGGAGTTGAGATGGGAGTGGAGATAAGGGTGGAGGGGTAGAAACTGAGAACAGAACCTGGGAAAAGGAGGGAAATAATAACAGGCAGGGCTGAACAAAGCTTTTTTTTTTCTTCTTCTGTCTTGAAGCTGGCTGTGAACTACTTGGTGATTCTCCCTCACACAATAGCATATTCACCTGGAAGACAGCAATTGCCTTTTGTAGTCTATTACTCAGCAGAAAGAATAATGCAAAACTGTTTTCTGTCTAAAAGTATCTATTCTAGCAATGGTTCAAGCCTGTGGTCACAACATGCCTTTTTATTAATGAATTAATAAATGTTACAGTTGAGCAGGGCATTGGAGAACATTCAGACTACAAAGTCAAGCTCATAAACGTTAGGGAATGCCTAGATTATTATTGCTTGTGTTAAGTTAGTTCACTTACAACATGCATACCTATTATGATAATCTTTATTAATGTGGTCTTGCACAATTCTTGTTTCAGAATATTTAGCCATGTTATTCCATTGAAACGTACATATACATGTCCATATTCAAACACATGATCTACACACACATACAGTGGATTTGATATCGTACTGTTCTGTTGTATTGCCAAAAGCCAGGCCTTATTGCTCTAGATACTGTATAAAAATAAAGGAAATTGTTAGCTGTTCAGAAAGCTTTCATTTGCTTTTCCATTATCTTGGTAGAGAGGAAATGAAGTGAATAGTGACCTTAAATCACCTTTTATATTCACACAGTTTTGAAATTATTCTTTGGTGTCTTTTGCCTATAACATATGTTAGAGCATCGTCAGCGAGCTCTGCTCTAACATAAGTTGGCTGCATACAGCCTTCAGGAAGCAGGGCCAGAAGCTGAGATTAGTGGGGTGCATGTCACAACATCAAATCCAACTCCCTTCATGCATATATTATTAACTGTCTTTAAAACCTGGGATGTTTCTTTGGAATGGAGCATTGGCTGGGATTTTTTTTTTTTTTAATGTCCAGTTACTAATTTTGAGGAAGTACCAGGAAATTTGCATTACTGTTTTGATGAACCAAAATAGGATTATGGATTTTGTGCATGTGTGCTGCCATTCTGATGCATTCAGAAACACTGCACACCGACCAGTGTATCGCTTCTGGTTTTATGATGTTCTGTTGAATTTAGAAGGCTTTGGGCCTAAATTTCTTCATGTCACCTCTTCAAGAAGCAAGAAAATGCATCTCTTGTGTAGGCCTCTTTCTGCAAGATATTAGATGTATCAGTTTGGGTTTTTTAACAGCACTAGTTAGGCACCTAAGCTAGGTACCAAATGCCGTTTGTAATCAGTGGCAGCCAAAGGCATCTTAACAACACATATAATTCTCTAGAATGTTAATTTTCTTCTAAAATGTGAGAATTTTCCTTAGATTGCAGAGGATTCTGGTTTAGCTTCTCTGGCACCTGCTGCCTGCCTTCCTTTCCTTACTTGTGTTTGCAGAATGCATAATGGAGGAAAAGAAGCTCTTCCCAGCCTGGTTACGCAGATCAGTTCAGAGGAGGGATGAAATGTCACTCATTTCTTTCTTCTGCTAACACCGAAGAGCTCTGTGGTGTTAAAGTATGAAATAATACCATAACCCAGCTGCCAGTGATCCTTGGGAATTACAGAACCAAAAAACGGCACTGATAATTCACTGAAGGTTGATCTTTTAGAAAACACGGCATCAGTGCTAACCTTGGGAATTAAGAGAAGCATAGCATTCCCTTCAAAGAAAGGCCTCATCAGCAACAGAGTCTGGAAGTAGGAGTCTTAGCAGATTGCCTGTGTCTCGTTCTTATAGTATGTTTAATATTTTATCCGTAGTAGAGGTGAGCATCATTTTTCTTGTCTGGCAACTTAATGTGTAAGTGCATGGCCAAGTCTGGTATCATTCCAAGATAATGGAACTTACACGCTTGAAAAGACTGTACAGCTCAAAATGAAGCATTGCATGCACTGATAATGCCTATATTCAGAGGGAGAGTATGTATACGGTTAGACTCAGCACACACATTCTAAGATTACTGTCTTGAGGATGTTGTGTGTGTGAAGCTTTTGACTAAAGTCAGTGAGAAGTGCATATTTCAGACTCCAGACAGGGCCTAGAATATGTCAAGTTGTCAGAACAAGCCACAAGTGAGAAGGAAGAGAGTTCAGATGCCCCTTTCCTATTCTATGGGTACTAACCTATTTTTCTTCCATGCTTCTTTGTACTTTTATCCAAAGAACAAAGTGAAAACAAACATGACCACAACTACCAACCCAAGCATAAGATGGGAGTAACAGGAGGAGAGAGAGAGAGAAGTGACAAAAAATTAGACCTTTCTTTCTGGGGAGTTGATGCCTGTAGAAAAGAAATATCTCTGATAGTGATACAGTAGTAAGTCAGACTAGATTTTGCCAAGAGATGTTAGTAATGTTTTCAACTCTTTCTGAAAAAGAAAACTCCTAGAAAATCTCTCTTGGGTATTCCTTCATCTTGGCTCTCATAGCCTATGTTAGTGATGAAATATAAGCCACTGCCTATAGAAAATGAGAAAACTTTGAGTCATAGCTTTTTTGGTGCAACTCGAGATAGCCTCTGTGAAGTAAAAAGAATTGTCTCCAGAGTGTAATTCATTTTGTTCTTTTTCATTTACAAGCAGAGCACCTTTTCCTTCTACTTTCATTTTTAAAGGTGACCTGAATATTTGACAGTGTTCTTTTAAGTCACTCCATTGGGGTTTCTTACATACAATTACTGGCAAGAGACCGCCTCATCAGCATTCCCAAACTGGAGATGTGCTTACGTCCAGAAATGAGAAGGGTTAAGAAAGTGGGTAGCTCATCATTTTGGGCAAAAACAAGCCTAAAATGGGGGAGGGGGAATCTAAAAAAGATAGGCCATGGGTTACTATGTGTTAAGAGAATCTATGGTGATAAGTGTTTGCTATAATATCTTACATTGGGAAGGCACTGTTTGGGATGACTGTGTTTCTGATATTCTGCCTGATTTTCCTGATTCACCTCCTATAAAGGACTTGATCATTTGGAATCCCCTTAGAAATAGCTGTGTTGTAAACTTTGCATTTAACAAGGATGTAGATGTCAAAGGTCAAAATTCACTTTTTGCCTTCTCCCTCTCTTTTTCTGACCCTCACCCCTTCCCCTCGATTTTTATAGGGCGATATCCATGAGGATTTTTGCAGTGTTTGCAGAAAAAGTGGACAGTTGCTGATGTGTGACACATGTTCACGTGTTTATCACCTGGACTGTCTGGATCCGCCTCTGAAAACCATTCCCAAGGGCATGTGGATCTGTCCCAAATGTCAAGACCAGGTATTGTTTAACAGAGTTATACACAATGCACTGTAAAGATTTTTCCAAGTTAAAGAAAACAACCATATCACTTGGCTTACTTACATCAAGACAGACTGACACGGAATCAATCTATCTGATCTGCAATAAGGGTTGTGTAAATTTGATCTAATTACCTGTGTCTTACTCCTGGACTTGGAGTCCTTATTTGTTACCTATGTGTTTTTAGTCTTTGGTTGGGCCAAAGCACACAGACTTTCGGGAAAGGTTCTCTATTACCCATAGAAATGTTCCTGTTCATCTGAGCTCGTTTCTTCAAAAGTCACTGGTATGTTCTTTTGGATAAATATATAAAATGTTTGTACAATCTTGCCTCAATAGATTGAGAAAATATAAACCTCTCTTTTCTTATATAAAT
This sequence comes from Phasianus colchicus, assembly GCF_987193195.1. Classification (NCBI taxonomy): domain Eukaryota; kingdom Metazoa; phylum Chordata; class Aves; order Galliformes; family Phasianidae; genus Phasianus; species Phasianus colchicus. Next base: position 24,943,788 of record NC_143440.1, read on the forward strand.
CAGGCATCAGAGACTTTGTCTTCAGTGATCTCTCTAACAATACTGTCAAGTATAAGCATAATGAGGATGGGCAAATACCTCGGTTCTTCTTTATTCCAGATGCCACTGTAAAAGTACACAACTGAAGTGAACAGATGATATGTTAATATTTTGTTTATAATTGCATTGAAATGACAAGACAAAGAAGTAAACCAGGGTATTCATAACCCTTATGCGGTACTTCAGAAGTTGCAAAGGATTGCTGTTAATCAGCAGCCTGAAGCTGTTAGTGTTCCGTCTGGTTTAGCATATTGCTTAGTCACTCACATGGCCAGATGGTAAGGTAAGAATACAACCTGGTATATTATGTGCTGCTCAGAGCAACAGAAATGCAAAATTCAAGTAACTTGGTCAGCAATTGCAAATGAAGAGGGAGTATTACCACTTTTCTATTCCCACTCTTGTGAACTATCACATATCCTTCCTCTTTGTATTTCTGTAATACATTCCCACAGAATGCTGGGAAATATCTGAGTTATTTTGCTGAAAAGTGACCAAGTCCTCTATCTCCTGAGACATCCCTCTGCTTCACTTATTAAAAAGACACAGTACATTTTTCTTCTCAAATTAAAGCTCCTTAAGAAGGAATATGTGAGGAAGGCACTTAAATGCATAAATGGTTCTTATCCTTATATAAAGAGGGCTTGATGATTCTATTAAGACGATTCTGATATGAAGGGCATATAGGACAGTTTGATGTGTTATTAGCCCAGAAGTGTGTTGTTTAAATGTACGGTATGGAAGCTGCTCTGTGACATGAAAAGTTTTCTCTCAGAACAACTGAGATCAGCAATTTGTCCGAACCGTGCAATAATGTTTATGTCTCCTGGCAAGTTTCAGTTCAGATGCATTATCTTTTCATTCCTCTTTTAAGTTGTTCTGTTTCATTAGTTGAGTTTATTTGTGGCTATGGAGGGAATTTGAGAATATGCTGACATTTGTAAGAAACAGGCCTCCTTTGTGGGAGCTACAATAAGTTGTGAATAATTCCCTCTGTTAAATCTAAGAACAAGTCTGCAAAGCTTCATGTTAACAGGGCTCAGATTAATGATAGCCACAGAGAAAATCCATTGTTTTTCCCTTTCTTCTTTTCCTTTTCTTAGGGATAGATTGTTTACCAGCTAAATCTCTACACACTTTTCTTTCAGATGTTAAAGAAAGAAGAAGCAATCCCATGGCCAGGAACTTTAGCAATTGTTCATTCATATATTGCATATAAAGCAGGTAGGAAAATGGGGAGCAATGTTTTTTTTTTTTCAGTTTTAAAACTGGAAAATGTTATTGAGGGAGTGGGACAGCATGATACTTCCTTTACAAAAGGAAATTGAAGAGGAAGAACTTAATCATTAGTGAAGTGATAATGGTAGTCTACACTTGTAAGCTTTTTGTGATACTTGTATGTGCAGGTGAAATTTTGGTTGTGATTTATTGCAAAAGTGGTTGCATTTACTTCAATAATACTCTCTAAATGAAACGGTTTAGAGCTTGTATCCGCAGTGTTAACAGGAAGACTTTAAATATTACTTCTTGAGATGATTAATATTCTGTTTTGCAGCAAAAGAAGAAGAAAAACAGAAACTACTTAAATGGAGTTCAGATTTAAAACAGGAAAGAGAACAACTAGAGCAGAAGGTCAAACAGCTCAGCAATTCTATAACGGTGAGTATCACCCTCCCAGATAAATCTGCACCTGTGTTCTGGTGTCAGAATGCAGATAGAAAACTGCAGAGCCCATGTACTAGACTTATCTTCCACTGGTTTTACTGAGGATTGAATGTGCTTTTTTAGGACTCTGCTTTTTTAGGACTTTTGGGATCAGGAATGAAATACAAGCGACATATACTTTGAGACACTTGTACATGATCCCTCCTGACCATATACTGTAGACATGCAATGACCTATAATATCAGCAGGTGACAAACATGACCCACAGCAACACTGTCTGTGGGCAGCAGATAAATTCTAATTCTCTAGTGCCTCACTTAAGTTTGAATGATTGGGCCGCTGTGTGTAGTAAGAGTTACTTGGTGCTCTCTTCAGACATTGCTAATACAAAAGTTACCATTTTCTCACAACTGTCTCTTGGGTTCTTGACATGCTGGCTAGACAGTCAGCAAGCCTCCGCATATTACTAATTGAACAGTGTCATGCTTCTGACCAGAAGCAGTAGTGTTCTCCTAAATTTATGATGGTAACTGTGCCATACATATTAATTTGCTCTTAATATGCAAATTGGGCTCTTGAGTTGCCAGTGCAAAGTTTGAGCCCCTCAGTTAGCATGGCCTACGTCAGTATCACAAAATGAAAAATATTAAAATCTATGTGGCAGCTTTGTAAAGCTGGGTACGTAAGTATAGATTTGGAGTTTTTTTCCAATGTAGATGCACTGTCTGGTCTGTGTGTCTTTACCTCTTAGAAGAAAAGTAAACATCCCATGTTTAAAGACCTCTAAATGCTGATGATACAATTAAAACAATTGTGAGCAAGTGGTAAGAGGTGCTGGCTGGCAGTTCTGGAGTCTGTCATCTTCTGGTTAGCAGTAGCTGGACATAAACTGAGCAGCACTGGCGCTGTTTCTCAGTCATATACACAGAGGCAGAAGCAAGCTTTAACAAGGATTGATAGTAGGTAAGAAGAATGGTGTCTTTTCCATGATCAAGCCATTGTTTACACTTTAATTCGAACCATCAAACAAAGACACATTAGATCTAAATTTTGTAATGTTATTGTGATGCCAAGAGCTGCATGTGAAAATAGTAAAGCTGAAAATAACAGTGTCTGGAGATCAGTGTGAATAAAAGACTTGAAAAATATGAGAAGATTGCCATCTCTGTGTAAGATCCTGAAAGTTATAGGTGCAAAATAGCTACCATCTCCTTCTCTCTGAGGGTTTCAAATATAGATATAAGCAGTTTTTCACTCTTGAAACGTCATTTGTGGACATTCATTTAAGCTATTGTACTCTGACTTATCTTATGAGCTACCTAGGTTACTACTGCTTCCAAGAGAATTAAGTGGCCACAAAATAAGATTTTCAAGTGAAGAAGGGCTTGTTTTTCATTTCAAGTGCCCCTTTATTTAGTAAGAAGAGGAAATGATGTTCCTGTTAAAAGTGTATGTAAAAGCAAGGACTGTATCCCATTAATGGCATGCACACATGCAGTCAGCAGTCAGCTGTGATAGGATGTCTGAGTTTGCATATCTGAGCTAAAGAAATTTCAGCAATGCAGTGCTGACAGAAAAATAATAAGAACACATACTTGGAAGCTTCCCTTCAAAAGGAACCCAAAAGGATGGAACTGTCTGTGTTGGTTTGCCAGGCACCTTGGGATTAAAGGACCTTACTGGGGGGCAGCTATGTACAGTTTAGTTCCTCAGCTTGCAAATATGAATTCCATGAATGCAGCTCTGAGCTTTCTTTTCTTCTAGTCTGAAATTAGGTGATGTTACAGCTGCAGTCTTTTCTGAGTACTTACATTTAGATCTGCAAATGCTGAATTCCCTCTCTTGCCTTCTTCCATTCATTCAAGGATAAAGCTTGAACTTAGTATTGCTTTTCTGTTTTGCTGCAGAAATGCATGGAAATGAAGAATACCATCCTTGCAAAACAGAAGGAGATGCACAGCTCCTTGGAGAAGGTAAAACAGCTGATCCGCCTCATCCAAGGCATCGACCTTTCAAAACCCATAAACTCTGAGGTCAATTCAGTAGCCATCTCCAATGGCATGGACTCCACTAACAATACTAATGCTGCCACCTCCACCTTAGCCCCCTCCCCTTCCCAGAGCTGCATGGTGAACTGTAACAAGGGCGATGAGACTAAATAACACAGTGAAGTTCAGAAGGAGCCAAGGGAGGTGGCGGCGAGGAGGAGAAGCAAAATAACAAAACTCTAGAAAAGCAAAACCGGATTTCTTCTGGAAAGTGCAGAATTCTTTAGTTCTTTGGTTCCAGAGAGAGCGTGAAGATGCTTGTGCCAGGCGGCACCGGAGTTTGCCAATTGATCCTTCTTATTCTGTGTGTACATGCAAAGTTTGGATCATGATACATGAATAGTGCCAGCTGGGGGTTCTTTGCCAGCACCATGCCAAGTGAAATAATATATTTACTCTCTCTATATTTTACACCAGTGTGTGCCTGCAGCAGCCTCCACAGCCACTATAGGTTTGTTTTATTTTTGTTTGGGGTGAGGAGCAGGGATAAGGGAGGAGAGCAGGTTTCAAATCCTTATTTGCAGAACAGTTTGTTTAGCTAGGGGAAAACAAAAACAAGTCCAAAGAGCCTGTGGGCTTTTCCTGTTTCTAAACTCTCAGTACTATTAAACCAAAAAAACCACAGAAATATAAATTATCAAATCCCAGTGCCCAGAAGGGACAAGTCTATCAAATAAGCAGTATTTACTATTGTTTAGACAGGAGATGTACAAAAGGAAAGGAGATGGACTTTTCACTGAGTAACCAGCACATGTACAGGCTGAAGATCTACTGTCCCAACAGCTTTGGGTTAAATTGTACTTCTTCACATCAGAGAAATACATGCTTTGCAGAACCGATTCAAATCTTCACACTCATCCAGAAAGCCTATGTTGGGAATGGGAGAATAGAGGGCCAGAATCCAGGGTCAGCTTGGAGTGTTGGATGGAGGTGTCCCAAGAGAAAATGTGCATCGATTACTTGAAAATGAGATTCCAACCCTTTTCTATATTTATAAACAACAAAACTGTCCTGAACAAAGTAGCACATGACCCAGATGTGTGAACTGAACAGAGAAATGTCCTTTTCTTTCACTTCTTTTCTCTTCTTTTGGTAACAAGAACTAAATAAGGAATAGAAAAGCTGTTTTTCAGGCTGACAGTCTAATTAAAGAGGTAGATGGGACCTTGCATGGTATAGATTAGAAGTAATAGTGTCAGTGAGATACAGTGAGTCTTTGTGAGTCCTTGTGTCATCGTTTTGGGCACTGTTTTTTTATGCAAGGGCAAAATCTTTGTATCTGGGGGTAAAAAAAACAACTTTTTTAAATTAAAAAGGAAAATAAAAGATATTGAGGTCTTCCTAGTGTTACTTAAAATAAGATCAAGGTAAGAAACATTGTAAAAAAAAAAAAAATTACAAAAGTGCTATTTGTTTCCTAAACAAGTGATTTCTATTAAAAAGGTGTCAGAACTGGAGAAAATGCTGTGTACTTAGAATTTTTTAACACAGACTTTGCTTATTTATGATGACATTCTGCTGTGTTTGTGTTTAAAGATCCAACGGGACAGTTTCCCTAGATTATACCATACATGCTACTGGCTAAACCCTAAAGAGAATCAAATCCACAGCGCTGGATCTCACCCCACTTGGAGGATCTGCCTAGCTTGTCTCTGCTGTTACCGTATCTTCCCCTTTCCTTGATGTGTGTGTAGCCCAGAGAAAAGCACTGGCAGTCTACTTGCTTAAGGCTTTAATGCTTTTGTGATATGGACTGATTAGAGCTTGAGAATGAGAGAGCGTTTGTTGGGCTGAAGTCGCCTTTCATTATATCCTTCATTTAAGAAGTTCATCTCTTGCACATAGCCTTTTCACTATTGGTAGCAAAGCTTCCCTTGTGCTCCTGTTATGGTGGGGTCTGTCCCAGCGTAGAGTACTGACTCGTGTCACTTAGGGCTATGTCACAGAGCTGCCCACTTTCACTGCTGCATGGAAATATTTGGGCAAACTCTAGTTCCACTGGAAGTGCTGGCAAAACTCCCGTTACTCCCAGTGGGAGCAGAGCTGAGCTTCTCCCCAGGCAGCACGAGGCCAGGTCCCTGCTGTGGTGCCCTCCAGTGTGTGCATTGGGCAGTCCTGCCCACCCGCTGATCCTTCTGGAACAGAGAAAGCCTTGCATTTCAGGACTGCATTTCTGAGAAAGAAGTAGCAAATGCTCCAAACACTACATAGCCTGAAAGAGTCTCCTTGCTGCCACAGCCAAGCATGCTTCTGCAGGATTCTTGGCGCTGCTGTCTTCCCCTTCCTTTGCTCACCCTCCTGACCTTTAAGGACTTCTCCTAGGACTGTGTGCTATTTTCAGAACTGAGCTCAGAACTGATATCCTGAGTTCTCATGTTTGTCCATAGCTTGGGAAAATGACTCTTACGTGCACGTCCCAGCTAAACCTGTGATAACCTCAACTCATGGTTTGGATATTTGCTAGCAGAGCTGTAGGATCAAACCGATCGAACTAAAAATGTCCTACTTGCATCAACCCAATTACTAATTGAAGTCATTACCATTGAGCAGCCTGGCCAGGTTCTTCTCTAGTTGGTTGCTTGGGTAACTCCCCTTCTTCTGAACCATGAAGTACATTCCCAGTTAAGAGACAGTATCTTCATGTTCTCATGTTCTTCTTTCTGGTGTTATTTTCTGAGCTCTGCTGGGAGCACTGCACTCCTTGGATGCAGTAAGCTGCTGGAAGACTTGAGAGTCCTTCTGTTTGCTTTGCTGGTTCAGGAAGGGATGGGAATGAAATTCACTGGTAGCTGCATTTAAATCTGAGCATAGTTACCCAGCCAGGAGATGTTAAAACAGCTGTTACTGCTTTTTCAAGGCATCTGCTTGTCTTTAGAAACTGAGTAGCTGAGTACAGACTTTTGTCTCCTTTTCTTACAGCGTTATGTTCCAGACTGTCAAAGGACACCTTTAGTTAATCATTGCCTGGCAGAGAAATGACCTCAACTTAGACTTCTCAGTGCTGCTGGGTAGTTTTTGCTCCCTGATCCTGTTTGAGCGCTTTCCTTCCTGGCTCTGCAGCAATATCAGTCAACAGGCAAAGATCATTCCCAGGGCTTGCTGACACTGGCAACGATGTTGGTACATAGGCATGAGTAAATTTCTGCCCAATTAGCATCAATGAGGTAGAAGGAGAAATGGTGTTTGCTAAATACAGAGGGAAAGATTGTTCTGTTTTCTGCCTGCTCTCAGAGTTTCCAATGAATGGCAAAATTCGAAGTTTCTGACAAGTTTAAGATTTTCTTTTTAATTTGTTGGGTTTTGTTTTGTTTTGTTTTTCTCATGTAGCATTTGAGACAGGCTGAGTTGGTATTAGAACTTCTCTTCAAGAAACTGTCATAATGACTGGCATTTTGTATTTCCAAACCACCATAAAGGTAACAACTAATTCTTATGTCATCGCTTGCCATTAGTGGGAAATAAGTGGCTTTTAAATCTCACTCGTAAAGGAGGAGAAGATGAGACCACAGAGGAAGCTCCTATCAGAGATGTTCCTGGCGCTCAGCCCAGTGCTAAGGGCTTTCAGAAGTCATCCTGCTGCTTTAACTGCTCAGAAATAGAATAAGAATTGCAGAAACAGTTTTTCACTTCTCCTTGCAATCTGTTCTTTAAACAGCTGGAAAAGTATGGTGTGGTCAAAGCCTGAAAACGAGCATGTGATCTGGCCAGAAGAATTAGTGCTACCATTAGGATCCTCTTTATCTTTGCACAGCGGAACTTTTAGCGCTGTACAAAATGCGATGAAGGCAATCCTTCCAGGGATGAGTGGTGCAGATGGTTCTTCATTAGCCAAGAGTTACCATGGCAGTAGGAGGAACCAGTAGATTGCATGAACAGAATAAGGATTTTGTCCTTTGAACAAGTAAATTTCTGTCAGTGGGGTTATGAGCTAAAAGGCACCTGCCTAGAAATTAAAGAGGTGAGAATTTTACGGGCACAGTGTTGGTTGTTTTGATGGCAGAAAAAAATGACCCGGTGTTTTATCCCTCCCAACAGACCAGGCTTGAGAGAGCAAATCTGTATTCCAGCTGTCTAGGTGTATAGACCGTAATTCTGGCCTCCTTGGCTTCAAAATCATCTTCTTCCCTGGACGGATGCAGAGGCAGCCCCAAAAAGCAATATGGTCAACATTGAAGTCTCCCTCTTGGTCACACCATGCTGTGGCAACCCACAATACAGGGAGTAAACTCTGACATCTCCTTCTCATGTGGATGCAGTGGAAAATACCTGCGACTTTGCAGTGCACATTTCTCTTTCCTTTTGTTTCCCGGCTGAGTAGGGCCCCTGCCCTCTTTGCTTCTGAAGCACTGGTGACGAATATATGTTTTTTTTAATGAAATGTGTTTTTAGAAGATCATATTCAGATGTCAAACCAAATTCACTCTTTCACTGGGGGCTTCCCTCTGCCAGCTGCTCAGATAACAATTCAAATACTGATATTACACTTCATGGTGGACCATGCCCCTTTGGGCAGACTTTGTCGTGTCTTTTCAGAACCGTTCTGACCCTTCTTCACCTCCATTTTGTCCTCCTTCGGGATTCTGAAGATCCAGGGCAAGGTCAGCCTTGCTGGGTTACTGCAGAGAGTTTTCTGACAGGCACAGTTGTAGAAACTCTGCTGAAGAGTCAGGAACCTGGAGAAAGACAACGCCACTGTGTCATGCAGCTGATTCATTTGGCACTGAGGCTTGCCTGGCCAACAAACTACCTCAGCAAAGGCCATTCCCAAGCACCATGTGGATTCTGTAGTTTCCATCATTCAGAAGGCAAAATGTCTCCAAAGAAGCCTTGCAAGCAGCCAGCTAGGTGCCGGCCTCTGAATGCGTGCGAGCTAGCCTTATAGCAG